>NC_136429.1:53689855-54289855 GCF_052849685.1 Lactuca virosa
TTCTTATCCGGATGGCAGGAGAGGAGATGGTCAGATGAATTTTGTCTCGCTTAATGTGCAAGGTCTCGATACCCAAGAGAAAAAACTTGGGTTTGAAATTTATGTTTTAAAAATTGTGTTAATTTTATTTCCTTGTAAGAGACGAAATTAGGTGTTTTTGATGTGTTTGAGGTTAAAGCTATGTGGGGTAATTCTTTTTTTGATTTTGTTCTCAACCTTTCTAGACTCTTATCTGGTGGCATTTTATGTGTTTGGGATAAAATGACTTTTCCTATGTCTAAAGCTACTTGTTTTGGTTCTTTTATCGTTGTGGAGGGGAGTTGGATTCCTACTAATATGAAGCTTCTAGTTATTTCTATTTATGTTCCTTAGGAGATTGGTGCTAAAAGATTGTTATGGTCTCAACTCTTATCGTATATTCCTCACTGGAATGGCGAGGTGATTATGATGGGTGACTTCAATGAAGTTAGGTTTGAGTAAGAGAGACACGGTTCAGTTTTTAATAATCGTCATGCAGATTTTTTTAATGATTTTATCTCAGAAGTAGGTCTTGTTGACATTCCTTTAGGAGGTTACTCATTCACGTGGGCTCACAAGTCAACGTGTAAAATGAGTAAATTGGACAGGTTCCTTGTCTCAAACGTCTTGTTATTACATTGGAAAAATCTTTCTGGTATGGTTTTGGATTGTCGTCTTTCAGATCACAGACCTGTTATTCTTAAGGAGTTGGTTTTGGATTATGGTCCTACTCATTTTCGGCTTTTTCACTCTTGGTTTTTGGAATCATATTTTAAGGATGTTGTTGAAGATTCATGGAGATCCAACGGGAATTTTACTGGTAATGCTATGGTTATTCTTAAAAATAAACTTAAATCGTTGAAACAAAGGTTAAAATTTTGGAGCTCTAATTTGAGGATGGATAGGGATGGTGCGAGAAAATACTTACCTGATCAACTTTTGGTTATTGATCATCGTATTGTTAGTGGAGTAGGGTTGCTAGATGATGCTTCTAATCGCCTTCATCTTGTTAAAAGTATTGCGGATATTAATAAGAAGGAAGCTTTGGACTTAGCTCAAAAAGCTAAGATCTTCTAATCGCCTTCATCTTGTTAAAAGTATTGCGGATATCAATAAGAAGGAAGCTTTGGACTTAGCTCAAAAAGCTAAGATTAAGTGGGCCATTGAAGGGGATGAAAATTCTAAATACTTCCATGGTGTGGCTAACAAAAGACAAAGACAACAAAATATCCGGGGTATTTTGGTGGATGGTGATTGGATTGATAGCCGAAATTGTGTTAAGAAGGAGTTTCTTAACCATTTTGAAGATCGTTTTGCTAAGCCTTCTTGCTCTTGGCCTTGTTTTCAAGAAGACTTTCCTCGGGTTTTGCTTGATGATCAATTTGATATCCTCGATGCTGCTGTTACTCGGGATGAGATTAAGAGAGTTGTTTGGATTGTCAGTCGGATAAGGCTCCTGGTCCTCTCCTGATGGCTTCACTTTTGATTTTTTTTTAAATTCTGGTATCTTATTGAAGAGGACGTGATTAGTGTTGTGATGCATTTTTTTTCTTCTGGTTCTTTCCCTAAGGGTTGTAATCATTATTTCATTGCTTTAATTCCTAAAGTTCATGGTGCGCAGTTGGTTAGTGATTTTCTCCCTATTAGTCTAATTGGTTGCCAATATAAAATTGTTGGTAAGATTTTAGCTAATAGAATTGCCTTGGTTATTGATTCAATTGTTAGTTCTGAACAGTATGCTTTGTATAAAAGGTAGACAAATCTTGGATGGTCCTTTGATCCTTAATGAAGTTTTTTCGTGGTGTAAGACGCATAAACATCATGCTATGGTTTTCAAGGTTAATTTTCAGAAGGCATATGATTCAGTCCGGTGGGATTTTATTGATGATATCATGTGTAGATTCGGTTTTGGGGCTAAATGGAGAAGGTGGATTTGAGGCTGCTTAATTTCTTCGATGGTATCTATTTTGGTGAACGGGGTTCCTACCTCAGAATTCAAAATTTATTGAGGCCTGCGTCAGGGAGATCCTTTGTCTCCTTTTCTTTTTATTCTTGTTATGGAATCTCTCCATGTTTCTTTTCAGAGAATTATCGATCGAGGTTTGTTTAGTTCTCTTCAGATTGGAAGTGGGGTTCAAGTTCCTATCTCGCATTTATTTTATGCAGATGATGCTATATTTATTGGTCAATGGTCTAAGGAGAATGTGGCGATTATCGTCAAGCTTCTTCAGTGTTTTTTCCTTGCTTCGAGCCTTAAGATTAATTTTCATAAAAGTAACCTCATGGGTTTTGGAGTTCAGTATTCGGTTGTTGAGGATGTAGCGGGGTCTATTGGTTGTGTTCCCAATAAAGCTCTGTTCACTTATTTAAGTCTTACGGTGGGAGGTAATATGTCTCGTGTCGACTCATGGGATATTTTGATTAGAAAAGTTACTTCTAAACTTTCTAATCGGAAGGCTAAAATTCTTTCGGTAGGAGGGAGATTAACGTTAATTAAATCAGTTTTGGGTGCGGTCCCGACATATTTTATGTCTCTTTTTAGAGCTCTAGAGACTGGTGAATCGTTTGGAATCTTTAAGAATTTCTTTTTTCTTAGGGGCTGATTTGGGAGAACACAAAATGACTTGGGTGAAATGGAAGTACGCTTTGGCTCATAAGCATTATGGTGGTCTCGGGATTAATAGTCTTTTTGCTCTCAATCGTGCTCTTCTTTTTAAATGGGTCTGGCGCTTCCTCTGTTTTCCTAATGCTCTTTGGGTGAAAGTAATTAAAGCAATTCATGGTAATCATGGTTTCATTGAGTGTACTTTACCAAGAAATACTGGCAATTTTGTTTGGGTTTGTATTATTAAGGCTGTTGATTCCTTACGCGATAAAGGTATTGATTTGCTGTCTTTCTGCAAAGGGTGGTTGGAAATGGCCATTTCACCTCTTTTTTGGGAGGACAATTGGATTGGTAATGGTCCGTTGAGGATATCTTTTCATAGGTTATATGCTTTGGAGCTGGATAAGCAAATCACAGTTTCCTTGAAATTACAACAACAGGGTGGGACGCTTCTTTTAGAAGAAGTCCGAGAGGAGGTGTTGAGGAGGACCAGTGGGTCAATTTTAGCTCTTTACTTTCTTCGACTTTGCTTTCTTCTTCTCCTCACAGATGTAGTTGGTCTCTTGATGGCACGAGCAATTTTTCAGTGAGGTCGGCTAGAGCAGAAATTGATAAAATTCTTCTTCTTGATTCTACTTCTGTTACGAGATGGTGTTGTCTCGTTCCGATAAAAGTAAATGTTTTAGTGTGGCGTCTTTTGTTGAACAAAATCCCTACTAGGTTTAATCTTTCTTACACAGGTATGAAGATTAATTCGATTTTATGCCCTATTTGCGACAAAGAGGTGGAGAGTGTTTGTCATCTTTTTCTTGGTTGCGATTTGGCGCTTAATTTATTGCATCTCCTTTGTCGTTGGTGGAATTTATCAACGCCTTTTTTCATATCTTTCCTCGATTGGATTAACTGGTTTGATTCTCTGCGGATCTCCAAGGTTTGTAAGCAGTTTTAGGAGGCGGTATTCTACACTTTATGGTGGTCAATTTGGTGTTTTCGAAACTATTTGGTTTTTGGTAAAGTCAAGCCAAAAAAGTGTTTGTTGTTTGATAAGGTGGTATCCCAAAGTTTTATTTTGGCTAACAGTAGGTGTTGTAAAACTAGTGTCAGTTGGGTTGCCTTGCCTGGTTAGTGGATCTTATCATGTCTATTTCTTCCTTGTAATGGTTTGTTTGATCTAGCTTCTTGCTAGTTCTTTATAAAATTATGCCGTTTTAAAAAAAAGATGTAGAATTCTGACACAAAATATTCATGGTTCAAATCGTTACACCTAAAATATCATTAATGAACTGTGATTGACCTTTCACGTAGGCTTTAAGACGGGTTTACGTGACCACTCAGATGATGCGTTTATCATTTTTTTAACATTGTATTAATATAGTTTCTAATTATATTTAACACGCTAAAACAATTAAATATTTATAACAAAGTGTTTCAGTTAAATCACCCCAATCAAATCTGTTTTGACCCATACAAAATAATTATCTGTTTTAACACATTAATCAACATGACTGATTTGCGAGTTGCATAAACTCCAATACGAATATTAAAAGTTAAAATTACTTGTGATTTCCATTGTAACGAATACCAGCAGGCTTTTTTATCCGTTGGTCGTGGATTCTTTATGACAAAAAATACATTCATTGAAACCTCAAAAGTAAGAAAGTTTTGAAAGGGGCTTTGAGAAAAGGATGGCAGTGATGCATGCTGACGGTTAGGTGTGTCGGAGGGAATAAAGCTAAAAGATTCAAATTACAATTATAAATCTATCATTTTAGATTCAATAAATTATTAAACGTTACCAGTTTTTATTACAATGTATGTTAATATATTAGAAATATAACTTTTATGTTTTATCATGTGTAACGATGAACTGAAATTAATAAACTCAAGATATTAAATATTGAGTATCAGGGTAATAAAAAAAACCAAAAGTCATTTTCCCATTTGTTTTATTTCTTTTCTTTGTTGGTGATTTGATCACCAAATATATTCTAGTGTAATGGATTTAACAAGTGTTTCAAGAATAATGTTTTAGTTATAATACAAGTTAGGAGGTGTGGGAGTGCACACTTGTATTTACTAAACATTGTTAGTACCGAACGCTAATCTACAGTACAAGGACTAATCTGTCATTCTTTAGAGATGCAAATTCAAGGACTAATCTGTCTTTTCTGAAAGGTGTAAACTGTTCTCATTTATCCGTTGAGTGGATAATTCTAGGAAAGAACAACTTCTTTGAAACATAGAAACACAGAAACGTTTTCTTATTTATCTTCTTCTCAAAATTGATTCTGATTTTGTGCCTAAAATCAGAATTGTTACTTCAGGAATTATCCTAGTTTGGATTTCATGATACCCAAGGCATATAGGGTCGAAATATCAAACAAGGAAAGTGTTTACACGATTCCTGTTTGTGATCCAGATTTCCTATAACCCAATTTCGAAATTCCCCAACATTCTTCATACAATATTATCCCTTGTACACTTTGTAACACACATAATATTATATAGCAGTAAAGATAAAGGGAGAGACATGCGGAGGGATTGATGGTCAAGTGAGAAAAAGGGACAACATATAATATATTAATGCTAAGTTGCAAATTCATAATTATCAAGTTTAAGATATGACTGAACCAACACGCATCGATAGGTATGAAACTTGAACTTTTACTAGAATAGACTATAGTGTAGTTAACCGGTTTAAAATGCATATGTAAAGATCGATGAGTTTTTGAATGATTAAGAGTTATGCATGGTCAATATATATAAACAATAACAAGGCCAACTAGCCCAGGAGCAGATCCCAAATTTAATCTTCTGTTTAATAAAAGTGTTTAGAAAATATTATTTCAAAATCACAAATTAAAAAATATTTAAATTGCATCCTGTCTTATAGATTTCTTGGTCAAGTTACTGTTTTTGAGTGTATTAAAACACTACAATAAAAATTGGGTTTTAGAAATGAGGGAAATAACGTCGACCGTGTTATATAAGAACCTGCATTGACAACCTTTTGTCGTTGTATTGTTTCTAAAACATATTTAAAATTTCACCTATGATTTGTTGGGGTATACATGAATTTTACCTCCAAATTTTCATTGACCGGGAACTTTAGACTAGGTACACTAGCAAAATGTCGTCACTAATGGTCGATGTCGATAAATCATTTAAACTTACTTTTACCTTAATAAATATGTATGTACTTAAGCCATGACATTGTGTACGTCTAACTACAACAACGATGACATTGTTGTCGCTAAATGGTTGTCATTAACCTGAATTCGTCAATTGTACTATGATTATGTTCATTATCCCATGAAAACAACTGCAAAATTCACTCGATTTATCTAACCTCTCATCGATGATTTCTTGAGGTTATTAAAGATTTTTTCCGTTCTCTTGCTGACACTCACATCTTGCCTCCTCTGTTCTATGTGTACTTAAAAGTCCAGCATCCGTCTTTGAAGACCGTTCGTTGTCAAATCTGTCGTCCCCTATTTTCGGCAGCCCTTTCTGCACTCTCCTATTTGACATTCTGTCATTGATCTCTAGTAAACAACCCCTTCCTTTAATAAAATGTTTATATGAATGTTTTTCCTATTATAAATTTTGTTTATTGAAATTGTTTATGAATTACAAACGTGTTTAGGATATGTATGTAGTTTTTGAAATTTGTGCATTAGAACTTTTTGCTTAATGAAATTAGGTAGGAAAGATAACAAAATTTGTGTCTAAAATGTTTATGTTATGAAGTTGTGCAAAACTCATGTAGGAAATGTTTATATTATGGAATTTGTGTAGAAAATGTTTATGTTATGGATTTTGTGTAGGAATTGTTTAGGGGGTGAATATGATAATTTTATGCAGTATGTGCTTAAATACTTGAAATGTATATGGTATTTTAAGTATATGAAATTATAGAAAGTTATAATGAAGGGAAAAAGTCAAATTGTATGTATGTTGTTATCTTGTGTTTTAAGTGTAAGTATGTTGATATCTTAAGTACATTGTATATACTTTAAGTATGTTGTTATTATGTTGCGACGGACCATGAGGCGGGAATGGCTAGACCGAGTCGGGTCAAGACAGTTTCGGATTGGCATAAAGATTACGTGTTTGACAAGTAGTAGATAAGGATAAGCACCAATTTGAATATTTACGTTTCATTGATTAACTTTGTTTTGTTTTTGAATTGTTTTTGGGATTATCTTTTTCTCATGTTAGTTTGAAGTATTTAATGCATTCAGTAACAAGTCAACATGGCAGATTTTGGATCAATCCTTTCGTCTTCCTTTCTCTATCTCTGGAGCTAGCACTCGCTTGAAGTAGTGCAGGTCTCAGACCTATTTTGCTACTTAACAAGTGGTGCTCTCATTGAGAGATTTTTGGCCATGGATGAAGATGCTCTTCGGTTGCTAATCAACGAGCATACCGACACACTAAACCACAGGATTGAGCAACTTTCCCTTGAACTACAGATTGCCAAACAACAAAAACAAGTCAGCGGAAATGGAGATTAGGGATCGAACCTCCTAGGATCCATGCGCTTGGATGTGCCTCGTTTCAATGGCACCGACCCGGAGACTTGGATTTTCGCCATGGAGGAATACTTTGGCCTACACGGGACAACAACAGAACAACGACTTCATATCGTCGGATTTAATCTAGACGGAGACGCGGCAGAATGGTTTCATTGGATGAAATGCAACAATATGGTCACCAATTGGGAAGTTTTTTTGGAAAACGTGCGGACCCGTTTGGACCATCGAAGTATGAAGACCCACAAGGCGCCCTGTCTAAGTCAATCCAATGTGGCACCGTGACACAATACCAAGTTGAATTTGAGAAACTTATGAATCGGGTAACTAATATTAGCGAAAACTTACTCATCTCTTTTTACACATCAGGAATGAAACCTGCAATACAAAGGGAACTCCTTGTTTCCAAACCCAATACCTTGGGTGAAGCTTTTGAACTATCCAGGATCTTTGAGGCCCGTTTTGACGACCAATGGTCAAACAACTCCCGAGATCAACAGTGGAGGTCGTCATCGAGCTCCGCCATTAACAATCTCTGACTAACAGCGCTAACCACAAGCCCAACGACTACTACCGTTGACACCATTCAACAGCGTACAGATCCGAACAAAACCGCAATTTTTCCACGGCCGGCCAGCCACGGGCTCCACACTGAAAACGATACCACAAATCAAATGGATTTCGCCTGTCGAACGACAAGAGAGACTCAGTAAGGGGCTGTGTTTAAACTGTGACAACAAGTGGGTACGGGGTCACAAGTGTCCAAGTAAGTTCTTGTTACTAATGACAACAGAGGAGGATGACAACAGAGGAGGATGAAAACAATGGGTTTAATATAGGACAAACCTACGATGCACCGGAGAGAGAAGAGGCGTTGGAGAGCGGAGACATCTATTTTGAACTCACTGGTGGGTCATGGTAGCCTACGATCGCTTCAGCTATGGGGCGTAATCGGCAAGACAGAGGTGCATGTGTTAATTGACAATGGGAGCACGCACAACTTTATACAGCCAAGAATGGTGGAACAATTACAATTACCTGTGAACACAACTAAACCCTTCAAAGTTTGTATTGGTAGTAATGATTCATTGCTTTGTGAAAACATGTGCACACAAGTAACACTTGTTTTACAAGGCACATCAATCAAATTCGATCTATCTGTATTGCCAATAAAGGGAGCAGATGTGGTATTAGGTATCCAGTGGCTACAAAAAATAGGCAAGGTCACTCATGATTATGCACGTCAAACCATGGATTTTACACTGTTTAATAAGAAATGTATCCTCAAAGGTGATGAGTCATTACACCTTAAAAAGATCAGTCTCCACCGTATGCAGACACTGCTTGACACCGATGAGGTGTATGGTGTCTACGAGGTACACGATACACTACCACAACCAAGTCAACCATATGATAATAACACAAACACCGAGGCAAACATGATCGTGCATCCCGATATCGATAGGTTGCTGGAATGATATTAGGAACTCTTTAAGATATATACCATTGTATCGTCTCACAAATAAGACCATAAATTTTTTTCATTTTTAGATTAATAAAAAATCAAACCTTTCTGTAGTTATAAAACCAAGGTTATCAAATGTATCGATACATCATCAATATCAGAGTAAATCATAAAATGCGGAAACATGTGGTATGTGCTCTGCAATCATCCTGAGCTTTGTCATATGAAAACCAAAGTACCTGAAACATATTCTGAAAACCGTAAGTACAAAGCTTAGTGAGCTCCCCAAGATACCACATACCATATATATATATATATATATATATATATATATATATATATATATATATATATATATATATATATATATATATATATATATATATATATATATTATAACGGACCATGTCCAATGAGTATAACGGGCCCCGCCCTAACTTGCAAAACACATACAAATCATATACATATAGCAAGATAATTATATAACATACAAACACATGCGAAAATCACAAAAGATAATAGCATACCGTACAATCATCGGGCCCCGCCCACTAAGTATAACGGGCCCCACGCAAACTCACATAACGGGCCCCACCCACATACAAATCATATACATATAGCTAGATACTAGCATACAGAATAACCATCGGGCCCTGCCCAGTTAGCATACAAGCACATACACATGCAAGAGTCACACAGAAATCTAGCACCTTAAATAACAAACCATGAGCCGACATTGGTGCCTTTGACCCGCTAAACACAGTGTGGAAACGCACATCGATATACGTGTAGGTAACCATAGTAGTAACGAAGAACTCTACAACTTCAAATCACTTCCAATCACCTATAGGAAGATACTCGAGTCAATACCCGATCACATGTCATAGTCACTTGCAACAGTGACTACCTCACATGAAATAACGATTAGGGTTAAGTAAGAACACTTAACCCATTAAGAACCTAATCACCTAAGGGTAGGACTGATTAAGGTTTGACTTAGTCATTCTCGGGTGAAATAATAATCCAATCGATGGCACAATTACGCGCCCGATCATTATCCAAAATAGAGCTCCCCGATTCTAGGGTTTTTTCACATAAAATGATAATTAGGGTTGGTGTTCCACACTTAACCCCTTAAGGACTTAATCCATTAATTCCAATATTGCATTAAGTTCATTGTAGGGGTATTATTAAGTATTATCTAAAGTTTAATTAACAGCTTTAACGCAGGTCCCTACCAACTCCCAAAATTAGGGTTTTCTTGACATTAGCGTTTTCTAAACCCTAATTAGGGTTTCCAACCCAAACACATGCCACTCGGAATAAATTTTGATGATTAGATAATTTAATGTTTAAGAAGTCAGGCACCACCCACTGCCACCTCGGGCAGTGGTGGTCGACGGCGGTCCGTGGCGATAGGAGGCGAGAGCCACCACTTTTTAATGGTGGTAGTTATAATTTTAAACAAAAACAATACCAAAAGCATTTCGGTACACACAAAACATCCATCCAACACACCCACACACACCCACACATCCACCCAAGTTGGTGGCTAGTGGCGGCAGAACGACATCAACCACCATGGTTGGCTGCCATGGTGGTTCACTTGCCTTCCGGCCAACAAATACACTCACACACGCCTCCGACTTGCAGCAGTGACACACACATACATGAAAATGGGCACCCACTAAAACACGCACATAAATCAACCATCCTCGTGGCGGCAGGTGGTGGTCGAAGAGCAATAGTAAGACAGAACAGCCGCTGGAGCGGCGGCGGAGCAACAGAAAGAAATGGAGTAGGGAGAAGATTGTGTGATCCCAACTGAGAACAACAGCAGCAGCAGAAACAACGTCAACTCGCGGTCCTCGTTGTCATCGGCAACGGGAGCAACGACAATTTTGGTTGACGGCTCACATCGGCAACAAAGGAGTTGGCGGCATCGACTGAGAATGGTGGTCGACTAAACAGCAACACGCGAAGGTTTCCCTCCACTCCTCGTCGGTCTCGAGCTATTCCGTCGTGGGGAAATAAGGTCGATGGTGGTAGTCGCTTGGTGGTCTTGGCTGATCGGAAAAGTAAGAAAAGAGGGGTGGTGGCGGCTGGAGGGTAAGATACGGAGGCTGCGTTCCAAAGATTTAGGGTTAGGGTTGCATGCCCTTAAAAACAGGGAGGGAAGGAACCGGGTTCAAGTCCCGTGTTTAAAATAAAACTGGATACATTTTTACTAGTTTGATCCTTGCCTCCACAAATTATTTCAGATAAGGTCCAATATTTACACTACAGCCCCTGCTCTACGAAATTCTTTACATTTCAAGCCCAAATGTTACGATTTAACCCTCAATATTCATAAAATATAACTTTTAACACCCCAAGGTGTACACCCCGCTAATTTAATACGACATAGGGCTAAAATAAAATATAAAAAATACGTCTCGGGGTTTTAGGGTTTATTATTTATTTACTTATTTTATTTTATACGGAATGTTACAGTTTTGCCCCACTTAAATTCGATTTCGTCCTCGAAATCAGCTCTCGCTTCTACTTCATGATGTACTCCCCCACATCAACCAAGATAAACGAAAATTCGCGGAATCAATCGGTACAGAGCTTCTCGGCCAAATACCGGCCTGCCACCCCACACAAAAGGTCACCACCACAATGAAACTAACAGATCACATATTGAACTAGACCACACACTCAATCCTGCAGCCCAATATCTAATACCTTGACCCAACAGTGTCTAACAGGTTCCACCTGTATTCCCATATACACACGGGCCTTGCCCACGGGTCCCGCCCAAACTCTACCACGGAGTAGGCCTCGCCCACGGGTCCCCCCCATCTAGAGCTACACAGGCCCGACTCCGCCTCAGACCCCAATGGTCCTCAACCTAAAACAGAGAAATGATGTCCAACAATCCTGTCCGTCGTACCCAAGGCACGAACTAATCCCCCTTTATACTCATGACCACCTCAAACGATTGTCTACCTCAAACTGGTGAATGTTACGATCCCATCGCAGTCTTACAACACTACTAACCACCCATGGTCTTACCACACCCAAACCATCACAACCCCACTCAACCTGAGTCGAAACCCGCATTCAACTGCATCAAATCATGTGTTTGGGTCATAATTCGAACCTAAAGCCTTCATTAACCCACAACAGACAACGAGGATCTAACACTACCCTCAATCTAGATCGATCCACAAGCCTGCTATATACAGGAGACGTCGACCAGCTAATGAGAGTTTCCTGAACCCCCAACTTACACAACTTCAATCCCGACGGTCACTCGTGTCGCTTCCCTCTCTACTGGGATGAGAAACTTACCCTAGTTCCACACCTGATTCAACTCCCGAAGATTCTGATCGATTCTCCCCCACTTGGATTCGTCAAAGCTCTCTCCCACAAAATTTGATGGATTCCCAATCCATCTTATCCTCATATACATGAACCGACTATGACTTATGCTTACCAATACTAATGTTCCATTACTACCCGATCTCGTTGATTGTCCAACTCCTGAAATCCAGAAAATTACCCCCCGAAATCCTAGCAAATTTGATAATCCCAATCACCTCCCATGATACCGCACCAAACCCTTAAGTCCTTTATGCTGGTGACTAAAAATCATAACCCTTGCTCTGATGTGGCGAATCTTCACCCCAACTTCCCATTCTTGAAGAATTTATGGATTCAAACCATCTACAATCCTTGAGATAACAGAATCCTCTGGCACTTCCAATGACCAAACAACTAATGCGACTATCACCACTATCTTCTTGGTACCGCATCTTCCCTAGCAATGGTATCGATTGAAACCAAAGATTCTTCCATGGACAACTGTCGATCATACCATAACAAATTCTAACATGACTGAACTCTGTCTTCATTCGAGAACTACCCAACTAATCCGACCATATACCTTCCAAATGATACCCTTATATTGACATCGTCAACGCAACGAACTGAAACCTGCTCAGCAAGATACGAATCACTAATGACTCTCGGCATGCAAGAATGACATATAACAATTCACGATGATATACTCCCAGACAATAACAGAGAACCAAGCCAGAGATAATGATTACCCATACCAATAAAACATTCCAAAGCAATATAAATTATGATAATAATCAAGAGGAAGGCAAAAGATAATATACCTGCAATAGCATCTGATGAAATCATGTAACAACCCGTTATTTCAAGTCAATGTAAATCAAACTTATTCAAATAAAATTCTAAACCCTAACCAAGTACTAGTGAAAACTACATTTCAACCCTTGTTGCATTGTATCATCTATAGCCTTAGGGCTTGTTTAAAGAGCTAATAAAGAAGTAGGGATTGAAACCTAAGCTAAATTAGAGTAGTATAAATGAACATAAGTTAAAAGACTAAGGGTTTAAAACATAAATAACCCTCATAAATGAGTTTTCGCCCAATGTAATCAATTCCAACATGGTTTACGGTTTGGACATTAATTCAAGATGGTGTTTACAGATTTAAATCAATTCATGAAGGGGTTTACGGTTTGCATTTTGGGCGAAAAGTCAAGAAAAAGCCCTTTAAGGGCGAAAACTCATTGTGAAGCCCATTTGGGGCGAAAACCCAATAAGGTAGATCCGAAAACACCTCCTTTCTAGAAGACCATGAGAGAAAACACTTTTCCTTTTAACTATAGATCTGAAAACTCATTTCCTTTTGATTTGAAACCGTAAACACTTCATTTTTGGGAGTATAGGACCGTAAACTCTTCAAATATCTTCATATCTTATCCAAAGTTAGCTTCCTAATGTGATTACTACCGTAAAACCTCACATTCACCGCCTCATGAGTTTCCTTCATACTTAAGATACAAATGAATTCATTTGACACATACAGTAAACTCATTTCACTCATATTCTCTAAAAACACATATCAAATCCTTCGCATCTGCATGAAGTTACCCAGAAACCTTCAAACTTTCATAAGAACTTCTTCACAATTTGTAAGTAATCTATACCATCTAGTGCTAATTGTCATATTAAATTATTAGCTATCTAATTTATGGATATAATTATGTGTAAAATATAATTAGGATACGGTAATTATACGTATTCTATACCGGGAATCATCGCAACCACATCGAATCTAACCAGAAACACGTACACGAGGTGAGTTCATACCCCTACGTTTTCATGATTTTTCACTGTTTTAGGGGGGAATACAAGTGTAACACAAGATATTTGTGTTAATTTCTAAATGTTTTCAATATTTATTTATTTTTGCCGTTATCAAAATTATATATATATATATATATATATATATATATATATATATATATATATATATAAATTATATAATTAGGGTTCGACAGACTTAGAATTGATAATTTGATTCCATTTCCTGTTCCTTGTTTGGTTGTGGGCTTGGGGTAGAATTATTTATTCGACTGTTTATTTAATCATAATTATATAAATATTATATTTATATAAGTGTAAAATCATTTTAAACTTGTTAAACGAAAATATAATATTTGCAAGCTATCTTAATACCATTCGGGTATAAATGTTGAATTTCATGGGACAACCGTATCACATAATTTTCGATTTAAACTTACCAAATTATTAACAATACAGAGGTTTCCATTTCAGTAAAATACAAACATATAAACTATAATAGGTATAGTTTATGGATCATATATACTTCTTTTCATATTCAGAATAACTTACGGAAAACAAACATATAAACTATATTAAATGTAGTTTATAAGATATACTTACACTTTATTTATTTCAAAGTAACATTTCATTATTGTACACGTAACCGTCAATATAGCATTTGTGAGACTTACTTCAAGTACTTATCCAAGTACCAACCAAGTCTTGAAATTATAACTAGAGTCTCCTGGAGGGAGAGCGTGACACTTGTGTATAGATCTAGATGGGACTGACAATCCCGCACCTGAGCTGCTTGCAACAGCTAGGTCGGCAGGCCTGGGGTGACAAATGTCGTACCGATTGCGACGCCTGAAGAACGTCGTGTTCAGGCCATCTTAGGTCATCAAACATGGTTATAATAACTCACAATTTGGTATTGAACAATACGATTAGTGTAAGAATAAGTAAACATCTTTACATAGTTTTATTAAATAATAAAACTATAATACAATATTTTGCAAGTACAAATACAGAATACTAAGTCAGTACAGAGAAAACATACTTTTCATGGTTTCATATGGACTAAAACTATAACATACTATATCAAAGTACAATAACTTTTACACGTTTTGAGTACAACATATTACAGCAGAAAATATAGGATTTTCTGGGAAAAACATGCTTACATTTTCAAAGAACAACGACAGATTTCAATTACAAACACGCTTATGAACTCACCAACTTAAATGTTGACACTCTTTTCAAAACTACTTGTATTCTCAGGAAATCAGTAGACAGGTACATCAAGGAGTTTTTAAGAAGACGGAGCTTCATAGACTCATGTCTTTTAATTTTTGCTACACATTTTGGTGTCAATATACAATGATTTGACCACATATGTAATAACGTATACTTTATCAATACATGGTTGTTGTACTTTGATTACTATTATGCAGTTGTTGTGATATTGTACATGACTTCATCCGACCCCCGAACGTTTCCGCCGTTCCGGTTTGGGGGTGTGACCGATTGGTATCAGAGCATTGTTTATAGTGAACTAAGTATATCAAACCACAAAAGATATACAACTATAAATACAATGGGGCCGAAGCGCTCTGACTAAAAGTATATTTTTAAAATTTCAGTATTTTATAAGAAGTATACTAACATGCATACATACAAGAAACAGTATCACAGTGAGAACTACATAAAAGTATTTAGATGTTGAACGCTGTAGTTAAACCTGGACAGTTATGTAATCATATCTGAAATAAATATAGTCCGATCAACTATATTTATTTGAGATACAACCAACATGTGTTTGAGAGTAATCGTGGTGTTGCAGCAAGTCTAAAACTTACCAAACCTATATACCAGAAGAACTCTAAGAACTAAACATAAAGTTAAAACACTATAGGAGTATTTTATGATACTATAAGAACCATAATTATAATATAATCTTTAACATATATCATACTCTTAAGTTTTCATGTATCCATATTCTCGCACAGACACAATGGCAGGATTTCATCTACACAGAGATCCTTATTTCCCAAATCAAGGCAACAGTGGTTGGATTGTAGAGGATCCGGAGGAGGACCCTAAAGAAATAATGGAAGTCGAAGATGAAGAGGATTCGGAAGGCTCCGACACGGATCCTGAGGTCTACAATCCACCACAGGTGGATCAATATCCCGTAGTCAGATAGGATTTTCAAGGACCGACACCAAGATGGGTCGTACACTTACACAGTTGGAGCCAAGAACAAGGCCAACGCTCTCCTTACGGAATGGAAAGAGGCTTCTATAACCTTGATGGGGGAGGCTCAGCAGACAGAGCCCTCCCTATATTAGTACGTCGTTTTGCTCGCCATGATGAGCAAACGAGGGCGACCATCAACCGAGTCATGGAGGTTGGTGCTACCACCAAAGTCAACATGATTCGTATTCACTACCTAAACGAAGACCATGATCAGACCAGACCAGGAACCACACAGAAACTCTTCAATAAGAGATGATTGCTGCCCGAGCCGAAATAAGAGCACTTCGGGAGCATCAAGCTACATTGAAGAGACGTTTGATGGAAGCAGAGCGCCATGTGGCAGAGTCCAGTACTCAGGGCAGTGCCCGCCACGAGTAGTGTTTACACTACTCACATTTTTTATATAAACTAGGACTACGAATGTCACACCCCCAAACCAGAACGGCGGAAACGTCCGGGGATGGGTGACTTCATGTCAAGTATCACAACACATGCATTATAGTAATCAAAGTACAATAATCATTGCATTAATAATGTATAAGTTTTTACATAAGTGTTCAAACACTAGATGCTCAACATCGAAAGTAGATATAGTAAAAGACAAAAGATGCAACACAGTACTAGGATGTTTTCTCAAAAGCTCCGGGAGTGTACCTGTCTATTGGATTCCTGAGAATACAAGTTATTTTGAAAGAGAGGATCAGCATTAAAGCTGGTGATTTCATAAGTATTAGTTTATAACTCAAATCCGTCTTCTCGTTATTTGATAAAGTAAAGACGTTTTTCCCCAGAAAATCCTATATTTTCTGATGTATTATACGGTAAGCAAACAGGGTGAAAGTTTCTGGTTTTTAAGTGGCATATTGTATTATAGTTTACATAAAATCATAAAGAAAAGACGTTTTCCAATACAAAAATAGTATTTCCGTATTTAAACTGGTAAAATACTGTATTATAGTTTTATAAAATAAAACTATGTGAAGTTTTACTTATTCATACACTAATAATTAAATAAAAGGCGTTTTCCAATACGAAAATAGTATTTCCGTATTTAAACTAGTAAAATACTGTATTATAGTTTTATAAAATAAAACTATGTGATGTTTTACTTATTCATACACTAATCATTAAATAAAAGGCGTTTTCCAATACGAAAATAGTATTTCCGTATTTAAACTGGTAAAATACTGTATTATAGTTTTATAAAATAAAACTATGTGAAGTTTTACTTATTCATACACTAATCATGAAATTAAAGGCGTTTTCCAATACGAAAATAGTATTTCCGTATTTAAACTGGTAAAATACTGTATTATAGTTTTATAAAATAAAACTATGTGAATTTTACTTATTCATACACTAATCATTAAATTCAATACCAAATTGTGAGTTATTATAACCATACTATGACTAGATGGCCTGAACACGACGTTCTTCAGACGTCGTAAAAGCTCCAACATTTGTCACCACAGGTCTGCCGACCTAGCCGTTGCAAGCAGATCTGGTGCATGATTGTCAGTCCCGTATAGATCTATACACAATTGTCACGCTCCCACTCAAGGAGATTCTGGTTATAATTCAGGACTTTTGTTGGTACTTGGAAAGTACATGATGGTAGTCTCACAAGTGCTATATTGATGATTATGTATAGAATATTGATAAGTTACTAGGAAATAAATAATCAGTAGGTCATTTTCATAAACTATATAAAATATAGTTTATATGATTGTTTTCTGATTGATGTTATCTAATGAATGTTTTCTACTCGTTTTCTGTTAAGTACCAACAAATGAGTTCTCTAAGGAATGTTTTCTACTCGTTTTTTGTTAAGTACCAATGAATGTGTTTTCTAAACTATACCTATTATAGTTTAACAGTTGGTAAGAACCGATAATACTGCTATTACATGAAGTTCACTGTTTGTACCAAAAAGTACCAAATAGTTTGAAACCCCTTTTATATTTATATAAATGTAATATTTATATAATTGTGATTAATTAGACCTTCAATTATATAACTGGTACCCCAAGCCCACAACCAAACAAGGAACAGGAAATGGGGTCAAATTATATATTCTAAATCTTTTGAATCCAAATTATATAATTTACACATATATAAATATGTAATTTTTATGATAATTATAACAATTTAAAAACTTAAAAGACATTTAAAAGCATTTTAAAAGAGTTTAACAGTGTTTAAAAAGAGTCTACTTGACTTTAAATCATTTTGAAAGTATTTGCTAATCTTTTATTGTTAACACAATATTTAAAAACATAAGATAACCTTTTGTGTGATTGTTATCACAGGTAAATATTAACACAATATTAATTGTGTTCAACTTGTATTCCCCCCCTCCCCTTAAAAGCATTTAAAATCATTAAGAAGGTAGATTATAGAGGTATGAACTCACTTGATAGGTGGTGATTCGGGCAGAGTTTCGTTTCTTAGAAGTGAGTTTTCTTGATGTAACTGAGAGTTTTTGATGAAAAGCCGGCTTCACTCGGGCAGAGTTTCAGCTTAAAATTGAGGACTTCGGGGCTTGCTTCAGGTGGTAAGGAGGTACCCGAGACCTCGGAGGGTTTAGAAAGGCTTAAAGGAGTGTTTCAGTGGAGAGGGGATTTGAAAATTCTAAACAAAAACTCGGAGGCCTCGCATCCTATTTATAGGAGGGGTCTGGTCCTCGGTACGTTGGGCGTAATATTCACGTACGCTGGGCGTACTACTGAAAACCTCAATACGCAGGGCGTACTAGTTGGAGTCTTATCCGATCTTCGGACGTGGCGAGGCTACGAGGCACGCGTCGAGGCTAGTCTCATTACGCTGGGCGTAATCTTTTCGTACGTTGGGCGTAGTGGCCACCTGGCTTCGGACACGTTTGTTAAGCGAGATACGTGTCACTTGCGAAGAAAGAGGCTACGTGGTCAATCCGAGGCCTTGCTTCCGAGTACGTTGGGCGTACTTCCTTTTTCCAAACTTCAAAATCATATCTTTAGCATACGAACTCCGTTTTTGACGTTCTTTATATCCACGCGTAGGTGAGACCATGCTCTACAACTTTCGTTTAGACTTTGTCGGCTAATTTTGATTTGAAATATCAGGTTCTTACATTACCCCCCCCCCCCCCCCCCGTTAGAGGGAATTTCATCTCGAAATTATTTCTAAAGTGGTAATCATGGACTAGGGAAAGATGTGGATATTTTGTTTCATCTAATTTTCCCGTTCCCAAGTGAATTCAGGTCCCCGGTTTGCAATCCAGCGAACCTTCACTATCGGGATACGACTTTGTTTGGTTCTTTTGTGATTTCTGTTGGTTCTTCTACAAAGTGTAGACTTTTATTTAACTTGATTTCATCGAATGGAATAACAAGTGTTTCATCGGATAGACACTTCTTTAGATTAGATATGTGGAAGGTAGGGTGTATGTTACTAAGTTCTTGTGGTAGTTTGAGTTTGTAAATAACTGGACTGATTCTAACAAGCATCTCGAATGGTCCGATGTATTTTAGATTTAGTTTCCCACGTTTTCCGAAACGTATCAAGCTTTTCCATGGTGAGACCTTTAATAAGACACGGTCACCAACCTGGAATTTCAAGGGTTTTCGCCGTTAGTCTGAATAACTCTTTTGTCTATTTCTAAAAGTTTTTAGTTGTTCTCGGATTTGTACAATCTTTTTTGTGGTCTCTCGAATGATCTCAGGTTCGGTTAGAGTACTGTTGGGTACTTGGTTCTTGGCTAGTTGCGTATTGCCCACTTCAGCCCAGCAAAGAGGAGATCTGCACTTACGACCATAGAGAGCTTCAAATGGAGCAACTTTGATGCTGGTGTGGTAGCTATTGTTTTATGAACATTCAATAAGTGGTAAATGGGTATCCCTAGCGTTACCAAAATCGATCATATATGCTCTTAGCATATCTTCTAATGCTTGAATCGTTCTCTCATTCCGTCTGTCGGTTTAAGGATGGTAGGCTATGCTCATGACTAGCCTAGTTCCCAGAGATTTCTGAAGTGACTGACTGAAGTGGGAGATGATTCTACTATCTCAAATGGAGATAACATATATTGGACCACTATGCAGTCAACTAATCTCTCGGACACATGTTCTAGTAGTTTCTTTATTTTGCCTGTTTTCTTCAATTTGCAGGACGTGCGCAGACTTGGTTAATCTGTCGATGATCACCCAAAATGGTATCAAGTCCACCCGCCGTCTTGGGTAACTTGATTATAAAGCCCTATTGCAATCCGCTACCACTTTCACTCAGGTATCTCCGGTTGTTGTAGTAAGCTTGCGGGCTCTTGCTCTAAAGTTCATGATAAGACTCATACTTGGTTCACCCACCATTACCTCGTGTATACAAGTCGTATATAATTTAGATTGACAAAACGTTCGGATGGGTGGCTCTGCCCCAAGTCCACAACCAGACAAGGAACAGGAGATAGGGCGGAATCACACATCCTAAATCTTGTTGAGTCTAAGTTATATACTACTCTTGCGTATACACTTAGCATCGATAGATTAACCTCAGGAGTTCTTAGTCTCTATTCTTGAACTTGACTTACGACACAAGTGGTCTTCCTATGAGGTCTATTGGGTATTCTACGGGTGGTTACTGACTTCTGAGACTTCTTTAGTGTTTTTCGCTTCGAGTTTCCTATCTACTAGGCGGGCTAGAAGGTGTGGTACCCCTCGCATGGTTACTTCTGAAGTTTTGAAGTGAGAGGTGATATAAGGGTTTGCGTTATGGATTGGAAGAATTTCATCTGATGGCTGATTAAGGAAAAAGTTCTTTTACACAAAATAAGAATTTTGCATGGTAAGGACCAAACCAAACCATGTCGGATGAGGATATCGGAACTTCTCGACGAAATAGATATTAAGTCGTTCTAGAAGAAATTATTACTAGGATGATGAACTATCCTATGTACATAAGTTTTCAGCACTTTCGGTTTTATTCTATTATTATTGCTGCGAACCCCTTTTTGATTCGAAATTGGCGAGTACTTAACAATACGAGGGTTCTGATAATTTGAAATAATGAACTTTCATGAAATGATCCCTACTTGGTCTCTCTATCATTGCTTGGTGTACACAAGTCATGTATAATTAAGATTGGTAAGACAGTTGACTGAGCAACCCTGCCCTAAATCCACAATCAAACAAGGAACAGGAAATGAGGCAGGATTACTCACTCTAAATCTACAAATCTTAGTTATAAATGACTCTAATGTATACACTAAACCATCATAGCTTACCTGCTAGGGTTTTCAGTTTTTATATGAATGCTGCAATTTGGTTCGAATGAGAGAGTAATTATAATTATAATTAATTATTGGGGTTTGGAAGCGTACCAAAAATATAGCAGGGTTCTTTGATGCTTCCCCATTCTCTGGGGTCAAACTCCTCCCGCTCCCCTGTCGTTCTTGTCTGTTGGACAGTCCCTCTTGTAATGTCCTATTTCACCACAAAGATGACATATTGGACTGGTTCCAACATTGGTAGTTGAAGCGATGAACTCGACCGGAGTCCTACAAAAGCGGGCGGTGTGCCCCTTCATGTTGCATCTATTGCAATGCAGTACTCGGCAAGCTCCATGATGATGGTAGTTGCACTTCCTGCAATGTGGGAGGTTTCCTAAGTACAGTGTGGTCGGTGTTGGGATAGCAGGGCTGATGGGGGTATTGACTGCCCTAGTTTGTTGCCCCTCGGTAGGTTCTTGAGTTGAACAACTCCCTTTCTCGTTCTCGAAATTCCGTTTCAAGATATTAGGTTTGAGGTCCGGAGTGTCTTTACAAGTAGGCATTTGTTGCTGAAATTGGTTATCACCACGATCGGGATTGTCGATTACATTTCCACTAACATTTGCGTTGTTAGCATTAAGGTGAGCCATGACAGCTCCTACGGCTGCTGTGACTGCAGCTTGAAACGTAGCTGAATCTATCTGAAGGATTGGTGTTTTACCGGAGGGTTGGTTACGTTTCTTCGAAGGCATGATTCTGTTACACGATGAGAAATAAATGAGCTCGTGAGCAATGATAGTTGTCTCTAGATGTATTATAATCATTTATATCTACATATAAATTTGTCGTTTTGGTTATACGGTTCTCAATGTTTCGACCTATATCCTTATGATGCAGTCCTGGAAAAGAGTAGAAGTAAGTTTCTAGAATGGTTATAAACCGAGTGTCGTCCGAACTAAGTTATCTTGATTGGTGGATATCATGTTCCAACCTTCGAAAAGATTTGAAAACAGTTCATAATAGAGTCTACATAAACTAGACTTATGAATTTGAGAAATAATCACTCTCAATTGAGATTTCGTGATCTGATTTACTGTTATTAGTCGTGGCAGGAAAAGGTGATAAACTTAATACTTAACGTGAGTAGTATAATCACTAACTCACTAGGTTGAATCGATTTACTAATTATTAGACTGACGAAAAAGTACTCAAATACTTCGCATGTATTACACGTGGTTTTCCTCTGTTCTATGTTCTACTCCAGGCGGTAAAGATTTGTTCTCTCCTGATATCTATATGGTGTCCTTCTCTACAGTAGGTATATTGAATTCCTATGCCGTCTTACTTCCGATTCTGACACTGATCCCCATTACTTCATAATGGAGAGTTCGAATCCCGGAAGTTCATGCGAACCTCTCATCGGTGTCCTTAATAAGGTAAAGGCATTTGGTGGTTTTTATAGTTTCTTTACTTCTCATCTGTTTCTTTCTCGGAATCCTCCTAATGAAACTCTACTGGATTCTTGTTGATTCCTCTGTTGGTTGTTGTGGTGAGGTGGTTACATCTATCTAAGTGGTTTACACGAGAATGGGAATGTCTAAAGAATCTATGAGATTAGTAAAACATTTTTGTTACAAATACAATTTGATGAAGATGATCCATTCCGGTCTTTCTATAATCACATAGTGTGTACCGATTATATATAATCCAGATTAAATAGACCTTCGAATAAGTGATCCTACTCTAAAACCACATCCAAACAAGGAAAAGGAAGTAGAGTGAAAATCACTTATTCTAAGTCTATAAAATATGAACTATATATAATTTTAACGTATACACTTAGTAATTATAGACCTACCACAAAAGGTCTTTTTAACTATTCCCAAAAGTTATTTATGGTATCTAAAATACTTCTATATTATTTTAATTATATGTTTGATTCTTGAACTTCTAGATATTAGAAGTTGATAAGTTTTCAGTTTTGTTGTTATAGCATCCTAAAATACTCCTATAGTATTTTAACCTTTATGTTTGGTTCTAGAATTCTTTTGGTAACTAGGTAAGTTTTAGACTTGTTGCAACACCACAATCACTCCCAATAACATGTTGGTAATATCTCAAATAAATATAGTTGATCAGGCTATATTGATCCCATATATGATTACATAACTGTCCAGGTTTAACTGCAGTGTCCAACATCCAAATACTTTTGTTTTGTTCTTCTTGTGATACTCGTTCTAGTATATATATTCTGCATGTACTTATACTTTTATAAAATATTGTTATATTTTAAAGTATAACTCTTGGTCAGATTGTTTTTATCCCAATGTGTTTATAGTTGTATATCTTTTATGACTGATATACTGAGTTCACTATAAACAATGCTCTGATACCAATTTGTCACACCCCCAAACCAGAACGGCATAAACGTCCGGGGTGGGTGACTTCATGTCAAGTATCACAACACATGCATTATAGTAATCAAAGTACAACAACCATTGCATTAATAATGTATAAGTTTTTACATAAGTGTTCAAACACTAGATGCTCAACATCAAAAGTAGATATAGGAAAAGACAAAAGATGCAACACAGTACTAGGCTGTCTTCTCAAAAGCTCCGTGAATGTACCTGTCTACTGGATTCCTGAGAATACAAGTTATTTTGAAAGAGAGGATCAGCATTAAAGATGGTGCGTTCATAAGTATTAGTTTATAACTCAAATCCGTTTTCTCGTTATTTGATAAAGCAAACACGTTTTTCCCCAGAAAATCCTATATTTTCTGATGTATTATACGGTAAGCAAACAGGGTGAAAGTTTCTGGTTTCTAAGTGGTATACTGTAATATAGTTTACATAAAATCATAAAGAAAAGGCGTTTTCCAATACGAAAATAGTATTTCCGTATTTAAACTCGTAATATATTGTATTATAGTTTTATAAAAATAAAACTATGTGAAGTTTTACTTATTCATACACTAATCATTAAATAAAAGGCGTTTTCCAATACGAAAATAGTAGTTCCGTATTTAAACTGGTAAAATAATGTACTATAGTTTTATAAAATAAAACTATGTGAAGTTTTACTTATTCATACACTAATCATTAAATAAAAGGTGTTTTCCAATACGAAAATAGTATTTTCGTATTTAAACTGGTAAAATGCTGTATTATAGTTTTATAAAATAAAACTATGTGAAGTTTTACTTATTCATACACTAATCATTAAATTAAAGGCGTTTTCCAATACGAAAATAGTATTTCCGTATTTAAACTGGTAAAATACTATATTATAGTTTTATAAAATAAAAATATGTGAAGTGTTACTTATTCATACACTACTCATTAAATTCAATACCAAATTGTGAGTTATTATAACCATACTATGACTAGATGGTCTGAACACGACGTTCTTCAGGCGTCGCAAAAGCTACAACATTTGTCACCACAGGTCTGCCGACCTAGCTGTTGCAAGCAGCTCTGGTGCGGGATTGTCAATCCCGTATAGAACTATACACAATTGTCACGCTCCCACTCAAGGAGATTCTGGTTATCATTTCAGGACTTTTGTTGGTACTTGGAAAGTACATGAAGGTAGTCTCACAAGTGTTATATTGATGATTATGTATAGAATATTGATAAGTTACTAGGAAATAAATACTCGGTAGGTCAGTTTCATAAAGTATATAAAATATACTTTATATGATTGCTTTCTGATTGATGTTATCTAATGAATGTTTTCTACTCGTTTTCTGTTAAGTACCAATGAATGTGTTTTCTAAACTATACCTATTATAGTTTAACAGTTGGTAAGAACCGATAATACTGCTATTACATGAAGTTCATTGTTTGTACCAAAAAGTACCAAATAGTTTGAAACCCCTTTTATATTTATATAAATGTAATATTTATATAATTGTGATTAATTAGACCTTCAATTATATAACTGGTACCCCAAGCCCACAACCAAACAAGGAACAGGAAATGGGGTCAAATTATATATTCTAAATCTTTTGAATCCAAATTATATAATTTACACATATATAAATATGTAATTTTTATGATAATTATAACAATTTAAAAACTTAAAAGACATTTAAAAGCATTTTAAAAGAGTTTAACAGTGTTTAAAAAGAGTCTACATGACTTTAAATCATTTTGAAAGTATTTGCTAATCTTTTATTGTTAACACAATATTTAAAAACATAAGATAACCTTTTGTGTGATTGTTATCACAGGTAAATATTAACACAATATTAATTGTGTTCAACTTGTATTCCCTCCCCCCCCCCTTAAAAGCATTTAAAATCATTAAGAAGGTAGATTATAGGGGTATGAACTCACTTGATAGGTGGTGATTCGGGCAGAGTTTCGTTTCTTAGAAGGGAGTTTTCTTGATGTAACTGAGAGTTTTTGATGAAAAGTCGGCTTCACTCGGGCAGAGTTTCAACTTAAAATTGAGGACTTCGGGACTTCGGGGCTTGCTTCAGGTGGTAAGGAGGTACCCGAGACTTCGGAGGGTTTATAAAGGATTAAAGGAGTGTTTGAGTGGAGAGGGGATTTGAAAATTCTAAACAAAACCTGGAGGCCTCGCATCCTATTTATAGGAGGAGTCTAGTCCTCGGTACGCTAGGCATAATATTCATGTACGCTGGGCGTACTACTGAAAACCTCAGTACGCTCGACGTACTGCTTGTACACGGGGCGTACTAGTTGGAGTCTTATCCGATCTTCGGACGTGGCGAGGCTACTTGTAACGCCCGCAGATTCGGGCTAGTCAATTTAAGGACAATGAGCATCAAAAATGACTTTTTGATGGAAGATTATTTAGAAGGAGTAATCTTAACTAAGTTTTAGTATATGTTACAAGGATTCGGTACATATAAAGAACGCTGAAATCCGAGTTATAACGAAGAAGTTATGACCCGTCGAAGTTTCGCGACAGAACCGGCACGACACAACGCGACGTAAATAGTGAATTTACGATAGAGCGATATTTGGCCTTAGCGATCTAAATGAAAGTCTTAGAATACCTTAAACCGTGAGCGTGCATAAAAAGAACGCCCAAATCTGACTTCGTATGAGGAAGTTATGATTTTTCTAAGTTTCGACTTAGCAGTATGCAGCCTAAAACTCAAAATTTAGATCGAGTGATTTTTAGCTGAAACAATCTAAACGAGAATCGAAGATCTTGTCGATATTAGTGCAACGGAAAAAAGACAGACGAAAACGGACGTCAGATGAAGAAGTTATGAAATTTTAACGGACTTTTCCTATCTCGGCCCGTTAAAAATATAATAATAATATAATATTAAAAGTAAAGTCAAAATTAGCCGACGGAGTCTAAATGAAAGATGTAGATTATAATCGCACCTACGCATGGATATAAAGAACGTCAAAAACGGAGTTTGTATGCAAAAGATATGAATTTTTGAAGTTCGGGGCACAAACTTCGAGACCTTCACGAGGTGAACATTGAAATTCACGAGGTGAATTCGTTGCATGGCACCTTTCGAGCCTAGAAGATACACGGCAAGCCTAGGAGATGATCAGTATCGAATTCACAAGGTGAACATACTTGGTTCACGAGGTGAACCTCACGAGGTGAACATACTTGGTTCATGAGGTGAATCTCAACTTTTCACCCTATAAATAGAAGTTCAAGGGGCAGCCGGGTTTGGTTGTTCCTTTTTCACTCTCTCACTCCCGATACTCTCTCTAGCCGTCTTGAAGTACCCCCGAAGCTCAGGTATCATCCTGAGACCCGAAGCGAGTCCCGACGCCCCGAAGATCCCGAGAAAAAAAGTTTTCGAGTCGAAACTCTGCCCGCGTGAAGCTCGGTTTTTGAGAAAACATCCCGGTTTCATCGAAGAATATTGTTTTAAGGGACGAAGTGCTGTCCAATTGTCGTCTTATCAAGTGAGTGCATATTATTTTCATCTTACACATAGATATGAAGTATTTTATATAAATTACGTGCTTTGTGTGCATATTATATGTATACATGTTATCTATATTAGATGAACGCTATTATACATGTTTTAAATGATTTAAATTGTATATGTATTTTATATCTACAAATATGTTGGGTAAAACATGGGTAGATGAATTAGATGATGTGTGATGAAATAAAAATTGATGAGAGGTATCGATGTTTAAGATGATCTAGTCATCTAGCAGAGTATAGACAACGGCCACAGACTATTCTAGATAGTCCAGTGGAACGTTAGCAGACTCGTAACCTGTAGGTATTTTTGAACTAAGTGTTCATTAGGTATTTTTTAACTAAGTGTTCATTAGGTATTTTTGAACTAAGTGTTCATTAGGTGTTTTTGAACTATGTGTTCATTAGGTGTTTTTGAACTATGTGTTCATCCTATAGTTCTTCTTTTTTACACTATTACGTGTCGGGGTACGAGAGCGTACGGGAGTACTTTATTAGTATTTTCCCTATACTTTTTATTTTGAAGAGCTTTGGAGTCTTCGTTTCTTTTATGAAGTGATTGGACGAGCTTCATGTGTCAGCATTTCCTTTCACGAAGTAATTGAGGGAACTTCGTAGACTGCCTAATAAAGTGTGTCGGTAATAGACCACTACTAGGTATGTCTGGTGTTATATTGCCGGATAGGGTGAGTCTGGGGGTAAAATACCTCACGATATTCAGATCACTATTAGGCAAAGTTCGATGTTGGATAGGGTGAGTCTGGGGGTAAAATACCCACGATATTCGGACCACGGCTAGGCATTGTTATCTAGATTACTACCCCTGACTTAATTCTCTTGTGGTTCTTTCTTTTACGAACGAAGGTTCGTGGTAAAACTTATTCCATTCCCGTCATTTGATGTCTTTATCGATCCTCGTTTGCTGCTAGGGAATTTCCGAAGCAGCTTCGTCAGTTTGTTGTTCATATCGATCCTTTAGGCTAGATCTTGTAAGATCATTGTATAGGATCAGTACGTGAGGATCGACGTTCGTTAGTGCTTGTAGTATAAACCTCGGGCAGCAATGGACTTCGTGCCTATTCCTTAGGATAATCCTTAGGAATGAAGGATAGATGATTCTTAGCGTAGATCCTTAAGATTAAAAAAGATAATGGGGATGGGTAATTGGGTTGATTGTTTGATGATTAAATATAATAATTATATTATTGTGGGTTGAAAACCCTATGTACTCACCAGGTTTCCCAACCTGACCCACTCAAGTTTATTTGTATCACAGGTGTCGATACGAAGCTACTTTACACTGATAGATTTAAAAGAGATGTAGATCACTTGTGTAATTAAATGTAAGGTCTGTTTATGCTTATGTTTCAGTATTGACGATGACATCCCAAAGTTTTAATATGAACAAAATACATTTCTTCGGAAATGCTTTGATAATATATTTATCATGTTTTTCTGGGAACAAATTCCGCAATATATTTATTTACAAATATACTCTGATTTTCAAATAAAGCATAAACAAATCGGTCTTTTATGGCCGTGAAAATTGGGGATGTCACAGTTGGTATCAGATCATTAGTTTAAGCGAACTAGGAATTTGTAGGATTTCTATACTTAAACTTAGAATGCTAAGTGATGATCGTGAGATGAGTGTCTACCATATTTTAGACACGAGCATTAGTATATTTTAGGAAAGATGCCTAAAATGCTTTTATGTGCTAAATGTTATATGTTTGCCATATATGATATTATTTGTTTGGATCTATGGCCTGTAGCTGACCGGATCTGGAAACCTTACGTGTTTGGGATTCTAAGCGTACGACTACGATATTAGAACTAGCATGTAAACGTTTCGGAGTGATAAGGAGATTCATACGTCTATCGTAAATAAAGCTTTCCTATCTTAAAATTCTCGCCTAGTACGCCGAACGTCTACTTGGGTGTACAAAACATTATGGTTAAGACTCGTAGAGAATTGAGTAGATGGAGGAAATCAAAGGCTTATGATAGTGAATGACACCTATCGGAAGATATCGTAAGAGTGGTATCTTGCCTTTAGAATGTGTCTGATAAAATAACGGAACATTTAGAGGAGTACGGTATGTCTGAAGTACACCTTCGATTGGCAGGATGATGGAACGATTGGTGTAATTCTTGAAGTTGTCCCATCGTCTGGAATTTCCATCACCAACAGAGTTGAAGTAGAATTCATGATTGAAGATACGCATGGAAGAAGTCCTAGTAAAGTCTAGGAAAATTTTTATGATTAATTAGACGCATTCGTATGTGTTAAATTGTTTTGTGATTTTAGGACTTGGGGACTGCGAGACAATACTTGGGACGAGTATGAGTAGGTGTGAATAGTAGTAGAGATCTATACTTCTGGAAGCACAGGACTCACACTTGGATCAGGGAAAGTCACAAGGTTACCAAGAAGCTAGTAATTGATTTCGTTTTTTTTCATGTATGTCGTTACCATCATTTCGGTAATGACTAATAAGATGATTGTTATTCCGACCCTAGTGGTCATATCAAATTGAGTCCGACTACGATGAATTTGTTACGTGGTTCAGAGAACCAATTTCGATGTAACATCTGACTTAAGTCAGAAGACTGAAATCAATGCGATCAATAGCATCACACTCGTTGTTAAAGAAGCTTGTAGCTAGAAATTCTACATGATAAAATGTGATTATATCACATTAGAATATGAAGGAAGGTATATTCCATTCTGGAATTTGACTCTAAGAGACTTGAGTCTAAGTGTTGCATCATACGATGAGAGATCATTAGAGCATGATCCATCAGTATGTTACAATAGATAAAGGAAAGTACTTATCCTAAGAAGAAGAAGGAGTCCTCAATAAGGATTTATTTTGTAAATCGAAGGTTACGATTGAGCGTCCAACATAGTATGAAGAGCAGATGCAGGATTGAGCACTACCTGCGATCGAGAAGTCCAAATGCTAGATACTCGTTCGAAGAAACATATAGATTACAGTTATTACGTAGGATGGAACTATGACGTATGGAATCATTATACCAGTCCTATTTCGTTGATGATTCCGGGATCTAATCATCCTAAGGGGGAGATAATTGTAACGCCCGCAGATTCGGGCTAGTCAATTTAAGGATAATGAGCGTCAAAAATGACTTTTTGATGGAAGATTATTTAGAAGGATTAATATTAACTAAGTGGTAGTATATGTTACAAGGATTCGGTACATATAAAGAACGCTGAAATCCGAGTTATAACGAAGAAGTTATGACCCGTCGAAGTTTCGCGACAGAACCGGTACGACACAACGCGACATAAATAGTGAATTTACGATAGAGCGATATTTGGCCTTAGCGATCTAAACGAAAGTCTTAGAATACGTTAAACCGAGAGCGTGCATAAAAAGAACGCCCAAATCTGACTTTGTATGAGGAAGTTATGATTTTTCTAAGTTTCGACTTAGCTGTATGCAGCCCAAAACTCGAAATTTAGATCGAGTGATTTTTAGCTGAAACAATCTAAACGAGAATTGAAGATCTCGTCGATATTAGTGCAACGGTAAAAAGAAAGACGAAAACGGACGTCAGATTAAGAAGTTATGAAATTTTAACAGACTTTTTCTGTCTCGGCCCGTTAAAAATATAATAATAATATAATATTAAAAATAAATTCAAAATTAGCCGACGGAGTCTAAATGAAAGATGTAGAGCATAATCTCACCTACGCGTGGATATAAAGAACGTCAAAAACCGAGTTTTTATGCAAAAGATATGAATTTTTGAAGTTCGGGGCATAAACTTCGAGACCTTCACGAGGTGAATTCGTTGCATGACACCTTTCGATCCTAGAAGATACACGACAAGCCTAGGAGATGATCAGTATCGAATTCACGAGGTGAACATACTTGGTTCACGAGGTGAACCTCACGAGGTGAACATACTTGGTTCACGAGGTGAATCTCAAATTTTCACCCTATAAATAGAAGTTCAAGGGGCAGCCGGGTTTGGTTGTTCCTTTTTCACTCTCTCACTCCCGATACTCTCTCTAGCCGTCTTGAAGTACCCCCGAAGCCCCGGTATCTTCCCGAGACCCGAAGCGAGTCCCGACGCCCCGAAGATCCCGAGAAAAAGAGTTTTCGAGTCGAAACTCTGCCCGCGTGAAGCCCGGTTTTTGAGAAAACATCCCGGTTTCATCGAAGAATATTGTTTTAAGGGACAAAGTGCTGTCCAATCGTCGTCTTATCAAGTGAGTGAATATTATTTTTATCTTACACATAGATATGAAGTATTTTATATAAATTACGTGCTATGTGTGCATATTATCTGTATACATGTTATCTATGTTAGATGAACGCTATTATACATGTTTTAAATGATTTAAACTGTATATGTATTTTATATCTACAAATATGTTGGGTAAAACATGGGTAGATGAATTAGATGATGTGTGATGAAATAAAAATTGATGAGAGGTATAGATGTTTAAGATGATCTAGTCATCTAGCAGAGTATAGACAACGACCACAGACTATTCTAGATAGTCCAGTGGAACGTTAGCAGACTCGTAACATGTAGGTATTTTTGAACTAAGTGTTCATTAGGTGTTTTTGAACTATGTGTTCATTAGGTGTTTTTGAACTATGTGTTCATCCTATAGTTCTTCTTTTTTACACTATTACGTGTCGGGGTACGGGAGCGTACGGGAGTACTTTATTAGTATTTTCCCTATACTTTTTATTTCGAAGAGCTTTGGAGTCTTCGTTTCTTTTATGAAGTGATCGGACGAGCTTCATGTGTCAGCGTTTCCTTTCACGAAGTAATTGAGGGAACTTCGTAGACTGCCTAATAAAGTGTGTCAGTAATAGACCACTACTAGGTATGTCTGGTGTTATATTGCCGGATAGGGTGAGTCTGGGGGTAAAATACCTCACGATATTCAGATCACTGCTTGGCAAAGTTCGATGCTGGATAGGGTGAGTCTGGGGGTAAAATACCTCACGATATTCGGACCACGGCTAGGCATTGTTATCTAGATTACTACCCCTGACTTAATTCTCTTGTGGTTCTTTCTTTTACGAACGAAGGTTCGTGGTGAAACTTATTCCATTCCCCTCATTTGATGTCTTTATCGATCCTCGTTTACTTCTAGGGAATTTCCGAAGCAGCTTCGTCAGTTTGTTGTTCATATCGATCCTTTAGGCTAGATCTTGTAAGATCATTGTATAGGATCAGTACGTGGGAATCGACGTTCGTTAGTGCTTGTAGTATAAACCTCGGGTATCGATGTACTTCGTGCCTATTCCTTAGGATAATCCTTAGGAATGAAGGATAGATGATTCTTAGGGTAGATCCTTAAGATTAAAAAAGATAATGGGGATGGGTAATTGGGTTGATTGTTTGATGATTAAATATACTAATTATATTATTGTGGGTTGAAAACCCTATGTACTCACCAAGTTTCCCAACCTGACCCACTCAAGTTTATTTGTATCACAGGTGTCGATACGAAGCTACTTTACACTGAGAGATTAAAGGAGATGTAGATCACTAGTGTAAATAAATGTAAGGTCTGTTTATGCTTATGTTTCAGTATTGACGATGACATCCCAAAGTTTTAATATGAACAAAATACATTTCTTCGGAAATGCTTTGATAATATATTTATCATGTTTTTCTGGGAACAAATTCCGCAATATATTTATTTAAAAATATACTCTGATTTTCAAATAAAGCATAAGCAAATCGGTCTTTTATGGCCGTAAAAATTGGGGATGTCACACTACGAGGCACGCGACGAGGCTAGTCTCATTACGCTGGGCGTAATCTTTTCGTACGTTGGGCGTAGTGGCCACCTGGCTTCGGACACGTTGATTAAGCAAGATACATGTCACTTGCGAAGAAAGAGGCTACGTGGCCAATCCGAGGCCTTGCTTCCGAGTACGTTGGGCGTACTCTTGTACGCGGGGCGTACTTCCTTTTTCCAAACTTCAAAAATTCATATCTTTAGCATATGAACTCCGTTTTTGACGTTCTTTGTATCCACGCGTAGGTGAGACGATGCTCTACAACTTTCGTTTAGACTCCGTCGGCTAATTTTGAATTCAAGTATCAGGTTGTTACAACGGATATGCGTTAGATACTACCTTATGTACATATAAACTCAACCCTGTCTCTAGGTATTTATACTATTCAGGGAATCATAATGCCGTCAAGATTTTCTTTTAAACTTTGATGTATTATTGGCCAGTATCAAGGTCAAATTTTCCAAAACACTATGTATCAAATATATCAAAGAAATTGACAAGCATTTTACTTAACACTCATTTCATGACTTCGTGATTCCAATCTACTTACTTATGGTAATCTATGATTACTTATTGTAATTTTAGAGAGACCTGGTATAGAACACACTATACAAATTTATTACAAGTACTGCTATGATGGCATCAACGATTGTTTACTTATATTAGTAGACTTCTATTGTAAATCGTAGAACACTATGAAAGTCAGGGTATAATATGTTCAGAACTAAGATATATCTTGTTCAATATCACCTGACTCGTAACTAATATAGAGAAACTTAACATCTTTTCCTCTTTAAACTTTGTAGAAAAAGATGCCACCACGTAAATCAAATAGGCGTTTCAACAATAATCCACCTATTCCACCACCGCCACCACCTCCACAATATGATCTTGTTGTTTTCCAACCAGCAGTAACCGCCGTCGTGGCTGCTGCCATGACGCATATAAACGCCAGTGGTACTAGTGGAGGCGACAATGGTGCTCATAACTCTAATCACGGGGAAAGTCTTGGACACCCAAGGAGTGTTCTTATAAAGATTTCTCAAATGCTAAACCCAAAAATTTCGATGGCACTGGAGGTGTCATTGCTCTGAAACGCTGGTTCGAGAAAACCGAATCAGTGTTTGAAATCTATGCTTGCCCTGAAGCAAGCAAAGTAAAGTTTGCAGCATGCACCTTCTTAGACAGAGACCTCTCTTGGTGGAACGGCTATGTCAAGTCGTTATCTCTCCCAGTAGCCAATGCCATGAACTGGGAAGACTTAAAGGTTCTGATGGTGGTAGAATATTGTCCCAGAGATGAAATACAAAAGTTAGAGCAGGAACTCTGGAGTCTGACGATGAAGGACTCCGATATTGCTGCATATACTGCCAAATTCAGTGACCTCGCTCTACTGTGTCCCGGGATGGTCACCCCGGAGAGTAAAAAGGTGGAGAGGTATATATGGGGATTAACTCCCCCGACTCAAGGAAACGTTATTGCCGCCAATCCACTTACATTTGATAGTGCCAAGCGTCTGGCTTAGACACTTGTAGATCATGGAGTTCGTCAAGGCTCCATGCCAGCCGTACCTGAAAAACCCAAAGAAGGAGGCACCAAAAAGAAATTATGGAATAAACGAAAAGGGCAGTCATCACAAGAGCCTTCTAAGAAATAACAAATTGTGGCAGTACACACTGCTATTGTTCCTGCTGTTGTTTCTACTCCTACACCTACCACTGTTTCTACTACTCTAGCAACCCAAGTCGTTATGCTGGAACTTCGCCCAAGTGTAATAAATGCAACTTCCATCACATGGGAGTTTGCAGGGAAATGCACTACAGAAATTGCAACAAAAAGGGGCATACCGCCCGTTTCTGCAAAGCGCCATCACAGCCTATCTCCCAAGTCCCCGCCGCGGGAGTAAGCTAAGCTTGTTATGAGTGTGGCGAAATCGGGCACTTCAAGAGAAACTGCCCAAAAACAAAGAATGTTGGCGGTGTAGGAAGAGTTTTGGCAAATGGCCATGAAGAAGCGATAGCGGATCCTACCGTGGTTACCGGTACGTTTTTTCTCAACAATTCTTACGCATGCATTCTTTTTGATAGTGGTGCAGAGAAAAGCTTCGTGAGCCATAAATTCAAACATCTACTAAAACAAAATCCCCAAACATTAAAAGACACATTTACCGTAGAGATGGCAAACGGAAAGACCGAGAGTAAAAATGACATATACATAGGATGCACACTTACTCTAAACAACTATTTCTTTCAAATTGACCTTATGCCGGTCTCAATTAAAAGCTTTGACATTATAATCGGCATGGATTGGTTAAGTCTTCATCGTGATGATATCCAATGTTTTGAAAAAGCCATTCGTCTTAATCTGCCAAGTAACGAATCTCTCGTTATTTATGGCGATAAACCCGATACGAATTTCCAAATCATTTCTTGCGTCAAGGCCCGGAAGTATCTTCGCAAAGATTACTGCCCCTTCTTAGCTCATGTGGTAGATAAGACATAAGAAGTGAAAAACATCAAGGATATTCCTGAAGTCTGTAATTTCCCTGATGTTTTCCCCAAAGACCTTTCAGGAGTTCCTCCTGAATGCCAAGTCGAATTCCGAATCGACTTGATTCCCGGAGCTACCCCCGTAGCTAAATCCCCGTATCGTATTGCACCGTCAGAGATGCAGGAACTGTCCAGCCAATTGAACGAACTTCTCAGCAAAGGCTTTATTAGACCAAGCTTCTCACTCTGGGAAGCACCGGTCTTGTTCGTGAAAAAGAAGGATGGATCGTTCCGAATGTGCATAGACTACCGCCAACTAAACAAGCTTACCGTTAAGAACCGATACCCTCTACCACGGATAGACGACCTCTTCGATCAACTTCAAGGGGAAAGTTTCTTCTCCAAGATTGACCTGAGATCAGGATACCATCAGCTACGAGTCCAGGAGGCCGATATTCCTAAGACTGCTTTTTGAACTCGCTACGGTCACTATGAATTTGTAGTGATGCCCTTTGGTCTAACAAATGACCCAACAGTGTTCATGGACCTGATGAACCGTGTGTGTCGACCTTACTTAGACAAGTTCGTTATTGTTTTCATCGACGATATACTAGTCTATTCCCGAAGTAAGGAAGAACAAAGCCAACATTTACGACAAGTCTTGGAAACTTTAAGGGCAGAGAAATTGTACGCGAAGTTCTCAAAATGCGAATTCTGGATCCGGAAGGTAGATTTCTTGGGTCATGTAGTCAGCAAGGAAAGGATACATGTTGATCCTTCCAAGATCAAAGCTATCGAAAACTGGGCGACCCCAGGAACCCCAATAGAGATTCGTCAGTTTCTAGGTCTCGCTGGCTACTACAGGAGGTTCATCCAAAACTTCTCAAAAATCGCAAAGCCACTCACCACCTTGACCCAGAAGGGTGTAACTTTCAGTTGGGAAGAGAAACAAGAAAATGCTTTCCAGACACTAAAGCAATCTCTCTGCAACACACCGATCTTGTCCCTCCTAGAAGGGATGGAAGATTTTGTAGTTTACTACGATGCGTCAAAGCAAGGGCTAGGCTGCGTTCTTATGCAGCGAGGAAAGGTTATATCCTACGCCTCGAGACAGCTTAAGAACCATGAAGTCAACTATACCACACAGGACCTCGAACTGGGAGCAGTGGTTTTCGCTCTGAAGATCTGGAGACATTACCTGCATGGTATAAAATGCATAGTCTTTACTGACCACAAAAGCCTCCAGTACATATTCAATCAGAAGGAACTTAAAATGAGACAACGACGATGGGTGTAACTACTCAATGATTACGAATGTGAAATTCGCTATCATCCTGATAAAGCCAATGTAGTAGCAAATGCCCTTAGTCGTAAAGAGTACTCAGGCCGCCGAGTAAAGTCTTTAACTATGACTACCCATTCCCACCAGTCTACACAGATCAAGGAGGCTCAGCTGGAAGCCTTGAAACCAGAGAATATGACAGATGAAGCCCTAAGAGGATTAGAAAAGAACTTATAAATTAAGGGTGACGGAGTTCGTTATCTCATGAATCAGATCTGGACGCCGAAGTTTGGTGGTTACAAAGATGTTTTCATGAATGAATCCCATAAAACTCGATACTCCGTTCATCCAGGTTCAAACAAGATGTATCTGGACCTTAAGAAACTCTATTGGTGGCTGAACATGAAAGCTGAAATTGCTACCTATGTGGGCAAGTGTCTAACTTGCGCCAAAGTCAAGGTAGAATATCAAAAGCCCTCAGGTTTACTACAACAACCAGAAATACCTGAGTGGAAGTGGGAGTGGATTACAATGGATTTCATAACCAAGTTATCCAGGACAACGGGTGGTCATGACACCATTTGGGTAATCGTCGACAGATTAACCAAATCCGCACACTTCCTGCCAATAAAAGAAACTGATAAAATGGAGAAGTTAACAAGGACGTACATTAAAGACATAGTACGATTGCATGGTGTGACAATATCCATTATCTCTGACCGATATAGTATATTTACCTCGCAGTTTTGGCAATCACTGCAAAAGTTCTTGGGAACAAATCTTGACATGAGTACAGCGTACCATCCTCAGACTGATGGACAAAGCGAGAGAACCATACAAACGCTGGAAGACATGTTAAGAGCTTGTGTGATAGATTTTGGTAAAGCTTGGGATACCCATTTACCACTCGTCAAATTCTCGTACAACAACAGCTATCACACTAGCATCAAAGTTGCTCCATTTGAAGCCCTCTATGGCCACAAGTGCATATCTCCTCTGTGTTGGGCTGAAGTGGGTGACACGCAACTAGCCAAGAACCAAGTACCCGATAGTACTCTAACCGGTCCCGAGATCATTCGAGAAATAACATAAAAGATTGTACAAATCCGAGAACGACTGAAAACTTCTAGAGACAGACAAAAGAGTTATGTGGAAAAATGACAAAAACCCTTGGAATTCCAGGTTGGAGATCGCGTTTTGTTAAAGGTCTCACCCTGGAAAGGAATGATACGTTTCGGAAAATGTGGAAAACTAAATCCAAGGTATATCGGACCATTCGAGATTCTTGCTAGAATTGGTCTGGTTGCTTATAAACTCAAACTACCACATGAACTCAGTAACATACATCCCACTTTTCACGTCTCTAATCTCAAGAAGTGTCTGTCTGACGAGACTCTTGTAATCCCACTCGATGAAATCAAGTTAAAGGAGATTCTACACTTCGTAGAAGAACTAGTGGAAATCATGGATAGGGAAGTCAAAAGAACAAAACAAAGTCGTATACCAATAGTAAAGGTTCGCTGGAATGCCAAGCGGGGACCTGAATTCACTTGGGAACGGGAAGATCAAATGAAACAAAAGTATCCACATCTTTTCCCGAGTTCATGAGTACCACTTTAGAAACAATTTTGGGAAGAAATTCCCTCTAACGGGGGGATAATGTAACAACCCGTTATTTCAAGTCAATGTAAATCAAACTTATTCAAATAAAAGTCTAAACCCTAGCCAAGTACTAGTGAAAACTACATTTCAATCCTTGTTGCATTGTATCATCTATAACCTTAGGGTTTGTTTAAAGAGCTAACAACGAAGTAGGGATTGAAACCTAAGCTAAATTAGAGTAGTATAAATGAACATAAGTTAAAAGACTAAGGGTTTAAAACATAAATAACCCTCATAAATGAGTTTTCGCCCAATGTAATCAATTCCAACACGGTTTACGGTTTGGACATTAATTCAAGATGGTGTTTACGGATTTAAATCAAATCATGAGGGGGTATGCGGTTTGCATTTTGGGAGAAAACTCAAGCAAAAGCCCTTTAAGGGCGAAAACTCATTTTGAAGCCCATTTAGGGTGAAAACCCAATAAGGTAGATCCGAAAACACCTCATTTCTAGAAGACCATGAGCAAAAACTCTTTTCCCTTTGACTATAGATCCGAAAACTCATTTCCTTTTGATTTAAATTTGTAAACACTTCATTTTTGGGAGTATAGGACCGTAAACTCTTCAAATATCTTCATATCTTATCCAAAGTTAGCTTCCCAATGTGATTACTACCGTAAAACCTCACATTCACCGCCTCATGAGTTTCCTTCATACTTAAGATACAAATGAATTCATTTGACACATACAGTAAACTCATTTCACTCATATGCTCAAAAAACACATATCAAATCCTTCGCATCTGCAAGAAGTTACCCAGAAACCTTCAAACTTTCATAAGAACTTCTTCACAATTTGTAAGTAATCTATACAATATAGTGTTAATTATCATATTAAATTATTAGCTATCTAATTTATGGATATAATTATGTGTAAAATATAATTAGGATACGGTAATTATACGTATTCTATACCGGGAATCATCGCAACCACATCGAATCTAACCAGAAACACGTACACGAGGTGAGTTCATACCCCTACGTTTTCATGATTTTTCACTGTTTTAGGGGGGGATACAAGTGTAACACAAGATATTTGTGTTAATTTCTAAATGTTTTCAATATTTATTTATTTTTGCCGTTATCAAAATTATATATATATATATATATATATATATATATATATATATATATATATATATATATATATATATATATATATATATAATTAGGGTTCAACAGACTTAGAATTGATAATTTGACTCCATTTCCTATTCCTTGTTTGGTTGTGGGCTTGATGTAGAATTCTTTATTCGACTATCTATTTAATCATAATTATATAAATATTATATTGATATAAGTATAAAATCATTTTAAACTTGTTAAACGAAAATATAATATTTGCAAGCTATCTTAATACCATTCGGGTATAAATGTTGAATTTCATGGGACAACCGTATCACAGAATTTTCGATTTAAACTTACCAAATTATTAACAATACAGAGGTTTCCATTTCAGTAAAAATCAAACATATAAACTACAATAGGTATAGTTTATGGATCATATATACTTCTTTTCATATTCAAAATAACTTACGGAAAACAAACATATAAACTATATTAAATATAGTTTATAAGATATACTTACAGTTTATTTATTTCAAAGTAAATTTTCATTATTCTACACGTAACTGTCAATATAGCATTCGTGAGACTTACTTCAAGTACTTATCCAAGTACCAACCAAGTCCAGAAATTATAAACAGAGTCTCCTGGAGGGAGAGCGTGACACTTGTGTATAGACCTATACGGGACTGACAATCCCGAACCTGAGCTGCTTGCAATAGCTAGGCCGGCAGGCCTGAGGTGACAAATGCCGTACCGATTGCGATTCCTGAAGAACGTCGTGTTAGGGCCATCTTAGATCATCAAGCATGGTTATAATAACTCACAATTTGGTATTGAACAATACGATTAGTGTAAGAATAAGTAAACAGCTTCACATAGTTTTATTAAATAATAAAACTATAATACAGTATTTTACAAGTACAAATACATAATACTAAGTCAGTATAGAGAAAACATACTTTTCATGGTTTCATATGGACTAAAACTATAGCATACTATATCAGAGTACGATAATATTTACACGTTTTGAGTACAACATATTACAACAGAAAATATAGGATTTTCTGGGAAAAACATGTTTACATTTTCAAAGAACAACGACAGATTTCAATTACAAACATGCTTATGAAATCACCAACTTAAATGTTGACACTCTTTTCAAAACTACTTGTATTCTTAGGAAATCAGTAGACAGGTACATCCTCGAGTTTTTGAGAAGACGGAGCTTCATAGACTCGTGTCTTTTAATTTTTGCCATACATTTTGGTGTCAATATACAATGATTTGAACACATATGTAATAACTTATACTTTATCAATACATGGTTATTGTACTTTGATTACTATTATGCAATTGTTGTGATACTGTACATGACGTCATCCGCCCCCGAACGTTTTCGCCGTTCCGGTTTAGGGGTGTGACAAATCCTGACCTCCCCCTCCTGTCGAGGCACCTGCGATGGAACCTGAGCTGCCCCAACCACCAAGCGTGGGCAATTCACCCTAATATAGCCAAGATGACGACAATGATGACACAATTCTACCTCCAGGGTGCATTCCCGGCATAAGTGACCCTTCCATGCGCACCTTCCACATTTAGACTTATCGCACACATTCTCATGTGCTCCTTCATCCTTCGTGCAAACATCATGGCTCCTTGGGTCTCTAACACTAGCCATGGCAACATCCAACTGATCAGGTAGCCGAGTCGGGCCATGAGTCTGCTTCCTCTTCCCCAGTCGCTTATCCGAACCAATCTCCTGTTCCTGGGTTACCCCGAGCATCCCTTCAACCGCCTGAACAACCGCGGTTCGACCCTCGAACCTGGCAACCAATCTATCAGTGACACGCCCAATGATGTCGGGTAACTCCTCGTGTAAGGCTAGTGAAACCTCCACGACAATCCAATCGTGGGATCGACCCTCCTGAAAACATGGTGCATAACCCACCTCTGATCCCAAATGACGAGATTTAGCAATAGGATCCTCCTGAAGGATTCTAGGGATCCACAAGCTTTGGGCTCCAGATGAGCCCCTAACTTCCCTGCTACAATCTCGACCCAAAAGGCCCCGAGATGACCATCCAAGAGCTCCAAAATCCCTTCATTGACTGAACCAAAGATCACCAGAGTCCATTGCTAAATACTGTGGGTAATCTCTGATGAGATGAACTCCCGCATCTGCTTATTGATTGGCTCAATACCTACACCTGAGCCGGAACCAGAACCTGAACCCCCTTCTCGAGTGCCCATCACCATATTGAAAAAAGAACAAAAAGAAAAAGATCAGAACATACCCAAGAATCCTCATCCCACATGCTTCCTAGATTCTCCGAAACTTTCCTTGATTCGAGTATGGATCTTGAGCTTTCAGTAGTACGGACCCAATACTACCTTCCACACCTATCCATACTTTCCTCAAGAATAATCCCAAATCCTCTAAGCCACCTTCTCAAAATGATACTCCACATGACCGCTAAACATCGCAACTAAACAACTGAAGCACTTCCTAGGCTTACCTAGGTTTTCGACCTCACCCTGCCATGTGCTGCTGAAGAACTCTCTGTAATGTCAGTTACCTACTTCATGAATACAATCACATTCAACAAATCTCAGATAATCCATCGAGTAAAAGACTCATCCCTACAATGGTTATAATCAATCGAGAGTTGCGCAATAGGGTCAAATCCATCATTCTGAGATTATCCAACCTTTGTCACATGTGACTTAACATATTCACTTAGTAGCTAGCTCCCATCACTTAAGAATTCCACAAAGCACAAAGCAAGAAGCATTTGTGTACTAGCACTCCAATCCATAGAATAACCAAAGAACATTCAAACTCATCTACTACAACTCATGATAGGAGCTTCCACTCCCTCGCTGCCGATTGCCTTACGCATACCATTATACCATATCTAGCATCCCATGCTTCCTAGGCTACAAGGCATAACATATCAGGCCAATCTATCACTTACTAATAAGAACTAGAATGCAAGTCTACAAGCTCAAACAATAGGCATACAAGGCATATCTCCTATCATCCTATCATTAAAAAACTGAGCAGATCCTTAACCCTAACTAGCATGCGATTCACAGATTCACAGATAAAATCATATCAGATAACATGTATGAGTATTTTGGGAAAAACTTACTTGAGCTCGGATGATTGCATGCACCACACCCTTTCTTGTCTTAGTAAAACTCTTTTCTTAAAATACATTTCTTTTTGAAAAACTTTACCAAATCCTCAGTTTGAGTTCAGATACACCCGAGAGTATGTCCGAGTCCCTCAAACCAAGGCTCTGATACCAACTTGTAACGTCCTACAAATAAAACCATAAAGTTTTTTATTTTTAGATTAATAAAACATCAAACCATATTGTAGTCATAAAACCAAGGTTATCAAATGTATCGATACATCATCAATATCAGAGTAAATCATAAAATGTGAAAACATGTGGTGTGTGCTCTGCAATCATCCCGAGCTCTCTCATATGAAAACCGAAGTACCTGAAACATAAACTGAAAACCGTAAGCACAAAGCTTAGTGAGTTCCCCAAGATACCACATAGCATATATATATATATATATATATATATATATATATATATATATATATATATATATATATATATATAACACATAACGGGCCCCGCCTAATGAGTATAACAGGCCCCACCCTGAATCGCATAACGTGCCTCGCCCACTGAGTATAACGGGCCCCGCCCTAACTCGCATAACGGGCCCCACCCAATGAGTATAACGGGCCCCACCCAATGAGTATAACGGGCCCCGCCCTAACTCGTATAACGGTCCCCGCCCAATGAGTATAACGGGCCCCACCCTAACTCGCAAAACACATACAAATCATATACACATAGCAAGATAATTATATAACATACAAACACATGCAAAAATCACAAAGATAATAGCATATCGTACAATCATCGGGGCCCGCCCACTAAGTATAACGGTCCCCGCCCAAACTTGCATAACGGGCCCCACCCACATACAAATCATATACACATAGCTAGATACTAGTATACAGAATAACCATCTGGCCCCGCCCAGTAAGCATACAAGCACATACATATGCAAGAGTCACGCAGACATCTAGCACCCTACATAACAAACCATGGGCCGACATTGGTGCCTTCGACCCGCTAAACACAGTGAGGAAACTTACCTTGATATACGCATTGGTAACCACCATAGTAATGAAGAACTCTACAACTTCAACTCACTTCCAATCACCTACAGGAAGATACTCGAGTCAATACCCGATCACAGGTCATAGTCACTTGCAACAGTGACTACCTCACATGAAATAACGATTAAGGTTAAGTAAGAACACTTAACCCATTAAGAACCTAATCACCTAAGGGTAGGATTGATTAAGGTTTAACTTAGTCATTCTCGGGTGAAATAATAATCCAATCAACGGCCCAATTATGCGCTCGATCATTATCCAAAATAGAGCTCCCCGATTCTAGAGTTTTTCACATAAAATGATAACTAGGGTTAGTTTTCTACACTTAACCCCTTAAGGACCTAATCCATTAAGTCTAATATTGCATTAAGTTAACAGCTTTAACGTGGGTCCCCACCAACTCCGAAAACTAGGATTTTCTTGACATTAGGGTTTCTAATTAGGGTTTCCATCCCAAACACGTGCCACTCGTACTAAATTTAGTTGATTAGATAATTTAATGTTTAATAAGTCGGGCACCACTCACTGCCACCTCGGGCAGTGGTGGTCGGCGGCGGTCCGCGGCGGCAGGAGGCAGCAGCCACCACTTTTTAATGGTGGTAGTTATAAATTTAAACAAAAACAATATCAAAAGCATTATGGTTCACATAAAACATCCATCCATCCAACACACACACACACACACATACACCCACACAGCCACCCAAGGTGGTGGCTAGTGGCGGTTGAACGGCAGCAACCACCATGGTTGGCTTCCATGATGGTTCACTTGCTTTCCGACCAACAAATACACTCACACACGTCTCTGACTTGCAGCAGTGACACACAAACATACATGAAACATGGGCGCCTACTGAAACACACACACAAATCAACCATCCTCGTGGCGACAGGTGGTGGTCGGAGAGCAATAGCAAGACGGAACAGCCGCTGGAGCGGCAACGTCGGCGCAACAACATAAAGAAATGGACAAGGGAGAAGATTGTGCGATTCCAACCGAGAACAGCAGAAGCAGCAGCAGAATGACGTCAGCTCGTGGTTATCATCGTCATCTGCAACGGGAGCAATGGCGGTGTTGGTAGACAGCTCACATCGGCGACAAAGAAGTTGGCGACGTCGGCTGAGAATGGTGGTCGACGAAACAGCAACACGCGAAGGTTGCCCTCCGCTCCTCGTCGGTCTCGAGCTATTCCGTCGTGGGGGAAAGAAGGGCGATAGTGGTGGTCACTTGGTGGTCTTGGCTGATCGAAAAAGTAAGAATAGAGGGGTGGTGGCGGCTGGAGGGTAAGATACGGCGGCTGCATTCCAAAGATTTAGGGTTAGGGTTGCATGCCCTTAAAAGCGGGGAGGGAAGGAACCGGGTTCAAGTACCGTGTTTAGAATAAACTTGGATACATTTTTACTAGTTGGGTCCCTGCCTCCACAAATTATTTCAGATAAGGTCCAATATTTACACTACAGCCCCTACTCTAAGAAATTCTTTACATTTCAAGCCTAAATGTTACGATTTAACCCCAATATCCAGAAAATATAAATTTTAACACCCCAAGGTGTACACCCCGCTAATTTAATATGACTTACGGATAAAATAAAATATAAAAAATACGTCTCGGGATTTTAAGGTTTATTATTTATTTATTTATTTACTTATTTTATTTTATATGGAATGTTACAACCATCGAGCCTTCCACGACACCGTGTGATTGATCATCGTATTCACTTGTTGCCTAGAAGGAAACCGGTAAATTTCTCCCTTACCGCTACCCACATTATCAGAAGGGTGAGATGGAGAAACTGGTATCCGAAATGTTAACACGGGAAATTATAAGATTTAGTCAAAGCCCCTTCTTATCACCAGTCTTGCTGGTTAAAAAGAAGGATGGAACCTATCGTTTTTGCGTGGATTATCGAGCTTTGAACGCAGTCACCGTTAAAGACAAGTTTCCCATACCCACGATGGATGAGATGTTTGATGAATTGGGGGCGCAGTCATCTTCACCAAACTCGACCTACAAGTCGGGTACCATCAAATCAGGGTGCATGATAGGGACATCTATAAGACGGAATTTTGTACGCACGACAATCATTATGAGTTCCTTGTTATGCCCTTCGGGCACACTAACGCGCCATCCACATTCCAAGCCACTATGAATCGTATTTTCTCTCCATATCTATGCAAATTTTGATGGGTTTTAGGTACAACAAATAAACTAGAAAACAATTCCTAAGTTCACATGCAACCTACTTTGGATCTATGTTTTAACTATTGAACATACAACTTTGAATTGCAAAACTAGAACCCTAGAGGAGAGAGAGGCTAATTTCGAAATTAACAAACTAGGGTTTAGGGTTTACATACCTTTCAATTGTTATAGCAAACAATTGATATTCCCTTGATCTTGATCTTGATCTTCTTGGAAGCTTTAGCACCACAAGTGTAATGCCTCTAATAGAATCACACCCAATGACTAGCAAGAAGGAAAGTAGAAGAGAGAGGGGAGAGGGAGTATGCAAAATCTCGGCCTTAGGGTTTCTTCAAAAGAAAGAGTGACCAAAAACATGAACCAGGAGGCTCCTTATATAGCTGAGGGATCTAGGGTTTAAGGGAAACCCTAGTTATCCTTTGCTTAGGGCCTAAGCAAACCCAAGGGCCTTATCCAAGCCCCTATGGACGAAATTATTACGGTTTCCCCTAAAGATTTCGTCCACCCTCTTCCAAGGGGGTTCTAGAGCCTTCCACTCAACTATTAGATAATTGCAAACTAGTCCCTGCACCTTATAATTAATTCTTTTAACCCCAAAATCAATTCTGATTAGTTTCTGGCTAACAATTAATTAAACATAATGATTTCTAATTAATATATTAATCCATTAACATATTAATAAATCATTTATATATATATATATTAATTTATTAATCTTATAAATTAATATCTCTCCTTTCATAATTTCCTTGTCCAGTTGCTAGGTTGAGGGCAACCCAAAAGGACTGTGCTGCTATCAATTCAAGTACATACCAATTATAGTTATGGGCTTAGACACCTAATCCAACAGTCTCCCACTTGGATAAGTCTGTAACTATAATTGCTAGTATGCCTTCTAAATTTGACCAGCAAATTGTAGCTTCCAAAAGCTGCTGCCGAACTCTGACCCAGTCAGTTACGTGTCCTAAGATAAGTGATCATATAACCCTTCGTTCTGCTTGATATCCCCAGACAAAAGACATGGAATGTAATCAATCTGTTTGTCCAGAATCTATGTTTCCCGATTCCTGATTTGTGATGATGTAGGACTTCTAATCGAACACATCAATTTAGTCCTGGCTGGGCCCAGCACATAAGTCAACACCAAATCATCGAGGGGCCCACAGATATCGCTTTTCCTGATAGGGCAAAAGGAACGAATAAACGTTGACTCATATGCTTGTATCTTTTACTCATCAAATTGTGGATGACAATACGTTTTATAACACCAAGTTACTGATGCGTTTTCGTATCACCAATGCACAACCGACTTGTAAATTACAACTCATATATCTTCGTTTCAAGATTATAAGATATTACCGTCTCAGTATTACTCGTGATGAATTCCATGAAGTGATACTCTGAGCGAGGGTTTATCCAATACTCAAATCTCAATTTCTGAGTACTCATGAACATTGCAGCAATTCTATTGCCATGTCTATCCTTAGACAATCTGCAATCCAATTCATGACAGTCTTAATTCACTACTTACTTCCAAGAGTACGAGCGACTGTGGAGTTTGAATAATCTCATTATTCAGGAAGTAAAACATGCAAAAATGAAACACAATAATAAACAATCGACAAAAGGTAGTAGCCAAACTTATAAATAATACTTTATTATTTAATCACCAAAAGTCAATTACATTTACTTTGTTACAAGTTTCAAAAACTAATCTAACTACTAAAACTAATATCATCTTTCAGTCCTATGCTCCGAGCATGCTGAATATGCTTAGCCCTACTCAGACCCTTTGTGAGAGGATCTGCTGGGTTATCTTCAGATGACACCCTCTTTACTATAAGATGGCCTTCTTCTACTCTATGTCTGATGAAATGGTACTTTCTGTCGATATGTCTGGTCTTACCATGATCTCTTGGTTCCTTTGTCAAGGCAACCGCTCCTTCATTATCGCAGAACAGTTCCATAGGCTCCTGGATGGTTGGAACAACTCCGAGATCCCCGATGAAGTTCCTCAACCAAGCTGCTTCTTTCGACGCTTCACTTGCTGCTATGTACTCTGATTCACAAGTAGAATCAGCCACCGTATTTTGCTTGGAACTCTTCCAAGTAACTGCTCCTCCATTCAGTAAAAACACCCAGCCTGACTGAGAACGGAAGTTATCTCTATCCGTCCGAAAGCTGGCATCACTGTAACCATCTACTCTCAAAGTATCACTGCCACCAAGCACAAGGACCCAGTCCTTTGTCCTTCGCAAATACTTGAGTATATTCTTAACTGCTACCCAATGAGCTCTACCTGGGTTTCCCTGATAGCGACTGACCATGCTCAAAGCAAATGCCACATCAGGGCGAGTACATGTCATAGCGTACATGATCGATCCGACAGCGGAAGCATAAGGTACACGACTCATGTCATCTATTTCAACATCTGTACTCGGGCATTGAGTCTTACTCAATTTGGTATTGCTCTGGATAGGTAGCTCTCCCTTCTTGGAGTTTTCCATACTAAACCTCTTTAGTACCTTATCCAAGTATGTTCTCTGACTAAGTCCAATTAGTCTCTTCTTTCTATCTCTCAATATTCTAATCCCAAGAATATAGGCAGCTTCTCCAAGGTCTTTCATGGCAAAACACTTTCCAAGCCAAGACTTAACTTCTTTCAAGGTTGGAACATCGTTACCAATGAGTAATATGTCATCGACATATAACACCAGAAAAGTTACTATACTCCCACTAGCCTTGATATACACACAAAACTCATCTTCACTTCTAGAGAAACCAAACTCTTTGACTTTCTCATGGAAGCAAAGATTCCAACTGCGAGATGCTTGTTTCAATCCATAAATGGATTTCTCAAGCTTGCACACTCTATTGGGGAACTTTGCATCAACAAAACCATCTGGCTGACTCATGTAAACATCTTCAGCCAACTTCCCATTAAGGAAAGCAGTTTTGACATCCATTTGCCAGATTTCATAATCATGAAAGGCAGCTATGGCGAGCAATATCCTAATAGATTTAATCTTAGCTACTGGTGAGAAGGTCTCATCATAGTCAACCCCTGGGGTTTGAGTGAAACCTTTTGCAACCAGTCGAGCCTTGAATGTGTGCACATTTCCATCCATGTCTGTCTTCTTCTTGAAGATCCATTTGCACCCAACTGTCTTGCGACCTGGTGTACTATCAACCAAATTCCAAACTTGGTTGTCATACATGGACTTAATCTCGCTGTCCATTGCCTCTTTCCACTTGGAAGCCTCTGGGCCTGCCATTGCTTCCTTATAAGTGACTGGTTCATCTAAGTTTACCAGTGTTCTGTCACTTATGAATGTGTCACCATCTGAAGTAATATGAAAACCATACAACTCAGGTGGCACACTTACCCTAGTGGATCTTCTAAGAGGTAATGAGTTATCAATTGGTTCAACAGGAACTGTTTCCTCTGGTTGAGTGCTAGTGTCATCTAAGGTTCCCTCATTAGCTGACTCTTGAATTTCTTCAAGGTCAATAGTGCTCCCACTGTCCTCTTTGAATATGAGCTCTCTTTCAAGAAAGACTCCTCTTCGTGCTACAAAGACCACGTTTTCACTAGGCCTGTAGAACAAATATCCAAAAGACTGCTTTGGGTAACCAATGAAAACACATTTCTCACTTCTAGCTGCTAGCTTGTCGTGAGTCTCTCGTCTTACGAAAGCTTCACAACCCCAGACTTTAATATGTGCTAACGAGGGAACTTTCCCTGTCCACATTTTGTGAGGTGTTTTGGCAACCTTCTTTGTAGGGACAAGATTGAGGATGTGGGCGGCTGTCTCTAAGGCATACCCCCAGAAGTGAATAGGAAGCGAAGCCCGACTCATCATAGAACGAACCATGTCTAACAAGGTTCGATTGCGCCTCTCAGCTACACCATTTAACTGTGGTGTCCTAGGAGGAGTCAATTGTGAGACTATCCCACATTCTTTCAGATAGTCGTTAAACTCGATACTAAGATACTCCCCGCCTCTATCGGATCTAAGTATCTTTATCTTTCTGCCCAATTGATTTTCGACTTCATGCTTAAACTCTTTGAACTTTTCAAAAGTTTCTGACTTATGCTTGATCAAGTAGATATATCCATATCTGCTATAATCGTCAGTGAAAGTCACATAGAATCGATTAGCATCTCTTGTAGTTGATCTGAAGGGCCCACACACATCCGTGTGTATGAGATCCAACAGACCTTCACCTCTTTCACAAGACCCTGTGAATGATGATTTTGTCATCTTTCCCAAAAGACAAGATTCACACATATCATTTGATTTTAGGTCAAATGATTCCAACACTCCATCCTTTTGGAGTTGGGCTATGCGTTTCTTGTTAATGTGTCCAAGACGACAATGCCACAAGCATGCCTTGTCTACACTATTAGACAAGTCAATATTAAGTACACTATTTCCTAGGCTATCAACACAAGTCACTGTTTCATACACACCATTACAAGGCAAAGCTTCAAACATAAAAACACCATTCTTATAAACAGAAATTGAACCATTCAAATCATTAAAAGAATATGTAAAACCTTGTCTGAACAATGCATGAAATGAAATAATGTTTCTCGTCATCTCAGACGAATAGCAACAATTTATTAAATCTAATCTAACATCATTACTAAGCAGAAGCTGATAAACTCCGATCTTGGTTACTGGTGAAGACTTTCTGTTTCCCATGATCAGGTTTATCCTTCCTCGCTCTATCTCCTCACTTTCCTTTAGACCCTGCAAATCAGAACATATATGAAAACCACATCCTGTATCAAGGACCCATGAACGAGAAGATAATGAGTTATTAGCAGAAATAGTGTAAATACCTGCCGAAGATGGCTTCACTTTGCCATCCTTGATATCTTGCAGATATTGTGGGCAAGATCTCTTCCAATGCCCCTTTTGGTTGCAGTAAAAGCAAACTGCCTCTTTTGGATCAGAAACATGGGGAGTGGAACCATTGGGCTTAGCCTTTGGGCCATTACTAGATGACCCAGCTTGAGCCTTGCTCTTCCAGTTTTGCTTGGGAGGACCTTTCCTCTTTTTCCCCTTTCCCTGTCCAATAGCCAAAACAGGGGCACTCGTAGGTGTGGAGGGTATACTTTTACCCTTCATCCCTGCCTCAGCTGTCTGCAACAAGTTGTGCAATTGGGCCAATGTCTGCTCAGTATTGTTCAAATGGTAAGTTAGAATAAACTGACCATAACATTCAGGAAGTGAGTTCAAGACCATGTCAATGGCCAATTCCTCATCAAAGTGAATATTGAGCTTGACCAAACGCTCTATGTAGCGTTGCATTCTTTGCACATGTGACACTACCGACTCCCCATCCTTCATCTTGCAAGCCATGAGTGACTTGACTACTTCGAACTTTTCTTGACGAGCTCGCTTATGGTACTTTTCCATAAGGTCCTTGTTCATCTCGAAAGGCCAGTAGTCCTCATAGTACCTCTGCAGTTCTGGGGACATAGTTGCCACCATGATGCATGCCACTTTGGTAGCATCATCGTAATGTTTCTTGTAGGCAGCAAGATCTTCAGGAGTAGCTTCATTCTCATCAAGCTCTTTGAGCTCCTTTTCAAGAACATATTCTTTGTTCTCGAAACGAAGAGCCATCTTGATGTTGCGCATCCAATCGTTATAGTTTGAGCCATCCATAACGACTTTGGAGCAGATATTGAGCAAAGAGAAGTTCTGGTTGGAGGAGGATGAAGCAGAAGTGTTTCCAGGAGTAGACATCTGAAAAGAAAGAAAGTTTTAGTTAGATTTCAAGATACCTTAATAGAATAACCCAAAGATATAATATCAAGGTTAGGATCCAACTATGAAGATTCACAACTTAGAAATGGGATGCCGAGATCCAAGTGCAAATTTCATAAAGGTAGGTGAATGACGATTCACCAATTCCACCATTAGACGAAACAAACGAAGTGAAATTCCTAATTCTTTTGAGATACATTGAAACTATTCAATGGCATGTTTTAATCTCAGATTATGCTCTTCTATTTGTGACTGGGATGCCGAGGATCACAAACAAGATGTGAATAACCATGCAAATGTGCTTGGTAACCTCATTGTCTTTATCATTAACTATTGATGTGCTGGTAAACCACACACGCTCCATCAAAATGACAATTATGAGATACCCATTACTACTCTTTATTAGTGCCTTTTAGTGTGCTGGTTAACCACACACGCTCCACTAACGACCAATAAAGCATAATGTGCAATTTCATGGATTAGCATACTTTTCACATTTTTCCTAAAGTAACTAGAGTTGGGATTTTGAAAATAATGTTCTAGTACTTTCTTTAATATCATTATACTTTTAATGAGAAGTAGTTGTCCTATCAAATCCGTTATGCTAACGACCCTCCACTAATCAAGGAAGCGGTGGGTGAGAGTGGACACCCATTCAACTACCATTTTATAGGCAGTTTCCTTATACCCCCCTTATAGATTAGCTTCGTGAATGAGGCATACTAGCGATTTGACTGACCATGTTCTTATACATATATAATATTAAACTTTTAATTATAATATATATATATATAAGGTGTGTTTTAAAACATTTTAAAACTTCAAGGGTTTATGAATTTCGAAATTTAAGCTATTAAATTTAAATTTAAATAAACCAATTAACTAGATTTAATATTTATCTTTTAATTAACTATTAATCAAATTATTAAATCTTGTAAGGATTATCTAATTAAATTAATCCATTAATTTAATCCTAATCCTTATCCCTCTAAATTTCGAAAAATAGGGTAAGGATAATTATCCAATTAATCTAATTAAGCAACAATTATCCAAAACAAGAAATCCTAAAACTTCTAAGCAAATTTCGAAATTTACAAGGGAGGAGGCTAGGGTTTTCAAAACCCTAACCCTAATTTCGATTAGGGTTCTTTGGAGGCTAGGGTTTTCGAAAAAAACCCTTTGATCCAAAACCCTAGAAATCGAAAATTTTGGCCTTTAGGGTTTAATAGCTATAAACCCTAATTTGCAATTCAACAATTGTAGCAATTCAATTTAAAACAACAATGGCTCTGATACCACTGATGGGTTTTAGGTACAACAAATAAACTAGAAAACAATTCCTAAGTTCACATGCAACCTACTTTGGATCTATGTTTTAACTATTGAACATACAACTTTGAATTGCAAAACTAGAACCCTAGAGGAGAGAGAGGCTAATTTCGAAATTAACAAACTAGGGTTTAGGGTTTACATACCTTTCAATTGTTATAGCAAACAATTGATATTCCCTTGATCTTGATCTTGATCTTCTTGGAAGCTTTAGCACCACAAGTGTAATGCCTCTAATGGAATCACACCCAATGACTAGCAAGAAGGAAAGTAGAAGAGAGAGGGGAGAGGGAGTATGCAAAATCTCGGCCTTAGGGTTTCTTCAAAAGAAAGAGTGACCAAAAACATGAACCAGGAGGCTCCTTATATAGCTGAGGGATCTAGGGTTTAAGGGAAACCCTAGTTATCCTTTGCTTAGGGCCTAAGCAAACCCAAGGGCCTTATCCAAGCCCCTATGGACGAAATTATTACGGTTTCCCCTAAAGATTTCGTCCACCCTCTTCCAAGGGGGTTCTAGAGCCTTCCACTCAACTATTAGATAATTGCAAACTAGTCCCTGCACCTTATAATTAATTCTTTTAACCCCAAAATCAATTCTGATTAATTTCTGGCTAACAATTAATTAAACATAATGATTTCTAATTAATATATTAATCCATTAACATATTAATAAATCATTTATATATATATATATATATTAATTTATTAATCTTATAAATTAATATCTCTCCTTTCATAATTTCCTTGTCCAGTTGCTAGGTTGAGGGCAACCCAAAAAGACTGTGCTGCTATCAATTCAAGTACATACCAATTATAGTTATGGGCTTAGACACCTAATCCAACAAATTTGTTATAGTAGTTGTTGATGACATTTTAATTTACAGCACAAATCTTAATGCACATATGGAGCACTTGCAATGTGTGTTTCAATGTCTACAGGATAACCAGTTTTGGTTCAAGAAATCTAAGTGTGTGTTTGGTGCCTCATCCTTGGAGTACTTAGGCCACATGATTCCGGGAAGAGGTGTCAAAATGGATCCTAATAAGGTGACAGATGTAACCACGTGGCCCGTAACCAAAATACAAAGACATGTGTGTGGTTTCTTGGGGCTTGTCGGCTACTATCGCCGGTTTATCCGTGTCTATAGGAAATTAAACACACTCTCCATTAAAGAAGTTTTTGATTTTCATTTTTTTTCATTATGCCATTTTGCAGCTAATGATGAAGTGTCGTGTAGACTTGCATATCGTTTTTTTATCAATAGGAATTTAGTATATATATATATATATATATATATATATATATATATATATATATAGAGAGAGAGAGAGAGTAAATTACACGAATGGTCACTATGGTTTGGGTAATTTGCATGTTTGGTCCCTAACTTATTTTTTTAACTCGGAAGGTCCCCGCTGTTTGTTTTTGTGTTTGTACATCAATCTCGAAGAAAATTTTTCATTTAAGTATATGTATTATGTTTAATATGTTTTCAGTTTACTAAATTATAATTCCATGTAGTAATATAGCCGAACAAAGAGAATCTTGACTTACGAAGGAGTTTCTATCTTAATAAAGATTACAAAAGAGGGACAATGCCTCTACATATTGAATATACATAGAGTGATGGAAAATTAAAAGGGTGAGAGATAACTTATTCCAACATGTACATAAGGTTAATCTCAAATGAAATTGCACAAAACATCTCATCCCATTCCATCATCATTATCTTTTTGATATAATGTATATATTTGACCATCCATGTAGGTATAGAATATTCTATGTACTTATTTGTTTATCAGTTATTTGTCCGAGTGTCATTTAAATTTTACTTATATATATATCTGTATATGTATACAAGTATAAAAGTTAGTTCATTAAGTTCAATTACCCTTTGTAACATGTTGAGCAAAGGGGTGCATTCATGAATACTCGGTATCAATTCAGAAAGTACAAATAAATTATAATAGGTATAATTTATGAATCACATAACATTAATTCACAATTCAAGTATACTAAAGTACATTGTTTTACAAGAACAAAGGTTTGATTCAAAACTAATCAAGAGTATACACCTTTCATATACATGTTAAGAATACTACTTCAAGAACATACTGTCAATCATTTATTTCAGAATGATTGGATTTTCATAATCAATATACATGTAACGTTTATATGCTTTTTATGAGTCATTTGATACAGGTTGTTCTAATCATTTAAACAATATAGTTAAAGTCCTGACATTATAACCAGAATCTCCAACCGGGGATCAAAACAATGTGTGTATAGATCTATATTGGGATTGACAACCCCGCACTCAGACTGCTAGCTACAGTCAGGCATACACGCCTACGAGTGAAAGTTGTTATCAACAACTTTCAACGCATTCATAGCGTTGGGTCAGGCCATCTAGTCAGTATGGTTATAATAACTCATATAAAAGATACTAACAATACGTTAGTGTATAATTAACTAAACATAAGTACATTTTCAATGTACTAGTTTACAAGATACATTTTACAGTATTACATTACAGTTTACAATAACAGTTGATGAAACCAGGCACACTCTCAGTTACAGGTTTACAAAAGGAATACAAATACAGAACATTGGTTTACAAACAGAACGGTTTTATGTAATTAAAACTACTTTTCATATACAGCAGAAAATATAGGATTTTCTGGAACAATTTACATATTCAAGAAACAGAAAACATTCATTCAAACATAAATACTTATGCACTCACTCAACTTTATGTTGATACTCTACGCTTTCAAATTACTTGTATTCTCAGGGAACCAGTAGACATGTACTCCCCGGGCTTTTGAGAAGATGGAGCTATTTGAGTCTTGTCTTCTTCTTTTGTATAACTATTTGGTTTCAGTATACAATGATGAAACACATGTAAATACTTATACTTTTTAAATACAGTGGTTGATTGTACTCTGATTACTATAATGCATGTGTTGTGATACTACAAATGAAGTCATCTACCACGGACGTTTCCGCCATCTGGTTTGGGGGTGTGACATGCCCTCCTATGCCCCGCGTACTCCGAAGAGTACGCCCAGCGTACCGAGGCCTAAGCGCCTATAAAAGGGGACCGAAGGCAGCTACAAAACTCACACTTTTTGCCATCACTTTCTCTCTCTACTCTCTCTAGCCTCCCAAACACCCCCCAAAGCCTAGGGTACCTCCCTAGCACTAGAAGGAAGCCCCGGAGCGCCCGAAGGCTCCGAGAAAAAGAGTTTTTCAGTTTGGAAACTCTGCCCCCGCAGAGCCCGGTTTTCAAGCAAACTTCCCGGTTTCGTCGAAGGAAATTATTTTAAGAAGCGAAGCGCTGTCCGAATCACCCCCTTATCAGGTGAGTGCATAGTCACTTTCATCCTACACATAGATATGAAGTATTTTATATAAATTACGTGTTATGTGTGCATATTTACTTGAGATCTGTACTAGATGAAAGATTTAAACTTCTTTGTTTTTCAGATCTAAACCGTATATGTATTTTGTTTTCAGATCTGAACCTTTTTCTTCTGGTCTAAGCTGTAGATGCATTTTGTTTCCAGATCTGAACCTTTTTCTTTAGATCTAGGCTGTAGATGTATTTTGTTTTCAGATCTGAACCTTTTTCTTCAGATCTAAGCTGTAGATGCATTTTGTTATGTATTTTGTTTTCAGATCTGAACCTTTTTCTTCAGATCTAGGCTGTAGATGCATTTTGTTTCCAGATCTGAACCTTTTCTTCAGATATAAACGTATAGATGTATTTTATATCTACAAATATGTTGGGTAGAAAATGGGTAGATAAATGATGAGGTATGAAAGATGATATAGATGAATATTGGTAGCTGCACCACATCCTGTAGATGTTTTTCGAACTACGATGCACTCTAAACATCCTAGCAGCTGCGCAAAAAGGATAACATCGGCAGCTGTGCCTAATAGAGAACATCATAATCCTGGCAGCTGCGCCTGATAGATGATATTGGCAGCTGCGCCTAGTTGATAACAACATCATCCTGGCAGCTGCGCCTAAAGGATAATATTGGCAGCTGGGCCTAATAGATGACATTAGCAGTAATGGACTTTGCGCGTATTCCCTAGGATAAACCTTAGGAATGAATGAATGAAGGATAACTGATTCTTAGGGTAGATCCTTAAGAATAAAGAAGATAATAGGGATGGGTAATTGAGTTGAATGTTTGATGTTTAAACATATTAACTATATTATTGTGGGTTGAAAACCCTATGTACTCACCAAGTTTCCCAACCTGACCCACTCAGTTTATTTGTATCACATGTGTCGATATAAAGCTGCACTACACTAAGAGATTAAAGAGATGTAGATCACCAGTGTAAATGAATGTAAGTTCTGTTTATGCTTATGTTTCTGTATTGACGTTGACATCCCAAAGTTTTAAAATAAATAGAATGCAATTCTTCGGAAATGCTTTATCATGTTTTTCTGGGAACAAAAATTCCGCAACACTTTTCTTTAAAAGTATACTCGGATTTTGAAAATGAAGCATAAACAAATCGGTCTTTTCTAACCGTGAAAATGGGGATGTCACATTGTTGTATGTGTGTTTTTCTCTATTTTCTTTTCTCTTTCTCGTCTTAATTGATTTTTGTAGGTCGAAAATATGATGAAGGCACTAGGGTTGGGATGTGTTTATTTTTCTTCCATAAATGATTTCAGATGCACAAAAGAAAATCATCCCAGATTCAACATGTTTTTAAAAGGCATCGTCGAGCTACCAATAGACTTCCTAGGAAGACGATTTTACAACTCGAAGAAGGCATCAACACTTTAATGAAATAATTAATGGCGATTATCAAATAGAAATGTGGGTTTTGAAGAGTCTTGGTGAAAACCCTGATGTTTATGAGAAGGTGTTGAGAGGTTAGTTTTGCTTTTTTTTTTTTTATTTCTTCTTCTTTTGATTATGATTAAGTTGAGAATGAGAGATGAAAATGGCTTTATTTACATAGCTTGTGAATTATGATCGACCTGTCATGAAATTTAGAGGTATATATAGGCATAAATTTCAATCTCTATGATTATGAGGACGACATGAATCAGGTTTGCATTCACAATGAGTAATCTAGGTGGTTCAATTCAACAATCAACATATGTGTGTTTACCTTGTTCTTGTTGAATTATAGCAGATCAAGGGGAAACTCAAAGTACAGAGGGTTGACCATGAACAAATTTGTAAAAGGGGTTCGATTCTTGAGTTACTATTGAGAAAAAAACTCACAAATGATTTCCATTGAGTTCTGATTGAAAAACCCAATACTATTGAGTTACAATTCTTAAAATGTTTTTGTGTATGATTTGCAGGCGTGTATATGAACTTGTTTCGTCTCTCTCTCTCTCTCTCTATATATATATATATATATATATATATATATATATATATATGTGTGTGTGTGTGTAAGAGAGAGAGAGAATGGAAGGGGAGGGTGGGCCTCATATTTGAATTTCATAAAACTTTAAACTAAATAAAAAAAACATAAAAAATATCAAAAAGAATAATTTAGTATTTTCAGATTTCTAAAGGTAAACAAAAATACTTAAAATGACCAACAATTCAAAATGGGTTTAAACATTTTCTTGAAAAAAAATACATAACTATTTTTGCATTTTTGTTTAAAAAAAATATAAAGGTATAATTTTGTCGTTAACCGGTACAAAATGACATAATGTTTTAAAAATTCCCATAAAAAAAAATAAAACGATTACTTTTGGATTACATCATTTGCAAGACGGATAAGACGAGACCTCACAAAAGTCTTTCCGTCACCGACTTTTGCTTATTATTTTATATACAAATAGTCATGGATTCCACGTCCAAAAGCATAGGCTTTTCTTGTTAACCAATCACAATAACCATCTCAATATTTTTCTAATACTCTTTTCATAGATTAGACTTTAGAGATATAATTAGGAATTAATAAACTAAAATAAATAAATACAACATATTAATCATATTAATGTTCCTTTTGACTAAAGAATATGGTAACAATTTCTCAACTACCAACTAATTAATTTTTCTCGCTCACGAGAAAAAAACAATTACTTTGTACGAAAATGAATTGAAACCGTCAGATCAATATTCGAATTGGGAACAGATGCTTTTGGCACAAATCAACGGCTTGGATGATCTTGAAGCTCAAAAGGCCAAGAGCGATTAATGGTGTATAGTGTATGTACACAGGAGGGTGTTTTGAACTTTCTTAATTAAAATGGTGGCATTGTGGTGGCCATGGCTACCAAACAGAAAGAAATCCAGCACAAAAGGCCTCGATGATGATCCATTCTTTCCACCTGTACCAATAAAATATAATTAATAAATGATTGCATATTTAGATTTTTACTACTAATATATATATATATATATATATATATATATATATATATATATATATATATATATATATATATATATATATAACAATGGTATTTAGGGGTTGTTTTCTAATTAGGTGTAGTTAAAATGATTGAATGAGCAATAATTTTTTCAGTATAGATAGTTGTATCTGTATAGTCTGTTTCTAGACTCTAAACTAAATGAATCATCTTACCAAAACAAAATTATCATTTTACTGTTTTATTTTAAATAATAAATTTCACAATATTTATCAATTTTAACAATACTATCAGGAAAAAACAAAACTAAATAGATAAACAGCTAGTGTGTTAATATATTAGTAAGTCATATTTTTTTGTTTAGCACATTATTTGGTAAAGATCAAGTGAAAAACAGACAGGATTACATTTTTTTTATTCAAACAGCATATATAATGTACTTCTAATACATCTAGTATATAAGATTAGATTAAGTATGTAGTTCATTAAGTTAAAAACACATCCCTTAATTAGAAAACGACAACATATCATCAATGTAACAATATATGATTATGACACGACCACGTGTCAAATATATTTGTATGGAGTTGCCATATGCGCTCCAATGTACTAAGATTCTATGATACACCAACAAAGCACAAAGTATAAAGTACACTCCTTCCCTCCAAAAACAAATACAAGAAAAAAAAAAGTATTTTTAATTTAATAAAAGATTCACCGGCCGTAAGTACGTATCAAACCAAAGATTTTTTAAATTATTTTTTTTCGGCAATTTATCAATCAAATGTTATTTTGTGCCAACTAATAATCATTATTATGATTTATATAACTTTACTTTTAGTCGGGTGGATTGCTCTGTTGGTGCTTATTAAAAGGGTGTATTAAGTTAAACGTTAAGTTTATAAATATATGTTAATCTATCTACTCTAATTGTCTACAAGTGGTTTCTTTACTAAATTAAAAAAAATAAAATATATAGGGCAATGTTCAGTTTTTATACGCATTTCTAAACATTGTACCTTTCAAATTTTATTAAATTTTCATGAATGCATCAATAATAAGTAAAGAAAATCTTATATATTCATAGATGTGAAAATAGAATTAAAAATAATAGACTTTTTTTTTATTTTTTTGTATTTTGCATGTGAATGTACGTGACAGGTGTGAGAATGTTGACACAGAAATCTAAGCAATCAAATTACCTTGGTAGCCATGGAAGTAAGCGAGATAGAAGATGAAGACGTTGATGTCGACGTGGACGTGGACGTTGGAGGGTTCATACCCGTTGATAAAGCCGACAACCCGACATTATAAGCCATAGTTCCATCGGGTTGATACAACCCGTAGTTTCTTTCAGATGTCGGGCCGGGTTTCATATCTTCATTAAACAAAGCAAACAAGTAAATTTCAAGCCTCATTTTAGGTCTCAATGGTGTCCCTTCACCACCCAATTGTCTTCTCAACAAATTCCGATTGTAAATCGCTGCATTTTGAGGTGTTGCACCAATTTCGTTAGGGTCACCTCTCGATGGCCAACCCGTTTCAGAAACCCGAACTTCAATCCCTCCAAACCCTAATCTAGCCATCGCGAATATAACCGCGTCAACTTGAGCGTATAACATGTTGTCATAATGCTTACTTGTATGAGGATCGATCATGCCTGAATTCGGGTTAAAAAGTGCGTAGTCTAAAGAGATTTGAGTTGGGCTATCTTTGTATGCGAAGTAAGGGTACGCATTGATCCAAAATGGTGCTTTTGTGTTGGAAAGAAACTGTAAAAGTTGCGTCATTATGGTTGTGAGCTCCGGCGTAAATGTTCCGGCGGATGGTGGGTAAGAATTCGCGAGAACTGCTAATGACGAAGGTGTAGACACTTGAATATACTGTTGCATTCCTAACTGAGCTAACGCACGTTGAAGACTAACCATGGCTGGGACAAGATTCTCCAGCAGTGTCATGTCTTCTCCGGTGAACACTTCATTTCCGACAGCTATTCCTGTTATTCTTGTTGCCGGAAAATATGGTTTGATACGTGTTGTCACCCATTGCAAAGCTTGTTGTGGGTCCATCAATGTCCCAAGCATATCGTTCTCCACAGTCACGATCAGTTCAACCCCAGAACCTGCGAATGCGTTTAAGATATCCGGATTCGTGTCGTAGATTCGTGCTTTTGTGATTCTTAGTGATTTCAGAAGCTCAAGAACTTTATCCGGTGGTGGCAAATTGTTGCCTACTTGGCCATAATTTATCCCGAGTGATTCAACTTCCACAACAAATCCAATCCCTACAAACATAACAAATTAATCAAAAACATGCAAAAAAAAAAAAAAAAAAAAAAAAAAAAAAAGCCATCAATTCAAAAGAGTAAGTTAAGCTTGAATTAAACGTGCCTGATAAAGAAAGAATGATTCCCAGAACACATTGTACCATGAAAGCTGTTCTAAGCCAAGGTTCCATATATATGTTTAGAGAGAGAAAGAGAGATCTAGAGAGAGAGAGAGAGAGAGAGAGAGAGAGGGAATATGAAGGTAGGGATGTATGTGTATATATATGTGGTTTTTGCAGTGGGGAATTCTTTACTTTGCTTGTTAGAAATTGTGAAGGGGTAATAAGAAGTGTTGCAGAGGGTTGCTTTGATTTTGAGGTTGGGGGCTCTCTTTCCTCTTAAGTACTCGTCCTAAAAGACAAGCCCCCTTTTTATCAATGCCTTTTTCATATTTCGCAACCAGACCAAAACCAAAGTCATTCTGTGAATTCACAAATATACCCCTGTCACTTTCTTCACGTAAAAGTAAACGAAAAAAATAGATCTAACGTTTAATTTGTCATTCCGTACGTCGTTCATCTTAAAGAAACTAATTTAATATTTAATATTTAATACTTAGTAATATATAAAAGGAAATACCATTTGACAAGAACAAGATAAATGAAACCAAAGTTACATACATCAAAATGATTATTGAAGACAACAAAATATTGATTGAAAACTTAAGAAAATATTGGATTTTTTAGACAAACACAAATTAAGGAAATTAAGTCGTAACATTCATCCAACATAAAACGTAGAGCGTCTAATTTTATAAATAATTCAGTAACACAATATTCGATCATGTTAAATCTAATGTATACTGATAACCAAACAATTTAAGAATTGTGTATAAAAATTTAAGTAGTAATCGTTTAGCAATAATCACTAATGAACAAAATTGGAAACTTTATCTGAAAGTTTACCGAAAGAGAAATTATTTTTAGACAACATCGGTATATTATTTAAAGTGGATTCATTCCAATTTTGCATTTTATTTTTATATAGGTTAGTGTTGCAAAAAAAAAAAAATAAATAAATAAATAAATAAATTAAAGGAAATTTGTAGGACATGCAATCCAAATGTTATTAACCATTTGGAGGGAAGACGTCGACCACGTTTGCATATATTCTTTATTATTATTAATATATCATTTCGACATTCTAGAAATCCGGATATTGTTTGATTTCATTTATGAGTTATTCATTTCCTTTGACATTAGATAGTTATAAACTCTATATCTTTACAAACAAAACTTTGCAAGAAAGCTATTGCTGTTCAAAAAGAAAAAAAAAAGTGATATCTCAACATCTGAACTCAATATATATATATATATATATATATATATATATATATATATATATATATATATATATATATATATATATATATATATATATATATATATATATAGTCCCAGGAATCGCCAAAGATGCGCATGAACACATCATAAAAAATTAGGATGGAATAATCAAGAAAAACCAACCTTAATTTCCAAGGGTTCCTTGCCTCGTCAAATGAAATTCGTTGTAAAAAAATCGTTCTCATTGCCACATGGGAAAACCAACCTTGTAGACCGATCTTTTTTTGGATATACCTATACATTTACAGTGTACCATGTACATCTTCACTTGATTGATACACAAATGACAAATCTACTCATTAAAGCATTATATTAAAGGAAATATGTTATCATGATCTTTAACACATTTTAACATTTTATATGTTTTGTTAAAAGGCAAGTATCATATATATATATATATATATATATATATATATATATATATATATATATATATATATATATATATATATATTAATTAATATCCAAAATTAACAATTGATGGTTTTTATGTACCTATTAAAACCCTACCCTACTAAACCCTTCAATCATCATAAAAAAACCATCGACACTCTTCATCACCGGTGTTCCTCCAGCTGCCGCCATCAGTACATCAACAACCCCCACCCCTTCACCGTCATTCTATGATCATCTGCATCATCTACTGTCATTTAAAGACATCATCTCCACAACCCTAATTCCATATTCTCGTGTCTAATTCTTTTCAACGCACAGAGTAATGGGCCTCAGCCAGATCGATGACCTCTTTCAAACACCAAGAAATCAGCTTGTCGGTGGTAGGTTTCTTCCCTCTTCCCTCTGATCTCTATAAAATCGACTAGGTAAAGTTGATTTCTGAACTATTGATGATTTTAAAAATTAATTTCAGTTTACTTTTAGGACAACCTTCAAAATCTGGTTTAAGAATTAACACGTTTAATTTATTGTTGTAGACAGTCGATTATCTGGTTTAAGATTAAACTTTAGTTTACTTTTAGGGCTAGCTTAATCAAATTTTGAATAGTTTCTTAATTAATATTTGATCTACGTCGTTTTCATATCATATCAATTCAATATGCTAAAGGTTTTCATTTCAATTTGTGTTATATTTTTAATTCACGAAAAAGAGAGTTCCAATTGTGAACTGCATTTCATGAGAACTTTAAGAGTTTTTGAAGCTTTTTGATATACTTTTCAAACAAACACACACATATATATATATATATATATATATATATATATATATATATATATATATATATATTCTGTCAGTGATAATCACAATTTAGATTTAGAATAAATTCTATTAATCTTATTTATTTATTTATTTGTAATAGATGTTTCTCAGAGTGAAAACTAGTGACACTTTGATGCTAACTCTATCAAAGGTATTTTTCCAATGGTTGCATATAGGAAATCCATCAACAGAATTCCATTGTGTAAACCAAGTCTCTTTAAGACCAACAATCGAGTTATGTTCTTTACTTTTTATTTTTCTTATCCGATTATGTTATTCAATCGCTTTATTTGTCAATCCATCGTGACAAAATACTAATTTTCTATGAAAATCAAATGCACAGTACAATGTATTCTTATGTATTCTGCGAGAATATATAAAACAATTCTTAGCAATAATATTGTTTCAGAATGAATTAATGTTTTTGTAAGATTTCGATGTTCTTTTCCTTTTTAGGTTTTGAAGAGGCTTTCATTAATGTGGAAAAGAAAGAAAATATGGAGAACGAGAACGTGAGTGTATTATATCAAAATGTATTTTTCCAGAATGTATAAAACAAATTTTAGCAATAATATTCTTTTAGAATGGATTGGTGTTTTTGAGAGATTTTGATATATATATTTTTTTCTTTTTAAACTATTCTTAGTTTTTGATGTAAATGTTGTTATTATTAAAGAATTTTTTTTATCACAATCACACAATGTTGTTATTATTCAAGAATAATTTTTTTGTATCACAATCATACAATGTAATTATTTGATATATTATTAATTCAAGAATCGATTTTGTATATTCTTTTTGATAACGGACCTATTCATATTTTCTTCTTATTTATGTCTTCTTAAAGGATGTCATAAACTGTCATTCTAATAAAATGTCATTTTAACAGAATTTCATTCTAACAGAGTAAAATAAGATATAACTGGTTATGATTACAAAGTAAATTACAATTAAAATTGAATTAATTTTTAAAAAATTTTGAATTATCCCTTAAAATTCGAAATTTTCATTTTTTAAATATAGTTAATTGTCTAAAATAGCCTTATAATTAAATTTTAGTGATAATATGGTACATGATATTCCATTGTAATATTATAGACCCTCAAAATCATAGCCCTTCATTATTTTCATCCATTGGTCCAGAATTGTCCTTACGTACACACAATAGTTATCTAGAACATAATAACCTAACCCTATATATATATATATATATATATATATATATATATATATATACAACACGAATGAAATAAAATGACATTTCACATTCAATGAAACCGTTTTATGCTCATTTGAATTGACAAATTGAGTTGAATTCGGGAACTATAAGACATAAGTAAATACTTTCACTCCAAAACACGCATAAATAGCTCCATCGTGAAAATTCCACGTGTTCGGTGCAGTTTAACTAATCTTGATACACAAAATAGTTTTCACATTATCTCCTTTTCTAATTAGCTGTAAATATATAAAAAAATACATAAAGATTTTTGATTGGGCTCCTTAGATGGGAATTAGGCTACATAATAAGAAGTACATACAACATATAAATACACTAACAACCTTCCTTGTAGTTTGAATGGAAGGATTTCGAACATTTAAACCGGACCAAAATCAAAAAATAATGTAGACTACAACTTTTTTGAGAATTTTTTGCATATTGATTAGATGAATATCGTTCTCAGTGTGTTTTTAGATATAATGTTGAAATAGGTTGCAGGTCAGGTAAACTACATTGACATTTTCACATAAAATAAGTGTGACAGTTATGATCGGTTGATGCAGCTCATGAGTAAGTTTTGAACCCAACTGGTCTTAATAACAACATTTGCAACCTCATATTAAGGTACATAGCTTCAACACTTGATCAAAAGATGGTTCCTTAGTGGTTGTAGAACCACAAAAGGAGATTAGGGCAGAAGTATACATAGTGGCATAATGTTGATTATATGGTGGATGACGTCCAATCTAGCTAGTCTACATCTGAATAAGCAATGAGTCGTCGAATGCATGAGGCAAAAATCAAAATGTCAAAGTGTGTGCGTCACACCCCCAAACCAGACGGCGGAAACGTCCGGGGGTGGAGGACTTTAATTGTAGTATCACAACACATGCATCATAGTAATCAAAGTACAAACAACCATTGTATTTAAAAAGTATAAGTATTTACATGTGTTCAATCATTGTATATTGAACCAAAATAGTTATGCAAAATAAGATATGACTCAACATAGCTCCATCTTCTCAAAAAGCTCGGGGAGTACATGTGTATTATTTCCCTGAGAATACAAGTAATTTGAAAAGAGAGTATCAACATAAAGTTGAGTGAGTGCATAAGTGTTTATGTTTGAAAGGGTGTCTCTGTATCTAGCATATGTAAAACTGTTCCAAAAAATCCTATATTTTCTGTTGTATATGAAAAGTAGTTTTATTCCCATAAAACCGTTTTCTTTGTATCAATGTTTTGTATTTGTATTCCTTTATGAGAAACTTGTAACTGAGAGTGTGCCTGGCTCCACCAGCTGTTATTGAAAACTGTATTGAACCATTGTAGTATGTATTTTGTAAACTGGTACTTTGAAGGTGTACTTTCGTTTAGTTGTTTATACATTAACGTATTGTTAATATCTTTTTAATGAGTTATTATAACCATACTATGACGGATGGCCTGAAACAAACTCTTTGTGGGCGTTTAAATTTTGATAACAATTGCCACTCATTGGCGTGTATGCCTGACTGTAGCTAGCAGCCTGAGAGCGGGGTTGTCAATCCCGATATAGATCTACACACAACTTGTTTCGATCCCCTGGCTGGAGATTCTGGTTATAATGTCAGGACTTTACCTTGGTTGTCTAAAATGAATTAAACAACCTGAATTGAATGTCTCATAAAAAGCATATAAACGTTACATGTATATTAGTCATGAAAACCCAATCATTCTGAAATAAATGATTGACAGTATGTTCTTGAATTAGTATTCCGAACATGTATTTGACAAGTGTAAACCCTTGATTTGTTCTGAATCAAAACCCTTGTTTCTTTTAAAACAGTGTATTCTAGTATACTTGAATAATGAATTATTGTTCTATGTATCATAAATTATACCTATTATAATTTATATGTACTTTCTGAATCGGTATTTAACTATGTTTGCATGTAATCCCTTGCTCAACTTGTTAGAAAGGTATTTGAACTGATCAAATAACTTTTATATTTATATACATATACAATTTAATATATAAGTAAAATTTAAACGACACTCGGACAAATAACCGGTACTATAAGCCCACATCCAAACAAGGAAAAGGACCCAGCATGAGTTATCAGTCCTAAGCCTTTTAAATCTTATTTATATACATATATATATATACAAATATGAATTTTGGGGAAAAATATAAGATTATAAAAGAGTTTAATGTTTTGAGTACTTTTGATGATTTAATGTCGTTTTATCATGATTTGAAATCATGATTTTATAACACAAAGTTCTTGTGTTATGCTTGTATTTCTCCCCTTAAAACAGTAGAATTTATGAAAATACGGGGGTATGAACTCACATGAAAGGTGGTGATTCGGACAACGTTTCGTTTCCCGGAAAGGAGTTTATTTGACGAAAAACCGGCTCAAATCGGGCAGAGTTTCAACTGGAGAGAGGTTAACTTCTCGGGAATCTCGGGGCTTCGAGGCTTGCTTAGGGTTCAAGATATGATACCAGGGCTTTGGGGGTTGTAAATATGTTTGTGGGGGTAGAAGATGTGAAAAAATATGAATTTTGGGGTAAAAGTTGTGAATTTCTCGAAAGACCTCGCACCCTTATATAGGGCCGAAGTCTCGGACCGAAGCAGGTTAGTCATCAACACGCGTTGGACATGCGAAGGGGACACGGAGGCGAGGCTCGGACAGGCGGCGAAGCTTCGGACAGCTGGCTCGGTCATGTTGGCTCCGGAGTGGACCGGACTTCGGTCCATTGGGAAGAGGGCATGTGTCCGAGGGGGTGCCCGAGGGGTGTCCGGGGGTGTCTCCTGCAAATGTTGTCAGAAGGTAAGTGGACCGCGGACTTGGTCAAATCAAAATGCGCCACGCGAGACTTCGGTCCAATCAGCAGACGACACGTGGAAGCGTGGCCGAAGGTCAGCCTTGCGAAATTGCCCGGTTTTCAATATTTCTTGATTTTTGTGCCAAAAACTTGCAAAAATCATAACTTTCGCATACGAGTTCCGTTTTTGACGTTCTTTATATGCACGCGTAGGTAAAATTATACTCTACGACTTTCGTTTAGACTTCGTCGGCTAGTTTTGACTTTATTTTTAATATTATTATTTTTAACAGACCGGGACAGGAAATTTGTTAAAAATTCATAACTTCTTCATCCAACGTCCGTTTTTGTCTGTCTTTTTACCGTTGTACTACTATTGACGAGAACTTCAATTCTCGTTTAGGTTGTGTCGGCTAAAAATCACTCGATCTTTATTTCGAGTTTTTAGCTGTACACTGCTATACTGAAACTTAGAAGAATCATAACTTCTTCATACGAAGTCAGATTTTGACGTTCTTTTTATGAAAGTTCTCGGTTTAACATAAACTACAACTTTCATTTAGATTGTTAAGGCTAAAAAGCCTTTTATTGAAAATTCAGTTTTTACACTGAACAGTGTTTTGCCGGTTTTGTCGCGGATCTTCGATTGGTCATAACTTCTTCGTTATAACTCGGATTTTAGTGTTCTTTATGTTTTTGGAAACCTTGTTACAATCTCTATCACTTGGTTCATCCCAATCGAGATTGTTTAATAATTTATTTTTGAGGGTCAATTATATAAATATACACAATATGCTAAAATTTCTCTTTATTATTTTAAAAAGAAATACAAATTCACCTACATTATTACATAGGTTTGAAATAACAGTTTGTTACATTATCCCCCCGTTAGAGAGAATTTCGTCCCAAAATTAGCATTATAGATAGACTAGGGAAAAAGATGTGGATATTTCTGTTGCATTTGATCCTCCCGTTCCCAAGTGAATTCAGGTCCTCGTTTTGCATTCCAGCGAACCTTCACTATCGGGATACGGCTTTGTTTGGTTTTCTTAACTTCCCTGTCTAGAATCTCTACGGGTTCTTCCACAAAGTTGAGGTTCTCGTTTAACTCGATTTCCTCGAGTGGGATCACAAGAGTCTCGTCGGATAGACACTTTTTCAAGTTCGAAACGTGGAAGGTAGGATGAATGTTATTTAGTTCTTGGGGTAGTCGAAGTTTGTAAGCTACAAGACCAATTCTAGCAAGAATTTCGACTGGTCCTATGTACCTTGGATTTAATTTGTCATGCTTTCCAAAGCGTATCATGCCCTTCCAGGGTGAGACCTTTAACAAGACGCGGTCACCAACCTGGAATTCCAAGGGTTTTCTCCTTTTGTCAGCGTAGCTTTTCTGTCTATCTCTGGAAGCTTTAAGTCGCTCCCGAATTTGTACGATTTTGTCGGTGGTTTCTCGAATAATTTCCGGACCAGTGAGAGCGCTGTCAGGAGTTTGACCTCTAGCTAGCTGCGTGTCACCCACTTCAGCCCAACACAGAGGGGATCTGCACTTGCGGCCATAGAGGGCTTCAAATGGAGCAGCCTTTATGCTAGTGTGATAACTATTGTTATAAGAGAATTCAACAAGGGGTAAATGAATATCCCATGCTTTTCCAAAGTCTATCACGCAAGCTCGCAACATGTCTTCTAATGTTTGAATCGTCCTCTCACTTTGTCCGTCGGTTTGTGGATGGTAGGCTGTACTCATGTCCAGCCTGGTTCCCAGAGAGTTTTGTAAAGACTGCCATAAACAAGAGGTGAATCTACTATCTCGGTCCAAAATAATAGATATTGGTACACCATGCAGTCTAACAATATCCCTAAGGTAAGTTCTGGTTAGCTTCTCCATCTTGTCGGCTTCTTTTATTGGCAAGAAGTGTGCGGATTTGGTTAATCTGTCGACGATTACCCAAATAGTATCATAACTACCCGAAGTCTTGGGTAATTTGGTTATGAAATCCATTGTAATCCGCTCCCACTTCCATTCAGGGATTTCAGGTTGTTGTAATAAACCTGAAGGTTTCTCGTACTCTACCTTGACTTTGGCACAAGTAAGGCACTTGCCCACAAAGGTAGCGATTTCGGCCATCATGTTAGGCCACCAGTATAGTTTCTTAAGGTCGAGATACATCTTGTCTGAACCTGGATGAATGGAGTATCGGGTTTTGTATGCTTCATTCATAACCACGTCTCTGTAACCACCGAACTTTGATGTCCAGATCCGGTTCATGAAATAATAGACTCCATCATCCTTGATTTCAAAGTTCTTATCCATTCCTATCAGAGCTTCACCTGCCACGTTTTCGGGTTTCAAGGCTTCAAGTTGAGCTTCTTTGATCTGTGTGGACAGATGTGAATGGATTGTCATTGTCAACGACTTTACTCGGCGTCCCGAGTATTCTTTTCTGCTAAGGGCATCAACTACTACGTTTGCTTTACCAGGGTGATAAAGAATTTCACATTCGTAGTCGTTCAGTAGCTCCACCCATCGTCGTTGTCTCATGTTCAGCTCTTTTTGATCGAAGATATGCTGGAGACTTTTATGGTCCGTGAATATTGTGCATTTCGTGCCATATAAGTAATGTCTCTAGATCTTCAGAGCAAACACCACCGCTCCTAGTTCAAGGTCGTGTGTTGTATAGTTGACTTCATGCGTCTTAAGTTGTCTTGAGGCATAGGAAATAACCTTTCCTCTTTGCATAAGTACACACCCAAGCCCTTGATTTGAAGCATCACAGTACACTACAAAGTCTTATGTCCCTTCGGGTAGAGACAAGATCGGTGCACTGCACAAGGCTTGTTTGAGCGTTTGGAATGCTGCTTCTTGCTTCTCTCCCCAACTAAAAGTTACACCGTTTTGCGTCAGGGTGGTAATCGGTTTAGCGATTCAGGAGAAATTTTGGATGAATCTGCAATAGTAGCCAGCAAGACCTAAGAATTGTCGGATTTCTGTAGGTGTTTGGGTGCTGGCCAGTTTTCAATTGCTTTGATTTTGGAAGGGTCCACGTATATTCCTTCGGAACTGACCACGTGACCTAGGAATTCAACCTTCCTAATCCAAAACTCGCACTTTGAAAACTTCGCATAGAGTTTTTCTGTCCTAAGGGTTTGTAATACTTGACGAAGATGTTGGCCATGTTCCTCTTTGCTTCTTGAGTAGATAAGGATGTCGTCAATGAAGACTATGGCGAATTTGTCCAGGAATGGACGACACATTCTGTTCATTAGGTCCATGAACACAGCAGGTGCATTCGTCAATCCGAATGACATCACTATAAACTCGTAATAACCATAACGAGTTCTAAACGCGGTCTTGGGAATGTATTCCTCCAAAATCCATAACTGGTGATACCCGGATCTTAAGTCTATTTTCGAGAAGTAGTTCGCACCTTGAAGTTGGTCGAACAGATTGTCAATGCGAGGCAGAGGATATCGATTCTGATGGTAAGTTTATTCAGCTCGCGGTAGTCTATGCACATGCGGAATGATCCATCCTTCTTTTTTACGAACAAAACCGGTGCTCCCCAAGGTGAGAAGCTTGGTCTTATAAAACCTTTGCTAAGGAGTTCGTTAAGCTGACTGGATAATTCTTGCATTTCAGAAGGTGCAAGACGATAGGGGGATTTGGCGGGGTAGCTCTAGGGATTAAGTCGATTCGGAATTCGACTTGTCGTTCGGGAGGTACTCCTGGAAGATCATCGGGAAAAATATCGGGAAAGTTGCAGACCTCTGGAATGCTCGCGATATCTTTCACTTCTTGCTTTTTGTCTACGACGTGAGCTAAGAATGCACAGTACTCCTTGCGAAGGTATTTATGTGCCTTGATGCAAGAAATGATCCGAAGGTTCGTTACGGGTTTGTCGCCATAGATAATAAGAGTTTCATTAGTTGGTAAGTTCAAACGAATAGCTCTTTCATAACATAGGATGTAAGCATGGTTGGGGCAAAACCAATCCATACATATTATGATGTCAAAACTTTTGATAGAGACCGGCATAAGGTCTATTGGAAAAGACAAGTCATTCAAGGTAAGGGTACATCCTATGTATATATCATTGGTGGATTCGGATTTCCCGTTAGCCATTTCTACTGTAAACGTTTCATTTAGTGGTTGGGAGTTTTGATTTAGTAGATGTTTAAAATTATGGCTCACGAAGCTCCTCTCAGCACCACAATCAAATAGAATGCATGCATAAGTGTTGTTGAGAAGGAACGTACCCGTGACCACTGCAGGGTCTGCCACCGCTTCTTCATAACCCAGTGCTAAAATCCTCCCAACTCCACCAGCATTTCCAGCTTTTGGACAATCTTTCTTGAAATTCCCCACATCACCGCATTGGTAGCATGCTCGGCCTACTCCAGCGGCATGTACTTGGTTAAGTGGTTGGGGTGGTATTCTACAGAATTGGGCAGTATGCCCTTTCCTGTTGCAGTTATGGCACTGCATTTCTCGGCAATTTCCGTTGTGGTGAAAATTGCACTTGTTGCATTTAGGGAGGGTACAACATAGGGCTTAGTTGATACAAGGTTATTGGGTACAACAGCAGGTACAGTAGGTATGGTAGCAGGTACAGTAGTAGCATGGACTGCCACTACTTGTTGTTTCTTTGATGGTTCCAGAGGAGATTTGCCCTTCCTCTTATTCCAAACCTTCTTCTTGCTATTGTTGTTGTTCTCCTTAGGTTGTTCTGGAGCAGTAACCACAGAATTTTGACGATTTCCGTGGTCAATAAGTGACTGTGCCAATTCCTTGGCACTGTCAAAGGTAACAGGTCTAGAGGCGATGACACTTGCCTGTATCTCGGGCGACAGTCCCCAAATATACCTTTCGATCTTTTTGCTCTCCAGAGCAACCATTTCAGGACACAGAATCGCCAAGTCACAGAACCGATTCGTGTAAGTTGTTATGTCTTCTCCAGCCATGATAAGACCCCAGATTTCCTGCTCAAGTTTTTGAATTTCACCGCACGGACAGTATTCCCGCATCAGCATGGCTTTTAAGTTCTCCCAGCTCATCGTATTAGCAACTACTAAAGTTAGTGACTTAACATGGCCATTCCACCATGTTAGGGCCCTATCTGAAAAAGTACAGGCAGCAAATTTAACTTTGCTACCCTCCGAACAGGAGCAAATTTCAAAGATTGCTTATGTCTTCTCAATCCACTGCCTTAAAACCATCACACCCCCAGTTCTATTAAAGGTCCTGGGTTTGGCGTTCGAGAAGTCTTTATAAGTGCACTCTCGCGAGTGCTCATGACCCTCGCCATGGTTAGAAGGACGTGCACCAGCTCCCGACCCACTAGCACCAGGAGCATTGATATGAGACATGGCAGCCACTACAGCCGCCGTGACCGCCGCTTGAAACATAGCGGGGTCGAATTGAGGAGGTGGTGGTGGGGGTGGCGTCGGTGCTTCATTGTCACGTCTTGGATTTCTACAAGGAGGCATCTTTTCTATAATAGTTAAAAGATAAAAGATGGTAAGATATCAAGAATGAATATGAATTTGATATCTCTGAACAAAACACTTAACTCAACGTGAATCTTGTAAAGGATTGGAAATAGAAATCTATTGCAAAAACTACTTGCAATAGGATGATATGAATTTGAGTGGTTATTTTTCAAAGAGTATGAATGTACATGTCGACTGTATTGGTATATTAAGTACATAAGGTCCGTAAAACTTGACCTTAAAGCAGGACTATAATATACCCCAACATTGAGAAAGCGTCGACATCAAACCGACCTACCGAAAATAAAATTTCTGTGGTCGTATTGAAAGCATGAAAAATAACACTGGAACATTTCTGTGATCCAAAACTTTGGAATAGGATGTTTATGAGAATTGTACTAACTCTTGCTGAAGTAAAGTGATTATTGTTTTATTGATACTCGGTTTTGTACATATCATGAAAAGTAATATATACATTCGATATAGAAAGTAGAAAGTAAAAGTAGTGCGAACACTACTTGCGACGTTTGCTACGACGGTTGCTGGGTTCCGCTTCGTCTTGTGCTTTCCAGCGCCTTTCTTGGGCAGCTTGATGCTCCCACAATTGTCTTATCTCTGATTCAGCAGCATTAAGTTGCCTTTGAAGGGCTTCAGTATGGTGCTGGGTGTCATCCTGCATTTCATCAAGACGAAGGATATCTGCAGTGTTCGCCTGTGCAACCGTATTCACTTCTAGGATTCGATTAATCGAAATCCTTGATTGATCTAATTGCTGGGCTATTCGGTTTACTATAACTGGAAGAGCTCTATCAGCTGTTCCTCCTCTAGAGACGTTGTAGAAACCTCGTGCCATTCCGTAAGGAGGGCGTTGGCCGTCTTGTCGACTCCAATGGTTTATGTATTGGCCCCACTCGGGTATGGGTTCGGCTTCATCTTGTCTCAGGGGACGCTCCCCAGGGTTGCAGACTTGTGTCTTTGTATCCGTACCACTTGATTCGTTGTCCTCAAAGGGTTCTTCATATGAGACTGAGATCCAGCCTGCATTTTGTGGATTGTAGGGGTCCCCAGGTAAATTGTGTTCAACCATAGGTTTTGTATTAGAAGTAAGGTTAGTAAAATACTCTCCGTAGTATTTTAATCTTTGTATTCTGTTCTATAGTTCTTCTGAATATGTATGGTAAGTTTTAGACATGTCGCAACACCACTATCACTCCCAAACACATGTTGGTCATATCTCAAATCAATATAGTTGGTCAGGCTATATTAATTCCAGATATGATTACATAACTGCCCAGGTTTGACTATAGTGTTTAACATCCAAATACTTTTAAGTTCTTATGATTGTGATATTGTACTTGTAGGTATGAGTGTTAGTATACTTCTTATAAAAATACTTAAATCTTTAAAAAGTATACTTGTAGTCAGAGCTCCTAGCCCCGATGTATTTATAGTTTGTATATCTTTTATGGATTGATATACTGAGTTCACTATAAACAATGCTCTGATACCAATCTTTCACACCCCCAAACTAGACGGCGGAAACATCCGCGGGTGGAGGACTTCAATTGTAGTATCACAACACATGCATCATAGTAATCAAAGTACAAAAAACCATTGTATTTAAAAAGTATAAGTATTTACATGTGTTCAATCATTGTATATTGAACCAAAATAGTTATACAAAAGAAGATATGACTCAACATAGCTCCATCTTCTCAAAAAGCTCGGGGAGTACCTGTGTATTATTTCCCTGATAATACAAGTAATTTGAAAAGAGAGTATCAACATAAAGTTGAGTGAGTGCATAAGTGTTTATGTTTGAAAGGGTGTCTCTGTATCTAGCATATGTAAAACTGTTCCAGAAAATCCTATATTTTCTGTTGTATATGAAAAGTAGTTTTATTTCCATAAAACCGTTTTCTTTGTATCAATGTTTTGTATTTGTATTCCTTTATGAGAAACTTGTAACTGAGAGTGTGCCTGGTTCCACCAGCTGTTATTGAAAACTGTATTGAACCATTGTAGTATGTATTCTGTAAACTGGTACTTTGAAGGTATACTTTCGTTTAGTTGTTTATACATTAACGTATTGTTAATATCTTTTTAATGAGTTATTATAACCATACTATGACGGATGGCCTGAAACAAACGCTTTGTGGGCGTTTAAACTGTTGATAACAATTGCCACTCATTGGCGTGTATGCCTGACTGTAGCTAGCAGCCTGAGTGCGGGGTTGTCAATCCCGATATAGATCTACACACAACTTGTTTCGATCCCCTGGCTGGAGATTCTGGTTATAATGTCAGGACTTTACCTTGGTTGTCTAAAATGAATTAAACAACCTGAATTGAATGTCTCATAAAAAGCATATAAACGTTACATGTATATTAGTCATGAAAACCCAATCATTCTGAAATAAATGATTGACAGTATGTTCTTGAATTAGTATTCCGAACATGTATTTGACAGGTGTAAACCCTTGATTTGTTCTGAATCAAAACCCTTGTTTCTTGTAAAACAGTGTATTCTAGTATGCTTGAATCATGAATTATTGTTCTATGTATCATAAATTATACCTATTATACTTTATATGTACTTTCTGAATCGGTATTTAACTATGTTTGCATGTAATCCCTTGCTCAACATGTTACAAAGGTATTTGAACTGATGAAATAACTTTTATATTTATATACATATACAATTTAATATATAAGTAAAATTTAAACGACACTCGGACAAATAACCGGTACTATAAGCCCACATCCAAACAAGGAAAAGGACCCAGCATGAGTTATCAGTCCTAAGCCTTTTAAATCTTATTTATATACATATATATATATATATATATATATATATATATATATATATATATATATATATATATATATATATATACAAATATGAATTTTGGGGAAAAATATAAGATTATAAAAGAGTTTAATGTTTTGAGTACTTTTGATGATTTAATGTCGTTTTATCATGATTTGAAATCATGATTTTATAACACAAAGTTCTTGTGTTATGCTTGTATTCCTCTCCTTAAAACAGTAGAAATTATGAAAATACGGGGATATGAACTCACATGATAGGTGGTGATTCGGACAGCGTTTCGTTTCCTGGAAAGGAGTTTATTTGACGAAAAACCGGCTCAAATCGGGCAGAGTTTCGACTGGAGAGAGGTTAACTTCTCGGGAATCTCGGGGCTTCGAGGCTTGCTTAGGGTTCGAGATATGATACTGGGGCTTTGGGGGTTGTAAATATGCTTGTGGGGGTAGAAGATGTAAAAAAGGATGAATTTTGGGGTAAAAGTTGTGAATTTCTCGGAAGACCTCGCACCCTTATATAGGGCCGAAGTCTCGGACCGAAGCAGGTTAGTCATCAACACGCGTCGGACATGCGAAGGGGACACGGAGGCGAGGCTCGGACAGGTGGCGCAGCTTCGGACAGCTGGCTCGGTCGTTTTGGCTCCGGAGTGGACCGGACTTTGGTCCAATGGGAAGAGGGCATGTGTCCGAGGGGGTGCCCGAGGGGTGTCCGGGGGTGTCTCCTGCAAAGGTTGTCAGAAGGTAAGTGGACCGCGGACTTGGTCGAATCAGAAGGCGCCACGCGAGACTTTGGTCCAATCAGCAGACGACACGTGGAAGCCTCGCATGCGAGGGTGACGTGGCCGAAGGTCAGCCTTGCGAAATTGCCCGGTTTTCAATATTTCTTGATTTTTGTGCCAAAAACTTGCGAAAATCATAACATTCGCATACGCGCTCCGTTTTTGACGTTCTTTATATGCACGCATAGGTAAAATTATACTCTACGACTTTCGTTTAGACTTCGTCGGCTAGTTTCGAATTTATTTTTAAGCTTATTATTTTTAACAGACCAGGACAGGAAATCCGTTAAAAATTCATAACTTCTTTATCCCACGTCCGTTTTTGTCTGTCTTTTTACCGTTGTACTACTATTGACGAGACCTTTAATTCTCGTTTAGGTTGTGTTGGCTAAAAATCACTCGATCTTTATTTCGAGTTTTTAGCTGTACACTGCTATACTTAAACTTAGAAAACTCATAACTTCTTCATACGAAGTCAGATTTTGACGTTCTTTTTATGAAAGTTCTCGGTTTAACATAAACTACAACTTTCATTTAGATTGATAAGTCTAAAAAGCCTTTCATTGAAAATTCAGTTTTTACACTAAACAGTGTTTTGCCGGTTTTGTCGCGGATCTTCGATTGGTCATAACTTCTTCGTTATAACTCGGATTTTAGTGTTCTTTATGTTTTTGGAAACCTTGTTACAATCTCTATCACTTGGTTCATCCCAATCGAGATTGTTTAATAATTTATTTTTGAGGGTCAATTATGTAAATATACACAGTATGCTAAAATTTCTCTTTATTATTTTAATAAGAAATACAAATTGACCTACATTATTACATAGGTTTGAAATAACGGTTTTTTACAGTGTGGTTCCTAAAATTTATCGAAGTATTCGTTTAAGAGTAAAAATGTGACGCTCACGTAGATTGTCACACCCCCGGCCGATGCGGAACATGCCGGGAGTGCGACTAAGTTCATGGATCACATATAAACTGAATATATAGCACAAGTACAACAATAAATAAAACAACATTTGTATTCCATCATTAAGTTTTAATACAGGTTTCTTACATATAATAATAGTACAGTAGTCGCCTTAAACAGGTAAGCATATAACAAAACTATATAACTAGGTCGTCTGTAATCCATGACCAATCTTCTGTCTGAACACTTGTATAATGATCTCCTGAGAATACATGTAAGTTTGAGGGTCAACACAAAGGTTGGTGAGCGTTATAGGTTTTCTACTAACCGCAGTACTACTTTTAAAAAGTCCAAAAAGTATTTTCTTTGTATGTATGACAACGGTTAAAACAGTGTTTGGAAAGAGTCTTTAAAAGACAAAATGTATAGTTTGTATAAGTAAATTCATACATAAAACTGTGTTTGTAATGAATCTTTGACAACCAAAATGTTATGTTCCATAAGTAATTCCATACTTAAAATAGTTTGGAAAGCAACCAAGTCTATGGTTGGTAGTGAGATAGAGGGAGATATATATATATATATATATATATATATATATATATATATATATATATATATATATATATATATATATATTGGTCAATGTTTATAGTGACAAAGTTGTACGGATAATGGATAAACAAATATACAGATATACGTATAAAGTTATCTGCCAAAGTTGTACTTAACAACCGCAGATACAGATAAACGGACATACGAATATACGGATAAAGTTATCTGCTAAGGTTGTACTTAACAACCGCAGATACGGATAATCGGATAAACGACAAGTATATTTGATAAGCTTAAACATAAAAGTGTATGATACTTGTTTAAACATTTGATAAAACTTAGGGCGGTGTACACAAGCACATGTATGAGCCTAAGATACAAGTTCAATAACTTGTATAAATATATAAATCAATATATTTTTGTGTACGTATGAGGTACATTGAAACTACCAATTTGATAATCGTCTATACAGTCATAGCACATTTGTAGATGGAACGTATATGTTATTTTTATTACTTGTATTATTTTAACAGCATAACATATGTAAATATTGATGTTTAAAACGATTTTGTTTACTTATAGCATATAAGTATTTAAACAAATATTTCACAAGCTAGAAATGTGTTTACACAAAATAATGATAATTCATGTGTATGTATGATACATATTACTTAGTACACGTACTACCATGTACAGACGAGGGCCAGACATGAAACACCGGAGGGCATGACCATTTTAGCATTTAAGCCGTTCTGAAATCCAACAACCTTATGCGGTCTTTCAAACTAGATTCCCCGTACCGTAAGTAGTATAGTAGTAAATAATATTTATATTGCATAAAAATGGTGATGTTGTTTGTATAAACAAAGCATTTAGAAAATATATATATATATATATATATATATATATATATATATATATATATATATATATATAATATATTACAATTAGTACATGTATCCCCCCCCCCCAAAAAAAAAAATATATATGTAAACTCACCTTTGAAGCGTGAGTTCCAATCGTTCGAATTCAATTTCTTTGAGAAACTCGGCGTGAGAAGCCACAAATTCACAATTCTTGAACTTTGAATCACCTTTGTGACCGTTTTGTAGCAATTTTCACTATAGGGATTCTTTTGTAATTTTGCTAAAATATAAGGGCTGTTTGGTAATTTAATTAAACGAAGTGGGACTGATTTGGTAAAAACAATTTCAAAGGAGGGTTCATTTTGAATAAATGGGTTCGACGATTGAGGATTGTATTGATCTTGTAAAGTATTTGTCAAATGAGGGTAGCTTTTGAGTAATTTAAACTCAAGTTTAATTTTGCTCTTAACTTTTGACTGGGTCAAAATCGGAACCCGTCTTCTGATTTAAATCTCGTATTCGACTGACTTGGATCATCAAAAGGGAAAGGGCTTAAATCGCTCCTTTGTTTTATTGTTCAATCGAGTAAAGAGGGGATGAATGAAAACAGACGAACGAGTGGAGATTAGGTCTCCACCTCGTCTGATCCGGAAAAATCAAGAATGAAACACGAAGGCGAAACGATGTTCTTTGGTGCGGTGGTGATCATCATAGCGCGAAGAAGAAGGAGAACCTCTGGTGCAGGATTGATCTGAAGAAGGGAGAAATCCAAAGCAGAATCGATGGAGGCTTTTAGTCCGATGGTTGACTGGTTCGAAGGATGAGGAGTGCATCGGTGATGGTTGTTAGATCGTGAGGAGAGGAGAGGGGCAAGGGGTGTTTGACTGTTTTTGGTGGTTTCGTGTGACCGGGACTGGCGGAGGTAGGTCGTCGGTCTTAGTGGATGCAACGAAGCGATCGGGGGTTGAAGATGGGGCACCTTCGGTGCTTGGCTGGACCGAAGAGAAGAATAAAAGAGTATGGAAGCAGCGGGATGTGGGGTCTGCCATTGGTTTCCGGTGACAAAGCCCCGACAATGGGCTGTTTGGTGATCGGGAAGGGAAGCAACGATTCAACAACATGTAAGGGTTCCTTTTTTTGTTATTGTTTGATTTGGCAGAACTCAATAGACTCACCTGGGTGTTTGTTTGATTCCCCTTTTTTTCTCTTATGTTTTCAATGAAATTAGGAGGGTTAAATCAATAGATTTAGATGGATTTTTGGATCGGAAATCATGGTTGGTTGGGTTTGATTGTTTGAACAGAAATCATGGTTGTTTGGGTTATAGTATTTGACAGGGGAAAATGAAGAATGATGGTGATGAGGTTGTGGTTCTTCTTGGTTGCAAGTAGACACGAGTTTAAGAATCAAGTGTTCTTACTGGAAACAAGATGCAAAAAGAAAAGAATATGGATTGGGTTTGTTTCATTTGTTTAAAATCATTAGTTAAATAGATAAGAAAAATCAAATCTCTTGATCTTATTGTACAGGCTGTGTTTGAGTATTAAGTTGTGTTTGAGTGTTGTATTAGATTGTGTTTGAGTGTTGTGTTGTTTTATATGTTTGATAGGAGAAGGGAGAAGGAAGAACAAGAGGGAAGCTGTCATTCTTCTGGTTTGCTGGAAACATAGGAGAACAGGGAATAAATTTGAAGTGGTTTTCCCCTTCCTTTTGTGTGTGGTTTTGTATAAAACCGATGTTGGTTGTACTAAATGATGGGTTTTGATACGAAATATAAGTTTGTTTTTCACAAAAACTGGCAACAGAAGTCTTTAAAAATAACAAGTTTATTTTTTAGTTCATAACAAAACCAAACCATCATGGATCCATTTATAGAGGTTAGAATGAAACAAAAACAACCATAGGATGTTTTAGAGATAACCTTTGAAGCCTTTGAACCCACTCGGTTTTGGGGTGTTGATGAAGATGTAAAGATCAAAGAACATGATCTTCTCTACAAGTATCCACCATGAAGATTAAGGCACTTGGAATGCTAGTTCCTTATTGTATAAAGCACTACTTAAGACTTTAAGTGCTTAACTCAAATACGCACTAAAGGAGAAGCACTTTGAACCACCAAAGACTTGAATGATCTTCAAAAGAAAAGCAAGAGGAGTAGCACTTTGCTACTTACGGTTTTGGTGAGAAGAAAGGAAGAAGAAGAGAGTGTTTCACTTAGCCAAAAATGCACGCCTCATGCATCTCTTGTATAGACCATGGAAGGTAAGGGCTTTACATTAAAATAATATAAAGTAACTCTCCTATTTTCAAGAAGCATGGGCAAGGCATGGAGGTTGACAAGCAAAATCCATAATATTATATATATTTAGGCCATACCTCTCATAAGAGGATGGATTCTTAATTTTTTATAAACTCCAAGTTTATAAAATATAAACTTTGTCTTTAGGTAAAACACAAAAGAATCCAACTAGTCCAAAATATTGTGCACGACTTATTAATTCATACCATATGAAATAATAACTAGTCATACTCTCTTATAATTATTATTTTCATAAAACAATAATTATTCCCTAATTAAAATACAATAATCGATATTATTTATTAATAATCATATTAATAATAAATATACAAAATGTGCCAACTTGATAAAGGTGTGACCCTATAGGATTATATATTATTAGCAATATCACTCCATAATGATTCTTGGGCATATAGATTCAACAATCTCCCACTTGCACAAGATTCATTATAGACTAACATAGACAGTAGCTGACGTCTAACAACGGGCTACTGCCCCTAACAACATATGAAGGGTGCCATCTCATCAACAACCAATTCCAGGAGCTCTAAGCTACAATTGTTACTAAAGGTGTGGTATCAATTATTCCTTTGTCTCAGACATCATGTCGAACATGAGATATGGATCGCCATCAATCTCATTTAGTGTTCAACTTTTAGTAAGGCCTTAGATGTCTAACTCTCAACAAATAAGAGGGACAAATACCATCTCGACTGCATACGCCCATCAATGTAGTTCATGTCATACCCAACGATGGCCCTTATGACTTCCTTTTACAGAACATCGTTAAACCATGTCAAAGCACAACAATTCCTACACTTTAAGTCCCAAATATATATCTCAGGTCTAAGAATACAAAGATACAACCTTGATCAAAACATCACTCTTGACTATAATCCATAAAGTGATTTTGATACGGGTCAAGTCCAATACTTATTCTCCCAATCAAGTACCTATGAAGTTGGTAGCAACTCTTGCTATCCTCATCTCCATGAGAATCCACCAATCCACTCATATTAGTCTTACCTTATAGATGTTCCCACAGCTATGAACGACTATGGACATTTAGAATAACCTAGTTATTCAAGGATTTAAACATGCTAATATAGAACACAACAATTATTCAATGAATGACTCATATCCAATATCTCAACCCATTACAATATATGTTGTCTTTATTGTTCCAATATCCAAATACTAAATTTCAATCAATACATATACTTATATCGAGAAGGCCTTATAGTACCAGCTTGATGTAACACCGTAAATTTTCCAAACAAAATTTTCATTTTTAAAATTGCATACTTTTCGTAACATATTGTATAGAAATCTCGTTTATTCAAATTACAAAACACAACTCCATTAATAAGCCAGAATCCTCAAAACGTGACTCTTTCTCTGCTGTGTACAATCAAGCCGGTGCCTTCCCGCGATCCTCTGAGATACCTGAAACACATAACATATAACATGGTAAGCACGAAGCTTAGTGAGTTCCCCAAAATACCACATACAACACATACGCCACTCGAGGCTACAGTGCGACCCTCCGGTCGATGTGTCTCAGCGGAACCCTCCAGTCCCGTAGCTCGTTGGACCCTTCGGTCCGGTCTGTATTGTTGGACCCTTCGGTCCGGTCTATATCGTTGGACCCTCCGGTCCGGTCTATACAACACATAGCATACATATATCACAATGCACATAATCTCATGCATACACATAACACACAAGACCCTCCGGTTTACATATAGATACCACTCTAGGTAATGTATAGTGAGAAGACTCACCTGACCAACAGCAAGTAAAGACCCCGCTCCCGGATTTCGAACTAGCCTCCACCTAACACAAGGGATGAATATCTCTAAGTGATACTCTAATCACAACTCTAATGACCAAAGGCTATTCTTCCTCTCTTTAACTCTTTGAAGTGGATAAAAGACCATTTTACCCCTTCATGGTCTCTACTACTTATGTTGATCAAAGCCCCAAAGTCAACAGAAGTCAAACTCGAGTCAACAGTCCATGTTTGACCCGACTCGCCGAGTGCACCCTTGCGACTCGTCGAGTCCACTTACTTTCCTCAGAAATCTCGTGACAGTCCAGCTCAGCTCGTCGAGTTGACCCCCAACTCGTCGAGCTATCGCCTGATTCGGTTCCTCGGGACAAACCCTAACCAACTCGTCGAGTCGGCTCATCGACTCGGCGAGTTCATTCAGACGTTTAAACATGGCATATAAGGCTCATAATGTCAATATAAGGCTCATAATGTCAATATAACTCTAAGAAGGATGATTAACCACAATAACTCTTCTATGGTTAACTAAAGCTATAATCTTTGGACTCTCTGGACCTCACAAGGTCCAGATCTGAAGTCTAGGCCTCATGAGAGACCTTATGCATACAAAGTCCCAACAATGGTGGAAGAAACCCTAATATTCCATATCTACAAGATCTAAGCCAAATAACAAGAAAGGTGCAAGCTTTTACCTCTTACTCAAGCCCTTGCACGAAGTTACACCAGATCCACTGATTCTCTAGCTCCCTTGATGGGTGATCTCCTCTTCTCCTCAAGAGATGCACTAGTTTACTCCAAGTTTTAGCTTCTAAGACTCTCATGGCTCTCCATACACGTTTAGGGTTTGCTCTCAAGGAAGGGTAGCTGCAAATGAGGCTATAAGTTCCTTTAAATAGGTCTCAAACCCGGGAAATTAGGGTTTCTCTGCCCAGCACCTACTCGGCGAGTCCCTCCTCGGACTCGTCGAGTCCTTCATTAAATTCACGCGATCAACTCGACTCGACTCGGCGAGTTGGTCCCTCAACTCGTCGATTCCCTCCTCAAATGTCAAGATTAACATACACGATAATGTCCCTGGAAATCCGGATGTTACACTTGACTTTCATGCTTTAGCTAATGATGGAGCTTTGTCAAGTAGATTTGTCAAACTTGATTTGTGTAAACATTGTGAATACAATCATTTTCAGTTTTATATATAACTCATATATAAAGAAAAATTATTGAGAATGAATTAGATGCTTGAATATGACTTAGATACCGATACTTGCGTAATGGGATTATTCATAGTCATAATGAACTATACATTAGGCATCTTTATACGTAGTTCTCCTAACCACGAGGTACTCTAAATCTAATGTGTAACTATAATTAAAATCTACATGGAACCACTATCCATGTAACTATCTCTTCATTCATAATGAGGACATGCCTGATTGTGAATGAGAGTCATCTCAATCTATTTGAAAATTTAGCATATGTGTAACAACTTTAAACATAACTTTCTTTTAATTACTCCGCAGGTTAGGAATATTTCTTTAGTTCTCACAAGTACTTTAGAATGTTCCTATAAGTCATAAAATGACTTGTTCTCGGATTATACTGGTATCATTCGACATGCTCTAAGCATACGACGTATTTGGCCTTTATGCATAATCATGACATATATGATTTCTCCAATTGTAGCAACATATGGAATACAATCATGTTATCTCGTTCAAAACATTTGCACTAGGATTTTGCTCAAAATCATGTCATGTGGTTTTTGAAAAAGATAACTCTCTTAGAGTCCTTTATCTTAAGCTCTTTAAGATCCTTGACAGTTAATGCAATTTTACTTAATCCTTTAAGTTGCCATGATCTATCTATATAGCTCCTTATTCCATGAATTAATATGGCTACTACATATAACATTAGGAATGTTACTGCGCTCCCACTAGCTTTGTAGAAAACACAAGAGTCATATAGATTCATTATTAAATCACACCATGTAATTAACTTATAAGAAAGGAGATTCTTACTTTGAGATGTTAGCTTAAATCTTGGAAAGATTTTCATTCATGTATGTTTTCTCCTTTGAAAATTCACTTACTCTTTATATTCTCAATATATCGAGCAAGATTAATCAAGCCTATACTTGATAATCATACATGAATGCATCTCTATGTGTTTTATTAGTTTCTGATCAACTATTGAGAGGATTTAACACCAGTTGAACACTTGCTAGTTCCAAACTATGATGCATTTAGCTTATGGATCTTTAGCTCTTAAAGTTCCAAATTGCTCCCACTTTGAAAAAGAACTTTCTAAGTACTTGTATTATGGAATGACAATTAGTGGGGTTAGTAGAGACTTCATCCTAAACAATCATTTAGGATAGTTTACATAAATGCAGTTAGTAGATGCTACAGTGGTTAAGCTTATTGTTTAACATAAGCTCTCTAACTCTATTCCTTTTAGATAAGGATAAACCATTTCATCCTCAGTCTAATATAAGTATCTAATCCACTTGTTTGGTTGGAAATATATATTCAATATATATTTATTGCAGTTAGCATAATTCCAAAATTTTATAAAGTAAATAGTTCCTTTAAAACAACATATGATAGACTGCAAGGTCTATGTTTTATCCTCTCTAAAAACTTGTATTATCGACATTCAGCTAGTGCCCAGGTGACCTTATCCCACTGGAGAATACGAAGGCTACCTCGAATATCAAAAGATAGATTAAAGTGACCAGGTGATCCTGTGCTACAAGAACCATACTAATGACGAGTGAGTGTTTTTGTCGGAATGAGTTGTGAATCAATTCCACAACTCCTAAGATGTTCCAAGAAGACTTGGTTTACAAAACTCATTTTCTTTATCACAACGAAAGGTTAATGATGGTCTCATTAAGTCGTATTTCAATCTTCACTATGAAACAATTTGAGCAAATCAAAGGTTTCAACAATAACGAATAAAAGTCGTCAGTGAAATTGAATAAACATCTATCACCAAATCTATTCATGGATTGAAAAGATTACATACATCACTTATGTATAATTCTTTGTCAAGCCCTTTGTTCTTTAACTACTAATAGATAAAGACACTTGCGAATCATCTTCCCATATAAATAGGATTCACATATATCAAATGAATCAAACTCATTTGCCTTCAAAAATTCCATCCTTTTGAAGTTGGTATATGTATTTCTTATTTATATTGTCATGATGATTATGACATAGATAAGTTCCAATCAAATATGATTTGATTATGTAGGTGTTATGATCAGAACTATTAATTTAATGAAAGATTATAGATTTACTTCATAAATAACATTATGAGAAAATATTCTTTAACACAGAATACATCGTTTCAGAACACGAATATGAACATCAATTAAACGATAAGTAAATCTTGATTTATTCATAAATTACAACAGTTACATGTCCCTATAAGGATAGGTACAATACATCTATTGTTTAAATAAAAGACTATAACAACATTTGTTATATCTTCAACACGAAATGACATTCGTTTGTAATCAGTTGATTATTTCTTCCAATCATCAACACATAATATAAATTATTAGTGTCACATGAAGTATTACATACTCAAGTGAATGATGGAAAAAATAAATAGTTCTATCATACGGACATCTGAAGTCCTTTCCAAGTCAGACTTCTTCAGGTCGGTGAGGTGAGAGGAGCAATTCCTCCTTTAGTGTCCAGTTTCTTCCACAATAGAAACAACACCAATCATTTGGTCCTTTCTTGATTTCTGGGTTTATGCTGTATTTCCCTTAACTGAACTATAAGCCCATATGAGTGCACAATCTCTTAGACTTCCTTTTATTCAATGCTTGAACAGACTTGAAGTTATTTCTAGTGTTCTGATTGAATAGCTACTTTACTTGATGAGACATCTAATATGTTTCATAATTATCCAAGACTTTCTGCAAGTCATGGTTAATTTCTTCAGTGTGATGTGAGACACATCAATATCATCACAATAATACTTCCATCAAAGTATTATGATCAGACTAATTGGTTGTAGAGGTTATTCAGGTTTGGGATCTTTCAGTATATATAATTTATATTTATCTTAAAGGTAGAACCTCAAGATATTATACCAGTTATAGAAATTATAACCATCAAATGTTACTGTCTCTTGAAACTCAACAAGAGAGAGGTTTTGCAGGGCGTAAAATTATTAACAGTTATCAACAGAATTTAACAAAGTTTCATTTAGTATTTTCAATATTTAGTCTTTAAAAATTAATACCTTTTATTGTTTCTAAAAACATTAATTTATTAAAGTCTATGATCCAAGTAACAAAACAAGTAAATGGTTAGGTGACATTTATCCCATAAACTTAATCAAACTCGGTAGGTAGCGATTACCGATTGCATATGATTTGTAATTCCTAGATTATAGGATCGTAAACAACTATTTCTTAGCTTGGCATGTTTATCCCATCTATGTTTCGGACCTCTCATGCTTAGGTGGCCTTTATCACAAAAGATTCCGATCAAGTCATCCTACTTGAAACAACTTGTAGCATTGTAACTAACCAGTAACAAGGTGAACCTTTAGAAACCAGAAACTAAAAAACTACCCCGAACATCAAAATCCAATCCTAGTGACCAGGTGACCCTGTGACACTAAAACCCTCAAATGATAACGAGTGTTCCTCAAAAGGACGACAATGACTTGCATTTTTAGAAAAGGTTTTATATATGTTTTACATTTATAGTTTATAAAAACATGGGCTCATGAATATTTCATGCATCCAATAATTCATGTACCATTTTGTAAAATTCATATCACTTGTTATGAGGTTCTTTAGGTGCCAAATAAAACTTCATTTTATTTGCCATTAACCGCGATCAATTATAAACTAAAATCCGGTATTTTAAAGTTTAGTCGTAGATCGGTTTTAAGAACCGGTAATAGTCTTAATAAAACTATATTTTATACTTAAGACTTGGAGTTTTGGATGAGTTATAAAATCACTATTTTAAATCTCCTTTTACCAATCAAAAATCTTATGATTTCATGAATTTGTAGAATAAACTCATTTTATTTTATAAACTCAATTTTATGCATCTTATGATAAAAGTCATATTTTGATAAACCAAAACTTGGGTGACGATACTTATGTTTTAAATCTCATTTAGCATGCATAAAACATAATATCAACATGTCGTGTTATGTTTAAAACACTAATATCATATATTAAGTTTCGATGCAAAAAATAATCACTAGTTTTATTATTTGCCGTTATAACGCTATAAACCGATTTTAGTCTTTTTAATAAAAACTCCTTATTTATTATAAAGACATGGAGTTTATATAAAGTTTAAACATCTTTTAAACCATTTCACATATTTTAAAATTAGGTATTTATAAGTCTTAAAATAAAACTATTTTCAACAAAAAATTGAGTTTTAACCGGTAAGCGGTAACTGGTAAAAGGTTTTTATAAATATTCATTTCTAAACATCTTATGTTATCTTTTATGTCAGAACCCGAAATTTATATCTTGTAAGTCATTCAAATCAATCAAGAGTTTAGACTTGTTTCTGTTATCTTTTACTGTGTTAAGGGTTATATTATGAGTTTCTAAGCCTAGTACACTTTAGGGTTGTATGTTAAGAAGTGAACACTTGAGATCTGAGAGCTGCATCCAAGCCAGGAACCTCATCAAAGGAGGTTCACGGCCGCAAACCATGTTCACAGCCGTGAACCCTCCTTAGGCCGTGAACCCTCCTTAGCCGTGAAATCATGCCATATATATGAGTTTTAGCCATTATTTCTTCACTTCTACTTCTTCTAGCCATGAACATCAAGGTTTTCTCTCAAGTATCATCCACCAAAAACTCTTCTTTCTCTTCTTTTTCGTAAGTAACTCATCCCTTCTTGTTGTTCATATGAAACCCCTTTGATTCATCCTTTGATTCATCACTTTGCTTCAAGATCTTCAAGATCTTCAAGGGCCGTGAATCCTTCAAGGGCCGAGAACCCTTCAAATCTTCAAGCTTGGGTCGTGAACACATCAAGTGTTCTTAGGCTGTGATCCCTTCCAAGGCCGTGAACCCTCCACTCTTGGCCGTGATCATCATTCAGCCTCTCATTTTTAGTTATAACACTTCATTGTAAGTTTTCCCTACTTCCTAAGGCTGTTTCCTTTATACTTTAGTTGATAAATGCACTAATTGTACACATATATATGTCATTATATACTAAATAGGATCCGTTTGTGCTCAGGACTTCACTCGTGAAACTTATCATCCTATATCGATCTTTCATTCAAATCACTCACACCAGGTGAGTTCATACCCCTATAATCTATCTTTTAATGAATTTAAATGCTTTTAAGGGAGGGGGGATACAAGTTGAACAAAATTAATATTGTGTTAATATTTACCTGAGATATCAATCACATAAAGGGTTTTCTTATGCTTTTAAATATTGTGTTAACAATAAAAGATTACCAAATACTTCCAAATGATTTAAAGTCATGTAGACTCTTTTTAAACAATGTTAAACTCTTTGAAAAACTATTAAACTCTTTTAAAATGTTTTATAAACTCTTTAAACTTATATTTGTCAAAATCATTTTCATATATTTATAAGTATATAAATAAGACTTAAAGGGCTTAGGACTAATTAGTTGCCTTATTTCCTTTTCATTGTTTGGATGTGGGCTTAAGGTGGGGTTATTTGTCCGAAGGCCGTTTCCTTCTTAATTATATATATTATACATATGGGAATATAAAAGGTTACTTCCATCAATATTGTTACCTTTGTATCACGTTGAGCAAAGGGGTACATTCATGAGAGATCATGTTAACCAGATAGAACATATAAATTATAATAGGTATAATTTATGAAACAAGAGAGAAATCCATTTTTACTAGATAAGTATACCAGGTTTAAAATACTTTGTTAAGAAAAGGATATCATTCGATCTTTACTTAAACCAGATAAACCAGAAATGTGAGCCACTAGTTCACGACGTAGCAATATACTTGTTATGTCGCGTTTTGTAACAAGAGTCTCCTAGAGGGAGAGCGGGCATTGTGTGCATAGATCTATACGGGACTGACAATCCCACACCTCGTTGCTAGCTACAGTGGGACCTACAGGTCTACGGGTGACAAATGTCACATCAGTTTCGGCGCCAGAAGGTCGTCGTGTTTACCAGTAGTCAATCAGCATGGTTACAACCATATCACATTTTAACCCTAATTAACCAGTTTAATAATAGGGTAGTTACTACACCAGTAGTTTATTTTTAAGAAGTACTACTGTATTAATCATTTTCCACCAACAAAACAGAACGGTTTTATGGGATTAAAACTACTTAAACAGAACGGTTTTATGGGATTAAAACTACTTAAACAGAACGGTTTTATGAGATTAAAACTACTTTTCATTTGTAATGCAGAAAATATAGGATTTTCTGGAACTTAATCAATCACTTTCTTAAAACTAAAGCAACCATAGCTAATACTTATGAACTCACCAGCTTAAATGCTTATCCTCTCTTTCAAAATAACTTGTATTCTCAGGAATCCAGTAGACAGGTACACTCCCGGAGCTTTTGAGAAGACAGCCTAGTACCGTGTTGCGTCTTTTTTCTTTTTCTATATCTACTTTTGATGTTTGAATATGTAATGCTTAAACACTTATGTAAAAATTTATACATTATTAATGCAATGGTTGATGTACTTTGATTACTATAATGCATGTGTTGTGATACTTGACATGACGTCCTCCGCTCCTGAACGTTTCCGCCGTTCCAGTTTGGGGGTGTGACAGATTGGTATCAGAGCATTGTTTATACTGAACTCATTATATCAGTCATAAAAGATATACAACTATAAACATATTGGGATAAAAACACTCTGACCAAGAGTTATACTTTAAAATATAACAATATTTTATAAAAGTATAAGTACATGCAGAATATATATATACTAGAACAAGTATCACAAGAAGAACAAAACAAAAGTATTTGGAAGTTGGATATTACAGTCAAACCTGGACAGTTATGTAGTCATATCTGGGATAAATATATCCTGATCAACTATATTTATTTGAGATACGACCAATATGTGTTTGGGAGTGATAGTGGTGTTGCAACGAGTCTAAAACTTACCAACCATATACATAAAGGAATACTAGAGCCAAACATAAAGTTTAAAATACTATAGGAGTATTTTATGATGCTATAGCAACAAAACTGAAAACTTACCAACTTCTTATACCAAAAAGTTCTTGAATCAAACATATAATTAAAATACTATAGGAGTGTTTTAGGTACCATAAATAATTTATGTGAAAATTTAAAAGACCGTTTCCGTTAGGTATATAATTACTAAGTGTTTAAGTTAAAGTTATATATAGTTGAGATTTTATAGACTTAGAATAGGTGATTTTCACTCTACTTCCTTTTCCTTGTTTGGATGTGGTTTTAGAGTAGGATCACTTATTCGAAGGTCTATTTGATCTGGATTATATATAATCGGTACACACTATGTGATTATAGAAAGACCGGAATGGATCATCCTCCTAAAAATGTATTTGTCACGAAAATGTTTTATTAATCTCATAGATTCTTTAGTCATTCCCATTCTCGCATAAACCACTTAGATAGATGTAACCACTCCACCACAACAACCAACGGAGGAATCAACGAAGATCCAGAAGAGATTCGTTAGGAGGATTCCGAGAAAGAAACAGTTGAGGAGTAAAGAAATTATAGATACCACCAAGTGCCTTTACCTTATTAAGGGCACTGATGAGAAGTTTGCATGAACTTCTAGGATTCGAACTCTCCATTATGAAGTAATGAGGATCAGTGTCAGAATCGGAAGTAAGACAGCATAGGAGTTCAATATACCTACGGAGGAGAAGGACGCCATATAGATACTAGGAGAGAATAAATCATTACCACCCAGAGTAGAACGGAGAACAGAGAAAAACCACGCGTGTTACATACGAAGTGTTTGAGTGCCTTATCGTCACATTAATAACTAATAAATTAATACAACCTAGTGAGTTAATGATTATACTACTCACGTTAGGTATTAAGCTTATCGCATTTTCCTGTCACGACTAATAAAAGTAAAACGGATCACGATATCTCAATTGAGAGTGATTATTTCTAAAATTCATAAGTCTATTCCATGTAGACTCTGTTATGAATTGTTTTCAAATAACTTTGAAAGTTGGATTATGTTATCCTCCAGTCAAAGATAACTTAGTTCATACGACACTCGGTTTATAACCCTTTCTAAAAACTTACTTCTGCGTTTTACCAGGACTGCATCATTGGGATGTAGGTCGAAACATTGGGAACCATATAACGAAACGAAAAATTTATAGGTATATATAAATAATTAGAATACCTCTAGAGACAACCAGCGTTGCTTACAAGCTCGTTTTCTCATCGTGTAATAGAATCATGCCTCCGAAGAAATGTAACCAACCCGCCGGCAAAACACCAATCCTTCAGATAGATTCGGCTACGTTTCAAGATGCAGTCTCAGCAGCCGTAGCAGCTGTCATGGCTCACCTTAATGCTAAAAACGCAAATGTTAGTGGAAATGTTATCAACAATCCCGATCGCGGTGATAACCAAGTTCAGCAACGAATGCCTGTTTTTAAAGACACTCCAAACCCCAAACCTAATATCCTGAAACGAAAGTTCGAGAACGAAAAAGGGAGTTGTTCAACTCAAGGACCTACTGAAGGGCAACAAGCTGGGGCAATCAATATCCCGATCAGCCCTGCCATCCCAACACCGACCACACCATACTTAGGAAACCTCCCACACTGCAGCAAGTGCAACTACTATCATTATGGAGTCTACCGAGTGCCGCATTGCAATAGATGCAACATGGAGGGGCACACCGCCCATTCCTGTAGGACTCCGGTCGAGTTCATCACTTCAACCACCAATGTTAGAACCAGTCTAATATTCCACCTTTGTGGTGAAATAGGGCATACAGGGGAGCAGGAGGAGTTTGACCCCGGAATATGGGGAAGCTTCAAAGAACCCTACTATATTTTTGGTACGCTTCCAATCCCCAATATCTAATCATAATTATACTTACTCTCTCATTCGAACCAAATCACAACACTCATATAAAACTAGGAACCCTAACAGGTAAGCTATGATGGCTTAGTGTATATATTAGGGCCATTTATAATTAAGATTTGTAGACTTAGAGTGAGTGATTCAGCCTCATTTCCTGTTCCTTGTTTGGTTGTGGATTTAGGGCAGAGTCACTCAGTCAACTGTCTTTCTATTCTTAATTATACATGACTTGTATACACCGAGCGGTTATAGAGAGACCTAGTAGGGATTATTTCATGAAAGTTCATTATTTCAAATTATCCGAACTCACGTATTGTTAGTGTTCGTTTATGCCAGATCAAAAAGTTCGTGGTAAAATACCAAGGACAAGGCCGAAATCACTGAAATCATATGTACTTAGGATAGTTCATCGTCCTAGTAATCACTTCTTCCAAATCAACTTAATATCTATTACTTCGAGGTGTTCCGACATCATCATCCGACATGGTTTGGCTTGGTCCTCGCCATGCAAAAATTCCTATGCTGTGTAAAAGAACTTTTCCCTTAATCAACCGTCAAATGAAATTCTTTCAATCTATAACGACAAACCTAACCCAAACCCTTATATCGTCTCTCGCTCCAAAACTTCAGAAGTACCCATGCGAGGGGTACCACGCCCTTCTAGCCTACTCAGTAGATAGAAAACTTGAAGCGGAAAACACCAAAGATGTTCCAGAAGCCCATAACCTCCCGAAGTATACCCAATAGATCTACGAGGAAGACCACTCGTATCGCAGGTCAAGTTCTAGAATAGAGACTAAGAACTCACTAAGTTAACCTATCACTACTAAGTGTATACGCGAGAGTGGTATATAATTTAGACTCAACAAGATTTAGGATGTATGATTCCGCCCTATTTCCTGTTCCTTGTCTGGTTGTGGGCTTGGGGCAGAGTCACCCATCCGAACGTCTTTTCAGTCTTATTTACATACGACTTGTATACACTAGGTGATGGTGGATGAGCCAAGTATGAGTCTTATCATGAACTTCAGAGCAAAAGCTCGCAGGCTTACTACAACAACCAGATATACCCGAGTGGAAGTGGTAGCGGATTGCAGTGGGCTTCATATTTAAGTTACCCAAGGCAACATGTGGACTTGATACCATTTTTGGGTGATCGTAGAAAGATTAACCAAGTCTGCACACTTCCTGCAATTTAAAGGAAATAGGAAAGTAGAAAAGCTAACTAGAACGTGTGTCTGAGAGATTAGTTAGACTGCATGGTGTTCCAATATCTGTTATCTATGTTTGAGATAGTAGAGTCGTCTCCCAGTTTAGTCAGTCACTTCAGAAATCTCTGGGAACTAGGCTAGTCATGAGCATAGCCTACCATCCTTAAACTGACAGACAAAATGAGAGAACGATTCAAGCATTAGAAGTCATGATGAGGGCATGTGTGATCGGCTTTACTAAAGCATGGGATACCTATTTACCAACTATTCGAGTTCCTTACCATACTAGCATTAAAGTTGCTTCATTTGAAGCCCTTTATGGTTACAAGTGCATATCCCCTCTACGCTGGACTAAAGTAGGTGTCATGCAACTAACTAGAGGTCAAAATTCCACACAACACCTCCGTTGGCCCGAAAATCATCCGAGAAACTACCAAGAAGAGAGTACGAATCCGAGAGCGACGTAAAGCTTCCAGAGTCAGAAAAAAAACTGCGCCTTCAATAGAAGAAAACCCTTGGAATTCCAGATTGGTGACCACGTCATGTGAAAGTATCACCTTGGAAGGGCTTGATACGCTTCAGAAAGTGTGGAATACTAAATCCAAGGTACATAAGACCATACGAGATTCTTACTAGATTTGATCCAGTAGCTTATAGATCCCGACTACCTCGAGAATTCAATAAAATACACTTTACCTTCCACGACTTTAACTAGAAAAAGTGTTGTCCGACGAGACTCTTGTTATCCCACTCGATTAGATCGAGGTAAACGAGAGCCTCAAACTTTGTGGAAGAATCCGTAGAAATCCTAGACAGCGAAGTCGATAGGACTAATCAGATCCCTATCCCGATAGTGAGAGCCCGCTTAAGTGCATAGCGAGGACCCAAATTCACTTGGGAGCGTGAGGATCATCAGAAACATAAGTGTCCACCTCTTTTCTTTTCGTCCATGTGTATCTCATAGACTTAATTTCGGGACAAAATTCCCTTTAACGGGGGATGATGTCACAACCCGAAATTTCTACCTTGTAAGTCAATCAAATCAATCAAGAGTTCAGACGTGTTTCTTTTATCTTTTACTGTGTTAAGGGTTATATTATGAGTTTCTAAGCCTAGTACACTTTAGGGTTATATATTAAGAAGTGAACACTTGAGATCTGAGAGCTGCATCCGAGCCAGGAACCTCATCAAAGGAGGTTCACGACCGCAAACCATGTTCACGGACGTGAACCCTCCTTAGGCCGTGAACCCTCCTTAGCCGTGAACTCATGCCATATATATGAGTTTTATCCATTATTTCTTCACTTCTACTTCTTCTAGCCATGAACATCAAGGTTTTCTCTCAAGTATCATCCACCAGAAACTCTTCTTTCTCTTCTTTTTCGTAAGCAACTCATCCCTTCTTGTTGTTCATATGAAACTCCTTTGCTTCTTCTTTTGATTCATCACTTTACTTCAAGATCTTCAAGATATTCAAGGGCCTTGAACCCTTCAAGGGCCGAGAACCCTTCAAATCTTCAAGCTTGGGCCATGAACACATCAAGTGTTCTTAGGCCGTGATCCCTTCCAAGGCCGTGAACCCTTCACTCTTGGCCATGATCATCATTTACCCTCTCATTTTAAGTTCTAATACCTCATTGTAAGTGTTCCCTACTTCCTAAGGCTGTTTCCTTTACACTTTAGTTGTTAAATGCACTAATTGTACACATATATATGTTATTATATGCTAAATAGGATCCGAAATTTCTATCTTGTAAAGTCAATCAATTCAATCAAAAGTAAGACTTGTTTCTGTTATCTTTTAGCCTTGTTAAGGGTCTATTTGAGAGTTCTAAGCCTACTACACTCAAGGATTGTATGTTAGGAAGTGTTAGCTTGAGTTCATTGAGTTGCAATCGAGCCGGAAACACCATCAAAAAGGAGTTCACGGCCACATCTAGGTTCACGACCGTGAACCCATCTTTGGGCCGTGAACATCCTTCATATATATAGAGTTGACTCTTTATTTCTTCACTTCTTCAACTCTAGCCGTGAACACATCCTTTCTTTCTCAACTATCTTCAACCGTGAACACTCTAAAGGCTTCCAAAACGTAAGTATCTCATCCATCATCTTGTTGTCCATTAGAAACACTTGATTCCACCCATGAAACAAACACTTATATGCAAGATCTTCAAGAGTTCACAGTCGTGAACCCTTCGTAGGGCCGTGAACCCTTCTTATATGCAAGGTTGGACCGTGAACCCTCCATCCATGGCCGTAAACCCTTCATAGAATCAAGACTTGGGCCGTGAACACTTCAAGTGTTCTTGGCCGTGAACCCTTCTAAGGCCGTGAACATCCCTTTGTTTGGCCGTGAACACCCTTCAATCAATCATATGTGATTCTAACACTTCATTGGAAGTGTTTCCTAGTTCCTAAGCTTGTTTCCCTTACTTGTTAGTTGTTATATACACTAATTGTATACATATATGTATGTGTTAATATATGCTTAATAGGATCCGTTTGTGCTCGAGACTTCACTTGGCATACTTAGCATCCTATATCGATCTTTAATTCGAATCACTCACTACAGGTGAGTTCATACCCCTACAAATACACTTTTAAATGCTTTTAAATGCTTTTAGGGGGGGGGGGGAATACAAGTAGAACACAATGAAATTGTGTTAACCATTTACATGTGAAAACAACATCCAAAAGGATTTCTTATACTCAAAACTTGTTAAAACTCTTTTAAAGCTTTTATAAACTTCTTTTATATCAAATCATATTCGTCTATCTATTTACGTATAAGTATGATTTAATAGACTTAGGCCTATTGCTAGATACCTTGACTCCCGTTCCGTGTTTGGTTGTGGGCTCGGGGTAGGATCACTAGTCTGAATGTCGGTTAAATCATAGTTATACTTATTAAATATATATATGAATAATAAACCCATTTTTAAGGTACATACTTAACTTAGTTGCTTATGGTTAGTAATTGAGTCTTTTCTATAAATCAGTAACAGTCGAACAATCATACTAGTAAATTATAATAGGTATAGTTTTGAGGATTACTACTTACTACTTCTAGAACAGTGAAACTTACAGGAGTCAGTTCATACATGAGTCAGTTCTTACATACTATAACTAAAACAGAAAGGAACATACATACTATAACTAGAACAGAAAGGAACATACATACTATAACTAGAACAGAAAGGAACATACATACTATAACTAGAACAGAAAGGAACATACATACTATAACTAGAACAGAAAGGAACATACATACTATAACTAGAACAGGAAGGAACATACATACTATAATAAGAACAATGTAACATTAATGTGAGACACTACTTCATGGCATAGCAATATACTTGTTGTGTCACGTTTTGTAACCAGAGTCTCCTGGAGGGAGAGCGTGAGTTTGTGTATAGATCTATACAGGATTGACCATCCTACACCTTGCTGCTAGCTATAGTGGGACCTGCAGGTCTACGAGTGACAAATGTCATACCATTTCGACATCTTTTGATCGTCATGTTTTATACTAGTCAATCAAGCATGGTTATAACCTCATCACATTTTACCTTAATTTAACTAATTGGTTTTAAGGTAGTTAGTACTTCAGTAGTCACTTTATACAATACTACTGTACATCTTCATTTTCCCATTACATTCATATAGTGATATTCTCACATAAAAGAAATGCAAACTATTTTCTAGTAAAGATAGTTATAAACTTGGGAAAACATTCATTTTTACGAGAGAACAAACTTACAAAACAGTCGGGTCTTGGTAGAAGACTACTTTCCATTTTAGTAGAAAATATAGGATTTTCTAGGAAGTATACAAACATTTACATCAAAACACTTACAGACATTTTCATCAAACTAATGCAAACATTTGACACAAAAATACTTATGAAATCACCAGCTTAAATGCTGATCTACTCTTTCAAAATAACTTGTATTCTCAGGTCACCAGTAGACAGGTACAGATGGCCAGGTTTTGAGAAGAAGGAGCATATTCAAGTCTTTGTTTTGATTTCATATTTTTGGTGTCTTACAGCTTTACACAGAACACACTATTATTAACTATATTATTAATGCAATTGACGATGTTGTTGCTTGTTTTACTATTGTGCATTGTTATGATACTGTACATGACGTCCTCCGCCCCCGAACGTTTCCACCGTTCCGGTTTGGGGGTGTGACAGATTAGTATCAGAGCTTTGTTTATAGTGAATTGAGTATATCAACCCATAAAAGATATACAACTATAAACACATCAGGATTAAAACACTCTGACCAAGAGTTTATACTTTTAAAATAATAAAATATTTTTCTAAAGTATAGATACATGCATTCATACTAGGATCAGTGTCATACTAGAACAGAACAAAAGTATTGCGGATGTTGGACAACACAAGTAGGCTTGGGGACATATAATCAGATCTAGGAGTGATATAGCCTGATCAACTATATCTTTCCGAGAAGTGATTAGCATGTGCCTAGGAATGGTTGTGGTGTTGCAGCAAGTCTAAAAACTTACCAACACTACTACAATGAAAACTTTAGAACATAACATAAACTTAAAATACTACTTGTGTGAAAACTAAAAGGTCTTTATTAGTAGGTCAATAGTTGCTGAGTGGATACGCTAAGGTTATGTGTGGCTAAGGTGTCGTAGATTTAGAATCCGTGATCTTTGCTTTACTTCATATTCCTTGTTTGGTTGTGTACTTAGAGTTAGGGGCACTTATTCGAAGGTCTATTCCATCTTGGTTACATATGACTGGTATGCACTACGCAAGTATTGAAGTAACTGATAAGGATCATCCTATAATTATCTTAAGTAGTACGTCTATTATATGTTTCTTACATCCCTTTACTCGCTTAGATAACATGGCTGGATTCCATCTCCCTGGTGACCTGTACTTTCCCGATCAAGGGCACAGTGGATGGATTGAAGCAGAACCTGAAGAAGAGAACCCGGTGGTCCCAGCAATAGAAGACCCCGAGGAATGTTCTGATGAAGAGAACGAGGAGGAATTCCAGGAAGACTCGGACTCAGAACCGGAGGTCTATAATCCACCCCAAGTTGTGTAGAATCCTAACCCTCGTCCGGCTTTTCAAGGCCCGACGCCTCTGTGGGCGGTGAACTTGGGAAGGTGGAGCCACGAGCAGGGACAGTCACCTCCCTACAATGGCGACCGAAGCTTCTACAATCTGAATGAGGGAGGCTCAGCAGACAGAGTCCTTCCTATCTTGGTGCGTCGAGTTGCTCGTAATGCTGAGTAGGGAAGAGCAAACTTCGACTAAGTTATGGAGATCCACGCTAACTCCGGAGTCAATACAGTTCGTCTCTGTCATCTGACCGATGACCAGAACTTGGAAAGGACTCGCATTGATGCCCTACTGGTGGAGATGAATGCCTGCCAATCTGAAGTTAGGGATCTTCGTCAGAACCAAGTGGTTCTGCAAAGGCGTGTTTGGGAAACAGAACAGCAGCTGGCTGAATCTAGGGCTGAATCAAGTACCAACCAGAACAACTCCCCTCACGAGTAGAGCCTACTCTACTCTCTCTTTTGGATACAGATTAGGTCTATGTATAGACTCTAGTATTAATTTCCTGCTTATGTTAAGACCTTGAACTTTCAGTCTGTTAGGTCTTTGTTCTGTCAAAATTTTCTCAATTCTGGTGTGATGTAAGACCTACTCCAAGGTCATTTTTCCCGAAATTATTACATCTTTAAATACCAGTGATATTGACAGACATCTAATCTAATGGGGAAATCTTTATCCAAATGCTTTCATCCTTCTATTATTAGATCTCCATTACAATCATACTCTCATCTATTTATTGGGCTATGGTGATTTAGTCCATGGATCACTCTCATTATTCTCACTATCGAATGCTTATTATCATCTTCATCTTTGTAAACTTTCAGTTGAAAGATGCCTCCACGTCGATCAACGAGACGTAATCCTCCGATAACTCCAACTCAACCACCACCTCCTCCACAATACGATCCTGCAGCTCTCCAAGCTACAGTGGTTGCGGCTGTTACGATAGCCTTAGCTCAATTCAACGCTAGCGGTACTAGCGGGAGTGGAACAGCTGTACATTCTACTCAAGGTGATGCTCCCATGCACTCTAGAGAGTGTTCGTATAAGGACTTCACCAACTGCAAACCCAGAGCCTTCAATGGCAGCGGTGGGATCATTGCTCTGTCGCAATGGTTCGAAAAGACTGAGTCGATCTTTGAGATATGCTCCTGTCCGGAAGGAAGCAAAGTAAAATTTGCTGCCTGTACCTTCTCGGACAGAGCCCTAACATGGTGGAATAGCCATGTCAAGTTACTTACTCTGATAGTGGCTAATGCAATGGGCTGGGAAGCTCTGAAGGAGCTTATGATTGATGAGTACTGCCCAAGGGGCGAAGTTCAGAAACTTGAACAGGAACTCTGGAGCCTAACCATGAAGGGCTCCGACTTAGTAGCCTATACCACCAGGTTCAATGATCTGGTGGCTCTATGTCCAGGAATGGTCCCTACTGAGGGAAAGAAGGTCGAGAGGTATATTTAGGGGTTGGTGCCTCCATTTCAGGGGAATGTTTTACCTTCAAATCCCACTACCTTAGACAGTGCCAAGCGATTGGCACAACAGATCATCGATCACGGAGTCCGCACACCGACAACAACAACCCTTGTTGTCCCAGAACCATCCAAAGCCGCCGGCAACAAACGGAAGTTTTCGGACAAAAAGAAGAGCAACGCAACGCAGACATCCGCCAAGAAGCAGCGGGTCGTGGTTGTTCATCCCGCGACAGCACCTGCTGCCATGCGCCGATGAAACAGTATGTTGGGAGCTTGCCAAAGTGAGACAAGTGCAGCTTCCACCACAACGGACCTTGTCGGGAGATACAGTGCACCAACTGCAACAGGAAAGGGCACACTGCCCATTTCTGCAAAGCTCCAGCTAGGCCAATCACCCAGGTCCCGGGCGTTGGAGTGGGCCAAGCTTGCTACGGATGTGGCGAGGTTGGTCACTTCAAGAGGAACTGCCCGAAGGCAGGAAATGCCGATAGAGTGGGAAGGGTTTTGGCGATAGGCCACGAGGAAGCGGTAGCAGACCCTACAGTGGTCACTGGTACGTTTCTCCTCGATAACTCTTATGCATGCATACTATTTGATAGTGGAGCGGAGAGGAGTTTCGTGAACCAAAAATTTGCACACTTACTTAAACAAAAACCACGAGCACTGAAAGAACCGTTCACCGTAGAAATGGCTAATGGAAAGACTGAGAGCACTAGCTGTATATACATAGGATGTACCCTAACTCTGGATAGCCATTCTTTTCCAATCAACCTCATGCCTGTCTCAATTAAAAGTTTCGACGTTATTATCGACATGGATTGGTTGAGTCTTCATCATGCTGACATCATGTGTTATGAGAAGGACGTTCGTTTTAAATACCGTCTAACGAAACCCTAGTTATCTATGGCGACAAACCAGGCACGAACCTTCGAATCATTTCAAGTATACAAGCCCATAAGTACTTGTGAAAGGAATGTCATGCATTCCTCGCTCATGTAGTTGATATGAGCCAGGAGGCGAAAGACATAAAGAACATCCCAGAAGTACGCGACTTTCCCGACATCTTTCCAAAAGAACTACCAGGATTACCACCTCAACGTCAAGTCGATTTCAAAATCGACTTAGTTCCAGGAGCTACCCCACTAGCCAAATCGCCTTATCAACTAGCACCCGCTGAGATGCAAGAGCTATCCGGTCAACTGAACGAACTACTCAGCAAAGGGTTTATTAGACCAAGCTTTTCACCTTGGGCAGCACCGGTCTTGTTCGTGAAAAAGAAAGACGGATCGTTCCCTATGTGCATTGACTACCGAGAACTAAATATGCTTACTATGAAGAACCGATACCCTCTACCGCGCATAGACGACTTTTTCGACCAACTGCAAGGGGCAAACTACTTTTCCAAGATTGACCTGAGATCCGGGTATCACAAGTTATGAGTTTTAGAGGAAGATGTTCCCAAAACAGCCTTCCGAACTCGTTATGGACACTACGAGTTTGTAGTGATGCCTTTGGATTAACCAATGCGCCCGCAGTGTTCATGGACTTAATGAACCGGGTGTGCCGTATGTACTTATATCAGTTCATTATTGTATTCATCGATGACATACTTCTCTACTCTCGTAGCAAGGAGGAACATAGTCAACATTTACGTCAGATCTTAGAAACCCTACGAGAAGAGAAGCTCTATGAGAAGTTCTCTAAATGCGAATTTTGGATTCGAAGAGTCGAATTCTTGGGTCACGTGGTTAGCGAAGAGGGAATTCACGTGGACCCTTCCAAAATAAAGGCCATTGAGAACTGGTCAGCTCCAAAGACGCCTACAAAAATTCGTCAATTTCTAGGCCTCGCTGGCTACTATCGTAGTTTTATTCAAAACTTCTCTAGGATCGCGAAACCACTTACTACATTAACCCAGAAAGGTTCGACCTTTGACTGGGAAGAGAAACAAGATAAGGCGTTCCAAACACTGAAGCGAGCCTTATGCAGCGCACCGATATTATCCCTCCCAGAAGGGATAGAATATTTCGTGGTTTATTGCGATGCATCCAACCAAGGGCTTGGCTGTGTTCTTATGTAATGAGGAAAGGTCATCGCTTATGCTTCAAGACAACTTAAGACGCACGAAGTTAACTACACCACACATGATCTTGATTTAGGAGCAGTGGTATTTGTTCTGAAGATCTGGAGACACTACCTGTATGGTACGAAAAGCACTATCTTTACAGACCACAAAAGCCTTCAACACATATTCGACCAGAAGGAGCTCAAAATGAGACAACGATGGTGGGTCGAGCTACTCAATGACTACGAATGCAAAATTCGTTATCATCCCGGTAAAGCCAACGTAGTAGCTGATGCCCTAGGTCGGAAAGAATACTCAAGTCGTAGAGTCAAAGCATTGACTATGATGATCCATTCACATCTGTCCACACACATTAAGGAGGCTCAGCTAGAAGCCTTGAAGCCTGAAAATGTGGCGGGTGAATCCCTCATAGGGATGGATAAGAACTTAGAAGTCAAGGGTGGCGGAGCCTTGTACCTCATGGATCGGATCTAGACACCGAAGCTCGGTGGTTTCAGAGACGTGGTCATGACCGAAGCGCACAATACTCGATATTCCGTCCACCCATGTTCAGATAAGATGTACCTGGATCTCAAAAAGTTATACTGGCGGCCTAATATGAAAGCAGAAATTGCTTCCTTCGTGAGTAAGTGTCTTACTTGCGCCAAGGTTAAGGTCGAATACCAGAAACTGATGCGGGCCCTAGTGTGGAGGATCGGGCCCTTGCGTTCCTAGAGGCCCACGATCGTGTGACTAAAGGGGCTTCACGGAAATGGCCATAACTTTGGCTACGAATCTCCGTTTCGGGCCTACGACCAGTCAAATCGAAGCTTGGAGCAAGAAATCGCTTTCTAAATGGAGTTATGAACAATTTTGTTATTTTTCCTTAATTTTTGGGTTTTGTTTTTGGGTTTGTATTTGGCCCATGGACTTTTAGGGTTTCATTTTAATTTCTGCTTCTTATTTAACTGTTTTTGATGTAATTTGGATGGTCGATCATCAATTTTATGAACTTTCGATTTTCTCCCAAATTCTGTGTGTTAACCCAGATTTTGAAGCCAATCCCACGGTATTCGTAGAATCAACGTGGTTTTGAAGAGATTGTCCTGGCTATTCTTTTAGAATCAACAGGTTCATTCTTGGTTATCTTTGTGTTGTTTTTTTGCGCTGCATCAGAAACCCTCAGGTTTACTAAAACAACCAGAAATACCTGAGTGGAAGTGGGAGCGGATCACAATGGACTTCATAACCAAGTTGCCCAAGACAACGGGTGGTATCGATACCATTTGGGTGATCGTAGACAAGTTAACTAAGTCCGCACACTTCCTACCTACCAAAGAAACCGACAAGATGGAGAAACTAACAAGATATTACATTAGGGAGATTGTACGACTGCATGGTGTTCCCATATCTATTATCTCTGATAGAGACAGTAGATTCACTTCAAGATTCTGGCAGTCGCTGCAAAGTTCCCTAGGAACTAGGCTGGACATGAGCACAGCCTACCATCCACAAACCGACAGACAGAGTGAGAGGACCATCCAAACCCTAAAAGATATGTTGCGAGCCTGTGTGACTGATTTTGGGAAGGCATGGGATACTCATTTACCCCTTGTCGAGTTCTCCTACAATAACAGTTATCACACAAGCATAAAGGCAGCTCCATTTGAAGCCCTCTATGGCCGGAAGTGCAGATCCCCTCTATGCGGGGTTGAAGTGGGTGATACGCAGTTAGATAAAGGACGAGTTCCTGACAGCACTCTCACATGTCCGGAAATCATTCGGGAAACGACAGAGAAGATTGTTCAGATTCGTGAATGATTGAAAGCCTCTAGAGACCGACAGAAAAGCTACGCTGGCAAGAGACGGAAACCTTTGGAATTACAGGTTGGTGACCGTGTTCTATTGAAGGTCTCACCCTGGAAAGGCTTGATACACTTCGGAAAGCGTGGGAAGATAAATCCAAGGTACATAGGGCCTTTTGAGATTCTCGCTAGAATCAGCCTTGTAGCTTACAAACTCAAACTACCTCGAGAACTTAGTAACGTACACCCTACTTTCCATGTTTCGAACCTGAAAAAGTGTCTATCCGATGAGACTATTTTTATCCCACTTGATGAAATCAAGATCAAATCAGAGCCTCAACTTCGTGGAAGAACCAGTAGAGATCATGGACCATGAGGTCAAGCAAACGAAGCAAATCCGTATGCCGATAGTGAAGGTTTGCTAGAATGCAAAACGGGGACCTGAATTCACTTGGGAGCGGGAGGATCAAATGAAACTGAAATATCCTCATCTTTTACCTTAGTTTATCTGTATTTGCTTAAACTCTAATTTCGGGACGAAATTCCCTTCAACGTGGAAATGATGTAACCCGGAATTTCTATCTTGTAAAGTCAATCAATTCAATCAAAAGTCATACTAGTTTCTGTTATCTTTTAGCCTTGTTAAGGGTCTGCTTGAGAGCTCTAAGCCTAGTACACTCAAGGATTTTATGTTAGGAAGTGTTAGCTTGAGTTCATTGAGTTGCAATGGAGCCGGAAACACCATAAAAAACGAGTTCACGGCCACATCTAGGTTCACGGCCGTGAACCCATCTTTGGGCTGTGAACATCCTTCATATATATAGAGCTGACTCTTTATTTCTTCACTTCTTCACTTCTTCAACTCTAGTCGTGAACACATCCTTTCTCTCTCAACTATCTTCAACCATGAACACTCTAAAGGCTTCCAAAACGTAAGTATCTCATCCATCATCTTTTTGTCCATTAGAAACACTTGATTCCACCCATGAAACAACACTTATATGCAAGATCTTCAAGAGTTCACAGCCGTGAACCCTTCATAGGATCGTGAACCCTTCTTATATGCAAGGTTGGGCCGTGAACCCTCCATCCATGGCCATAAACCCTTCATAGAATCAAGACTTGGGCCGTGAACACTTCAAGTGTTCTTGGCCGTGAACCCTTCTAAGGCCGTGAACACCCTTCAATCAATCATATGTGATTCTAACACTTCATTGGAAGTGTTTCCTAGTTCCTAAGGTTGTTTCCCTTACTTGTTAGTTGTTATATACAATAATTGTATACATATATGTGTTAATATATGCTTAATAGGATCCGTTTGTGCTCGAGACTTCACTTGGCATACTTTGCATCCTATATCGATCTTTCATTCGAATCACTCACTACAGGTGAGTTCATACCCCTACACATACACTTTTAAATGCTTTTAGGGGGGGGGGGGGATACAAGTAGAACACAATGAAATTGTGTTAACCATTTACATGTGAAAACAACATCCAAAAGGATTTCTTATACTCAAAACTTGTTAAAACTCTTTTAAAGCTTTTATAAACTTCTTTTATATCAAATCATATTCGTCTATCTATTTACGTATAAGTATGCTTTAACAGACTTAGGCCTATTGCTAGATACCTTGACTCCCGTTCCGTGTTTGGTTGTGGGCTCGGGGTAGGATCACTAGTCCGAATGTCGGTTAAATCATAGTTATACTTATTAAATACATATATGAATAATAAACCCATTTTTAAGGTACATACTTAACTTAGTTGCTTATGGTTAGTAATTGAGTCTTTTCTATAAATCAGTAACAGTCAAACAATCATACTAGTAAATTATAATAGGTATAGTTTTGAGGATTACTACTTACTACTTCTAGAACAGTGAAACTTACAGGAGTCAGTTCATACATTAGTCAGTTCTTACATACTATAACTAAAACAGAAAGGAACATACATACTATAACTAGAACATAAAGGAACATACATACTATAACTAGAACAGAAAGGAACATACATACTATAACTAGAACATAAAGGAACATACATACTATAACTAGAACAGAAAGGAACATACATACTATAACTAGAACAGGAAGGAACATACATACTATAATAAGAACAATGTAACATTAATGTGAGACACTATTCATGGCATAGCAATATACTTGTTGTGTCACGTTTTGTAACCAGAGTCTCCTGGAGGGAGAGCATGAGTTTGTGTATAGATCTATACAGGATTGACCATCCTACACCTTGCTGCTAACTACAGTGGGATCTGCAGTTCTACGGGTGACAAATGTCATACCATTTTGACGTCTTTTGATCGTCGTGTTCTATACTAGTCAATCAAGCATGGTTATAACCTCATCACATTTTACCTTAATTTAACTAATTGGTTTTAAGGTAGTTAGTACTTTAGTAGTCACTTTATACAATACTACTGTACATCTTCCTTTTCCCATTACATTCATATAGTGTTATTCTCAAATAAAAGAAATGCAAACTATTTTCTAGTAAAGATAGTCATAAACTTGGGAAAACATTCATTTACATCAAAACACTTACAAACATTTTCATCAAACTAATGCAAAAATTTGAAAAAAAATACTTATGAACTCACCAGCTTAAATGTTGATCTACTCTTTCAAAATAACTTGTATTCTCAGGTCACCAGTAGACAGGTATAGATGGCCAGGTTTTGAGAAGACAGAGCATATTCAAGACTCGTCTTTATTTTGATTTCATATTTTTGGTGTCTTACAGCTTTACACAGAACACACTTGTATTAAGTATATTATTAATGCAATGGATGATGATGTTGCTTGCTTTACTATTGTGAATTGTTATGATACTATACATGACGTCCTCCGCCCCCGAACGTTTCCGCCGTTTCGGTTTGGGGGTGTGACAGTCGGCGTCTAACAACGCCATGACAGGCAAAATTGTCATTATCTAGTATGGTTATAACGACTCACTTAGAAGACTTAACGTTATTAAATTTATGGGGAAATCATTCTCTTTTCTCTTTGGATTACTCGGTAACTTACTCGCGCCGGTACTCAACCTCGGGGGTTGTTCTACCAACATTCTCTTTAACAGACAACATCGGGTTGTCTGGGGGCATTCTCTTTACATTCTCCTTACATTCTCTTTACATTCTTTTTACATTTTCTTCATTCTCTTTTTGCATTCTAGTAAACAATAACACACATGCTTTAATACAAGACCGGACACAAATATTGCAAACCATTTCTTTTTAGAAAATATCGGATTTTCTGTGAATATTCGCTTCACTTTTGCAAACAAAATATAATCTAGGACAGGCATGCATATATTCACAGTTTTAGAACGAGACTTACAAATTATTTTATAGAAATATCAGATTTTCTGAAAACACTATGAGAACTACTCTAAATAAGTACAAAACCATTTTATACAAACCTTCTTATGAACTCACCAACTTTTTAGTTGACGCTTTTTCAAAACGACTTGTATTCTTAGGGATCCAGTAACAGGTAATAAGCTCGGCTATGAGATCAAGTGGTGCGACTTCAAGAAATTTTATTTTTCTTACTTTTGTGTAACTGATGAACAAGTTCAATATGTAAACTATGTAAGTGTGTATTTCCAATGTATGATGTTTGGTAGCTATGTTTCATTCATGTTCAACTGTTATGATACTGTACATGAAGTCATCCGCCCCCAGACGTTTCCGCTGTCCCGGTTCAGGGGTGTGACAGATTGGTATCAGAGCATTGTTTATAGTGAACTAGTATATATAACCATACAAGATATACAACTATAAATACAAAGGGACTAAAAACACTCTGACTAAAAGTATACCTTAAGAACATAAGTATCTTCTAAAAGTATACATACTTTCTAGAACCGTATCATAATAAACAAAACAAAAATAATTAGATGTTGAACACTACAGTCAAACATGGGCAGTTATGTAATCATATCTGGGATAAATATAGCGTGATCAACTATATTTATTTGAGATACGACCAACATGTGTTTGGGAGTGAGGGTAGTGTTGCAACAAGTCTAAAATTTATCAACCTTACATGCAAAGGAGCATTAGAACCGAACCTAAGGTTTAAAATACTATAGGAGTATTTTATGATACTAAACAATAACAACAAGTCTAAAAACGTATCGATTTCGTACATCAGCAAGCCCTAGGATCAAACATGTAATACTATAGTAGCATTTTAGAATACCATATGACCTCCACACTTAAATCTTCTACATGTATCTCATACCTCCATTCTCGCAAAGGCAACATAGTTGAACTTCACCTCGAAGACCCCTACTACCCTGTGGTAATAGACAACGAATGGGTCGAAGGAGAACCAAAAGAAGTGCAAGGGGAGAACCCAGAAGTGGGTCCCGAAGAGTACCAAGTGATGGACTACGAGGGAAAAGACTCTGATAAGGAATCAGACAGGGGTGAAGAAGCCAGAGAGATCCTTAGCGAGCCTTACCCCTCGGAAGCAATACCGAACCAAGACGCAGAACAAGAAGACCTCACCGATCATCCCCGTTCCTTAGAAGAGGAGGTGACCACACTAAGGCAACAACTCATGGAAGCTGAGACTAGGGCAACCTTAGCAGAGTAGAGAGCGAAAGAGGCCACTCGTGAAATAAGCGAAATGGTTGGACACCTTGTACGCTATTTAGGCATATGAGAGTCACTACCCTATTCGCACAAAGTCCTAGGTTTACCATGTAATTCTTCACAACTAGTAGTAGTAAATCAAGAGAGGTACGCCCTCCAAGAACTCATGTAACCTAAGCCAACTTAAGGATCTGATATTTATGATCTATTAGGATAACTTAACATTTGTACAATACCTAATTCTACATACTAACATTAATACATCATAGGGATGTAGGTCGAGACAACGAGAATCGTGCAACAAAACATGTGATTTATATGCATACATGCATAGGTTCATATCAATAATCATAGATGAGATACGACTAGAAATAACCATAGTTACTCACGAACCTGTTATTCATCATGCAACAGAATCATGTATTCCCATGGAAACAACCAGCTAGCCGGCGAAACACCAATTTTGCAGATGGACCCCGCAACCTTCCAAGCCGCTGTAACAGCTGCCGTGACAACCATCATGGAACAACTCAACGCTAACAACCCAAATGGAAATGGAAATGGAAATGGTGTCGATAACTCCAACCATAGTAACAACCAAGGAAACCAACGAGGGACAACTTACCAAGACACCCCAAACTCCAAACCTAAGGTCATAAATCGAAAGCTTGGGAACAAGAAAGGAAGCAGTTCGACTAAAGGGCCTACCAAAAGGCAACAAGTTGTAGCAGCCCCTACCCCCACTGGCCCCCTACCCCAGCACCGAGAAGACCATATCATGGAAACCTCCCGCTCTGCAGCAAGTGCAGCTACCATCATCAGGGAGTCTGCTGGTAATTTCATTGCAAAAGGTGCAACAAGAAGGGGCACACCGCCCCCTACTGTAGGGCCCCGACCCCATGCGTCACTCCAACCCCCAACCCAGAAGTAAGTCTCGTATGCCACGCATGCGGTGAAACGGGAAACTTCAAGAGGAATTTCCCAACAGAGAAGAATGACAGAGGGCCAGGAGGAGTTTAACAAGTGGACGTGAAAGGGGCAACGAGGAACCCTACCGAGATTTTGGTACGTTCCCAAACCACTCAGTATAACTTAGTATAAACGTAAGGCCGTGTGTAATTAAGATTCTACAAGCTTAGAGTGCGTAGTTCCGCCTTAATTCCTGTTTCTTATCTAACTGTGGGTTTAGGGCATGACCACTCAGTCTACAATCTTTTCAATCTTGAATTATATACGCCTAGGCTACATCAAACCATTGTAGAGAGTTCTAATAGAAATCAGACTATGAAATCACATCATTTAAACCAAGGCACTCGAATGGCTAGGACACCCAAAAATTCAGAACGCAGTAGCCACAGTAGGAATACCAAGGACGAAATTGGTAACATTACAAACGTGTACATAGAACACACTATCATTTTGAACAACCATCCCTTTTAGATCAATCCAACATCTATTACAATAAGGAGCCCAACGGTGTCAATTGACATGGGCTGACTTGATCCTCACCATACGAAATTCATGTGCCAACAAGGCTTTTCGCCTTAACCAATCGAGTAACGAAACCCCTACAACTTGTAACGACAATCCTCGAATTATCCCGGGCATCTAGACCCTTAGGTACCCGTGCAAGTAATACCACACTCTTTCCTAGCCCTTAATAGGGATAAGAAACAAGGAGCAAAGGATACCGAGGGTAACCTAGAGATTTATAACCCCCTAAGATGTTTCCAGAGCCCTTTCGAAAATATCACCTATATGCCAAGTTGAGTTCGAAGATCGACTCAACTCATGAAGCCATTTTCATAGCCAGACCACCAAGACCAATTAGCACCAACATAAACACCGAAGGTATCCGGTCGATGGAACGACCCAATAAGTATGAGGTTATCAAACCAAGACTTGAACCTTAGATAACGCCTATCCAACTCATAAATAGGAAAGGCTAAGTGTCCATAGGACCACTGACTACTAAGAATCAAACGAAACCATCCTCAAGGATTGATATCCCCTATCCCGAATCTAAGACTTACTCGACCTGCCCTCATGAACAAGTAAAGATCGACCTCCCACTAGTTCAGGATCCTGTGGTAAGAAACTCCCAAGACAACTTTAGAATTATAAGACCAACTACATCACGCGACCTTAATTTACTGACAATAGTGTTCGCCCTAAAGTTTAGAGGCACTACTTTTGGGTGTCAACTGCACGACCCTCATTAACCGTGACTATCCATTCACTTCATCATATAGGACGCAAAGGCAGAATACCTCTGTGTTGGGCTGAGATGACCAACACCCAACTAGCCTAAGGGCAAGTACCCGATGACACTGTCACCTGCCCCGAAAACACCCGGGAGGCAACCAAAGAGATCACACAAACCTGAGCAGGACTAAAGACATCTAGGAACTGACAAAAGGACTATGCAAGTAAGTGACAGAAGTCCTTGGGATTCCAAGTCAGTGGCCTTGTGCTACTAAAATCCCTATTTGGAAAGAGATAGTACGCTTTGGGAAAGCATAGGAAAGCAAACCTGAGATACCCACACCTTTTCCTAAGTACTTAAGATGCTGCTTTAGAATGAATTTCAAGATGAAATTCCCTCTAACGGGGGGATGATGTCATAACTGGCAAAAATTAGGTTAAGATGTGAATTCCTGAACAATATAATCTCCTTGTATAAGCCCAAAAACTCGATCCAATATGCCAAATTCAATCATTTCGGGCATGAGCCTAAGAATGCTCAACCCAAAACCCTTATGGAACCAATACTTCCTTATTGGGCCGTGAATACCTTTCTTGGGTCATAGTGGACCCAATACTCCATCTTAGCATTATTTTAGGGCTAAAACACTCTTAATGGGCCTTATTGGGCCATGAGGAATTTATTTAAGACTTGTTTGGGCTAACACCCTTCATGGATCATCAATTGGGCTGAGAGCCACTTATTTTTGGGCCTTAAGGTCGAAAACACCCTTTGGGCTTATGGTTCTCGGTTACACTTCAAAAACGAGTCCAACACTTCTTTCTTTCCCCCACCATAAGCCTGATCGACCCATTTATTATATATATATAAAAAGAGATTAAGATTGGATAATAGGCCAAGACACCTCATTATTGTACATCAAAAACTAGGTAAAATCACACAAATCTCAAGGCACCCATCCTATCATCTCTCCATAAATCAACACCCTCCTTCATTTTCCCTCCTCCCTCTCTTATCTCTCGGCCACACACACACACCACAAATCTCATCTTCTTCACTTAACTCTCTAAAACATTTCCCTTCTCTTCTAAATTTTTTTTTGTGTGTGAGGGTGTTCTCCAAAGAATCTTCTCCAAAAGCTCATAAATTGGTAAGTGTTCTTGTTGACTTCAAATATCCTTACATCTTTCAAGCTAAAACTCTTGTTTACATCCTTTGTTTTGTGTTAAAACTCTTAGATCCACCACCATTTCGAAGATCTCATCAAAAACTCAAGTTAGGTTCAAAGATTCATCTTCAAGGTGAGCTTCATACCCCCATATCTTTCGTATTTTCATGTTTTCGGGCGAGAATGCAAGTCAACTCTCGTTTAACCGTTGGATATTTGCGTGTACCATTGTGTTATGTGTTTAACTTTTAGATCTTTACTTGAACATGAAGTTTATCACTTAGATCTTCATAAAAAACCATGAGAAAAGTATGTGTTGTAATATATATTACATATAAACTTGTAGATCTGGGATTATACACTCAAAATAGCAAAAATAAGTGTTGTGGTCAAACATGTATAACCTAAACTCAAAAATCAGCTTTTAACAGAAACGATTTGGTCTAATTACGGACTGTTTTGACCACCTTAATTATAATATTTTTCAAAACTGTTTTACATGAAAAGAGTTAGGGTTTATACCTTTAAAATGACTACTATCATGCGTTCATATGATTTTTATACAATTTTTGGCGATTTTTACAAAATTGTCTATCATTTTCCGGAATGATTTCGGACCAGTCTGTGAAGATGAAAATTTTCACACTGGTTTGAGGCCATTAAAAATTATATTAAAAATTATGAACAAAGTAGACTCATTTTATAAACTCTCAGAGTTTACGGATCTAAATTTAGACTTACGATGATTTTTCTATAATTTTTATAAAAAGAGGGACAAAAAGGTCAAAAACAAGAAATTATTTTTATCAGGTTAAAAGCTCTTATACATGTGTTAGATGCAAGTTTGAATAACTTATATATACTTTTAAAACATCTAGACATGTTAAATTATATGTATTTAATTTATATATATATATATATATATATATATATATATATATATATATATATATATATATATATTCTTTCCCTTACTGGGCCTGGAAATAATATACATGTTTAGTGGGCTTTAGTGTCCTTTTACATGCTTAGTGGGCCTTAGTGTCCTTTTGCATGTTTAGTGGGCCTTAGTGTCATTTTACGTGTTTAGTGGGCCTTAGTGTCCTTTTACATGCTTAGTGGGCCTAGGTGTCCTTTTGCATATTTAGTGGGCCTCAGTGTCATTTTACATGTTTAGTGGGCCTTAGTTGTCCTTTTACATGTATATTGGGCTCGGGGTATACATTCTCATTCCTTTTGAGCCTGAAAATAATATACATGTTTAGTGGGCCTTCGTTGTTCATTTACATGTTTATTGGGCCTGGAATATACCTTATATGTTTTTCTTTCTCTTTTCGCATAAATTCGATTAAGGATCTAGTGAGACGTGTCAGTTGACACCTATTGAGTGTACGATCGTAGCCTTTAGTTATAACCAGAGTCACTTGGAGGGAGAGCAGGGGTTTATGTATAGATCTATACGGGGGTGACACCCCACACCTAAGTTGTTCGCTACAGTTAGACTAGGCCAGTCTAGGGTGACAAAAACCTTATTCTATTCCGTCGGCGTCCAACAAGGCCATGACAGGCGAAATTGTCATTATCTAGTATCGTTATAACGACTCACTTAGAAGAATTAACGTTATAAAATTTACGGGGAAATCATTCTCTTTTCTCTTTGGATTACTCGGTAACTTACTCGTGCCGGTACTCAACCTCGGGGGTTGTTCTACCAACATTCTCTTTCACAGACAACATCGGGTTGTCTGGAGGCATTCTCTTTACATTATCTTTGCATTCTCTTTACATTCTCCTTACATTCTCTTTACATTCTCTTTACATTCTCTTCATTCTCTTTTTGCATTCTAGTAAACAATAACACACATGCATTAATACAAGATCGGACACAAATAATTCAAACCATTTCCTTTTTAGAAAATATCGGATTTTCTAGAAATATTCGCTTCACTTTTGCAAACAAAAGATAATCTAGTACAGGCATGCATATATTCATAGTTTTAGAACGAGACTTACAAATTATTTTATAGAAATATCGGATTTTCTGAAAACACTATGAGAACTACTCTAAACAAGTACAAAACCATTTTATACAAAAATGCTTATGAACTCACCAACTTTTTAGTTGACGCTTTTTCAAAACGACTTGTATTCTCAGGGATCCAATAACATGTAATAAGCTCGGCTATGAGATATAGTGGTGTGACTTCAAGAAATTTTATTTTTCTTACTTTTGTGTAACTGATGAACAAGTTCATTATGTAAACTATGTAAGTGTGTATTTCCAATGTATGATGTTTGGTAGCTATGTTTCATTCATATTCAATTGTTATGATACTGTACATGAAGTCATCCGCCCCCGGACGTTTCCGCCGTCCCGGTTCGGGGGTGTGACACATTCAAATCACTCACACCAAGTGAGTTCATACCCCTATAATCTATCTTTTAATGATTTTAAATGCTTTTAAGGGGAGGAATACAAGTTGAATAAAATTAATATTGTGTTAATATTTACCTGAGACATCAATCACATAAAAGGTTTTATTATGCTTTTAAATATTGTGTTAACAATAAAATATTACCAAATACTTCCAAATGATTTAAAGTCATGTAGACTCTTTTTAAACACTGTTAAACTCTTTGAAAAACTATTAAACTATTTTAAAATGTTTTATAAACTCTTTAAACTTATATTTGTCAAAATCATGTTCATATATGTATAACTATATAAATAAGACTTAAAGGGCTTAGTACTAATGAGTTGCCTTTCCTTCTTAATAATATATATTATACATATGGGAATATAAAAGGTTACTTCCATCAATATTGTTACCTTTGTATCATGTTGAGCAAAGGGGTACATTCATGAGAGATCATGTTAACCAGATAGAACATATAAATTATAATAGGTATAATTTATGAAACAAACAAGAAATCCATTTTTACTAGATAAGTATACCAGGTTTAAACTACTTTGTTAAGAAAAGGATATCATTCGATCTTTACTTAAACCAGATAAGCCAGAAATGTGAGCCACTACTTCACGACGTAGCAATGTACTTGTTATGTCGCGTTTTGTAACCAGAGTCTCTTGGAGGGAGAGCGAGCATTGTGTGTATAGATCTATACGGGACTGACAATCCCACAACTTGCTGCTAGCTATAGTGGGACCTACTGGTCTACGGGTCACAAATGTCCCATCAGTTTCGGCGCCAGAAGGTCGTCGTGTTTACCACTAGTCAATCAGCATGGTTACAACCATATCACATTCTAACCCTAATTAACTTGTTTAATAATAGGGTAGTTACTACACCAGTAGTTTATTTTTAAGAAATACTACTGTATTAATCATTTTCCACCAACAAAACAGAACGGTTTTATGGGATTAAAACTACTTAAACAGAACGGTTTTATGGGATTAAAACTACTTAAACAAAACGGTTTTATGGGATTAAAACTACTTAAATAGAACGGTTTTATGGGATTTAAACTACTTAAACAGAACGGTTTTATGGGATTAAAACTACTTTTCAGTTGTAACGCAGAAAATATAGGATTTTCTAGCACTTAATCAATCACTTTCCTAAAACTAAAGCAACCATAACTAATACTTATGAACTCACCAGCTTAAATGATGATCCTCTCTTTCAAAATAATTTCTATTCTCAGGAATCTAGTAGACAGGTACACTCCCGGAGCTTTTGAGAAGACAGCCTAGTATTATGCTGCGTCTTTTGTCTTTTTCTATATCTACTTTTGATGTTTGAATATGTAATGCTTAAACACTTATGTAAAAACTTATACATTATTAATGCAATGGTTGTTGTACTTTGATTACTATAATGCATGTGTTGTGATACTTGACATGACGTCCTCCGCCCCCGAACGTTTACGCTGTTCCAGTTTGGGGGTTTGACATTTTAAATATTTTTTACTCAAACTCCAAGTGATATTATCTTATGAGAAAATGTTATTTGACATGTAAAAACCATTTTTATACATAAAACATAACATACATTTAACATAAAATAAACATCACAAGCATGCATTATAATGTGTATAAACCAAGCCATGTCTAGTAATAATTTTTGTGAGCCATCACAAGAATTATTAAGTCTTTCCTAAAGGACTTAACGAACACTTCAAAAGGTCTCCAAGCTCCCACTTGCCAAGTCAACTCTTGCTTGCAAAAGGACTTCAAATCTTCATGTTGTGAAAGTTGCAACACTTAAACCATTAAGACTATAACTAAGCCCAAAACCAAAAGTAGAAGCTTGTGGTTGGGATTATGGTCTTAAATGGTAAAGTCATCTTCAAGGAGGTCATTTCTTCATCTTGTTACATTTAAAAGGAATATAACTAGTCTAACTAATTTATTACAACAAATCAACAAATGAAAAATTACCTATTTATCTATTACATCTTATGAATAAATAAATATAAACCAAACACAACACAAAGGTCCAAATGGCTTGTTTATAGACAACAACATATCAAATATTATAACAAACAACTCTTTGTTTTTTCTAAGACGACTTTTATATAACCAAAATGCATGAAAAATGGTTACATATATAAAAAAATAATTTTAACCAAGAAGTTGCCAAAGAAGACAAATATAGATTTTTTTAACCAAAAGAAATCCATGCTTGTTTTCCAAAAACCAAAGATTATCAAACATCAAAAATCATTCTAACATATAAAAGATGACTTTGATATCACTGATGGTTTTGATACGAAATATAAGTTTGTTTTTCACAAAAATCGGCAACGGAAGTCTTTAAAAATAACAAGTTTATTTTTTAGTTCATAACAAAACCAAACCATCATGGATCCATTTATAGAGGTTAGAATGAAACAAAAACAACCATATGATGTTTTAGAGATAACCTTTGAAACCTTTGAACCCACTTGGTTTTGGGGTGTTGATGAAGATGTAAAGATTAAAGAACATGATCTTCTCTACAAGTATTCACCATCAAGATTAAGGCACTTGGAATGCTAGTTCCTTCTTGTATAAAGCACTTCTTAAGCCTTTAAGTGATTAACTCAAATAAGCACTAAAGGATAAGCACTTTGAACCACCAAAGACTTGAGTGATCTTCAAAAGAAAAGCAAGAGGAGTAGCACTTTGCTACTTATGGTTTTGGTGAGAAGAAAGGAAGAAGAAGAGAGTGTTTCACTTAGCCAAAAATGCAAGCCTCATGCATCTCTTATATAGACCATGGAAGGTAAGGGCTTTACATTAAAATAATATAAAGTAACTCTCCTATTATCAAGAAGAATGGGCAAGGAATGGAGATTGACAAGAAAACTCCATAATATTATATATATTTAGGCCATGCCTCTCATAAGAGGATGAATTCTTTAATTTTTATAAACTCCAAGTTTATAAAATATAAACTTTGTCATTAGGTAAAAGGCAAAAGAATCCAACTAGTCCAAAATATTGTGCATGACTTATTAATTAATACATAATAACTAGTTATATTCTCTTATAATTATTATTTCATAAAACATTAATTATTCCCTAATGAAAATACAAGAATCGATATTATTGATTAATAATAATGTTAATAATAAATATATAAAATGTGCCAACATGATAAATGTGTGACCATATAGGATCATATATTATTAGCAATATCACTTCATAATGATTCTTGGGCATATAGATTCAACACTAAATAGATATATTGGACAATAATTATGTATTTTGTATATATGGTGTATGTGTATGAATGTATGCATTATTTTAAAAAAAAATACATGATTGAATCTTTGGGTTAAACTGTATAAATTATGGTACCAAATGGTTAATGTCACGCTTCTTATGCTATAGTTAATTTATGTTTATTAGACACATAAATTAATGTATGTATTATAAAATTTATAATAATCTATCTATAGCTGACCACGTGTTAGTTATGCTTCAATATAAATGGTTATACCCGTAAATGAAAATATAAGGTTACCTCTATCACTAAAACTCATGTTCGTTGGATTGGATAATAATATATTATTTCCAAAATGTATTGACAATAATTGAAATTAGGTTTAAATCAATAGTTTAAGGTTTCACGATTAATAAATCTGAAAACGTCTGATTTTTCTACTTTTATAAATATTTTTACCAAAAATATTTCAAATATGAAATTAAATGTTAGGCTATAGCTTGAGTCCAAAAATATTTTCGGAATTTACGTTTGAGATGTGTAAGTCCCTCAACAGATAGAAGTGGATTTTGTGGTTTTAAAAATATCAGTATTATACTGGTTTCGGATTCTTAAAACGGTTGTATCTTTTGCATACGAACTCCGTTTTGGACGTTCTTTATATTTTCGGAAACAGGGGAACATGAATTATAATATTTTCATGTTTGTTTAGCTCAAAACTGCATAATGCAAAATTTCAGTTTTGCAAACACATTAATTAGTGTTGTCGTTTAAGCACTTTGATTCGGTTTACAATGTACACATTTGGAAGTAACATATCATCTGAATTAATATAATAATTTAAACAAAATTATTTATTTTAGATGTATTAAAACTCAATAAGTCAGATTATCATGAGATTCACGGTAAATTGGCCGGCTATAATTTTTGCCCTAAATTTCGGGATGTCACATAGAGCATACTTATAAAGTCATATTTGCTAAACATTATCGGTGATGTCATGTCTTGTAAAATAGAGGTACTATATTGTTGTTGTGTAAATATAGTCTATAAACTTTAGATAACTTGAAAACCATTCAACTTGATAATGACGCCAAAAACTCATGACATAAAAGATACAGGCTTGAAAAATACAAATCTAGTTTTACATATATAATCCTAAAAAACAAAACTGACTATCTACACCAGGAAATGGACTTAATCAATGACAACATCGATTAAGTAGGTAAGGGTGTCGAACACATGGGGAAAAAGTGTACTAACATATCAATATCTTCTTATTAATCAATCTTAAAATAATGCAACTAAAGGAGAATTAATTAGTGTCACTAGCATAATCATATAGATAATCAAACAAACATAACAACCATGTCCAACTGTATAGATAACATAATCTGAAGGTAATCATACTTGTATTTAATCCATCGTATTTCAAATGATCATTTATACCGTTTGTAATGGATATTTGCATGTCGTTCACTGATTCCTAAATTGATTTGTTTGGATGGTTAAGTCACGAAACCAATGATTCTAAGTTGTTTACCAGGAAGGATAGCTCCCTTAGACTAAGTATATTCATCCATATTATGTAACGACTCAATAGGTATGTGAAAGATCTAGTATGTTTAAGAATCATATTAAAGTGATATTGCTAATTAACATATGATAGTAAAGGACCTCACTAACAACAACTTGATATAATTATTTATTTATTAGAAATTGATTTTAATAAATATTTAATAAACTCTTATAATTAAATTGGAAATTATTTATTTCTAGGAAATAATAATTTTCATTTGCAAGTAACATTATATATAATTCATATGGTATGAATTAATAAGTCATGCACAACATTTTGGACTAGATAAATTCTTTTTTCTTTTACCAAAAAAGTAACGTTTATATTTTATAAACTTGGCTTATGAAATATAAAAGCTTTTTGTCTTCCTTCTCTTTTAAATTTACAAATTATAAGATGAAAAGGAAGGCATGGTCTTTTGATTAAATTAACTAAAAGCATGGTTTGTCTTCAAGCATGGGGAACATTAGACCATAGGTGCATGGGTTGTCTTAAAGGTTTAAGACCCGTTGTGTAAAGATTACACTTTATGAGGGGGATAATGACTTAAAAGGGTAATATATTTTTCGATTTGTACATATTTGGTCATTGAGTTTTTTTTCGTCCACATTTACCCCTTCAACTTGTTAAACTGTACACATTCAATCCTTATGACCGATTACTCCAGGTTAGTCGGAAAAAATGACTTAATAGGGTAATATATTTCTCATTTTGTACACATTTTGTCCTTAATAATTTTGTAAACATTTAGTCCTTAATATTTTTTTTGTTTCAAAATAAGTCTTTTTTTGTTTTTGTACTCATTCAGTACTTATGAATGATTTCTTTAGGTTTTTCTCATGACATCTTACATGGGATAATCATTGATGAGGTGTTTGGGGTTGTTGATGCTTATACCCATCACGATCTAGAATGGTTGGTTGCGTAGGTCTTGTGGTTTGGCTTAGGTCTTATGTTCTGAATGTCGCATCTTCTTCATCTGATATCAGATTTTAACGATCTTTATATCCACGTGTTCGTTTTTTGAGTCTACTACAACTTTCGTTAAGATTACTTCCGTTAAAATGTAATATATTTTTACTTATGATGTTATAAATAAAAAAACATCTATACACACATTCATAAAAAACGTATGGATATAAAGATCGTAAGTAAAAATTGATGGGTTTTGAGTATAACAACAAATCCTATGTGTTCATGCAACCCTAATGCTTTGGATCTAGGGTGTCACTAGTTGAACAAGCAAACTTGAATACAAAAGAGAAACCATAGGAAGCTAATACAAATTTCGAAATCTATATAAAAATAGGGTTTAGATGCATACCTTTATTGTTATGTAGTAATAACAATGAAACCTTGAAGATCTTGAACTCTTGAAAGCAAGTACCTCAAATGTGACACCTCTAATGGCTTACAAACACTCTATGCAAGAGGATGAAAGGAGAAAGGAGGAGATAGCACCAAAATTTCGGCTCAACTTAGGTTAAGAAGCATGTAGCCAAAAATCTAAGGGGGTGGGTCTTTATATAGCTTGTTGGTTGCTTAGAGCCAAAGCTAGGGTTTACTGGAGGAAACCCTAATTTCCAACTTAAGGCCTAAGCAGCCCATGTACTCTCATTCATACGGCCTTAGACAAAAACATATAGGGACTCCCTATAATTTTCTTCCACTCCTTCCATGGATTCCATTAGCCCAATTTCACAACTATCAATAAATTACAAAACAGCCGCTTATACTTTTAATTAATTCCTTTAATCCCAAAATTAATTCCAAATTAATTTCTGATTAAATATTAATTAAACAACATGATTTCTAATTAATATATTATTTTCATAACATATTAAGAAATCATTTATATCAAGTTATTATTCCAAATAATAAATCCAACTTTTCTCTCCAAAAGTCATCCTGTCAAGTTGCTAGAGTGAAGGCAACCCAAAAGAAATATGCTACTATCAATTCAAGTACATACCAATTATAGTTATGGTCTTAGACACCTAATCTAACAGTCTCCTACTTGGATAATTCTAATAACTATAATTGCAAGTATAACTTCAAAATTGACCAGCACATTGTAGCCCTCAAAAGCCAATGTCGAACTCTAACCTAGTCAGTTACGTGTCCTAAGATAAGTAATCATATAATCCTCCGTTCTGCAAGATATCATGTGGACAAATGACATGGAATAGAATTATTCTCATTTTTCCATCAATTTGTTTCCCGATTTGTAATGACAGAGAACTTAATTGAACACATCAATTCAGTCTTGACCGGGCCCGACACATAAGTCAACACCAAATCATCGAGGGGCCCAAGATATTGCTTTTCCCCTTAGGGAAAAAGGTACTGATAAAATTTGACTCATATGCTTGTACTATTTACTCATCAAATCATGCACAACAATATGTTTTATAACACCAAGTTGCTGATGCGTTTACGCATTATCAATGCATAACCAACTCGTAAACAATAACTCATATATCTTGGTTTAAAGTGTTGGGTTTTATGTACTCTAACATCCCTATGGTGCACATACAACCCTAATGATTTGGATCTAAGTTTTCTCAAATTATACACGCAATTTCATTTTATCCAAAGCATGAACCCTAACTAGCATACAATTTGGAGATATACAACATAAAAACTAGTTTGAAGCTTACCTCTTTGTTGTAGCTTGTAGAACTTGGCCTTTAAGAGCTTAGCACCCCAAGTGTGATGCCTCAAACAAGTCACAAACACCATGAACAAGTGGAATATGATGAGAGAGAGGTTAGAAAGCTCAAAAACGGCTAGGGTTTAACCTTAGGAGTCTTAGCACCGATTTTAGCAAGCTAGGGGCTTTATTTATAGTTTGGAATTCCTAGGGTTTCAACTTGTAAACCCTAATTCACTTGGGCTTTTAATCCAATAACTTATTAGCCTTATGGACTAACTCTTCATGGACTCTCTCAAAGATTTAGTCCATTCCTAATCAATATGGATCATTAGCCCAAACTATAAATATCACTGATTTACATAATCAGTCCCTACAAATTTAATTAGTCTCTTTTGATCACTAAATTAATTCCAAATTAATTCTTGATCAATACCAATTAAATAATATGATTTCTCAATTAGTATATAATTCATATAATATATTAATAAATCACAAATAACCTCTTTCTCAAATATCCATCCTATCAAATTGTTCTGATGAAGGCAACCCGAAATGGACATTGCTACTCTCGGGTTAAGTACATACCAATGATAGTTATGGGCTTAGACACCTAATCCAACAGTATCCCACTTGGATAAGTCTAATAACTATAACTGCAAGTACGACTTGAAAAACCAACCAACAATCGTAGCTCTCAAAAGCGGTTGTCCAACTCTGATGCGTCCATTAGATAAGGGATTATATATTCCTCCGTTCTACAAGATATCGTATGAACTGATACATGGATTATAATCATTCTCTCTGTTCATGTGTTGTTTCCCGATTTCCGATTTATGACGACTGAACAAATCAAATCAGTCCAGGCATGGCCAAGTGCTTAGGGTGTCATCACTAAATCATCGAGGGGCCCACAGATATCGCTTTTATCCCTTTTAGGGTAAAAGGAACGGATAAACTTTGACTCATATGATTGCTCTATTTACTTATCAAATCACACACAACAATACGTTTTATAACACCAAGTTACTGGTTCGTTTTCATATCATCAATATGCAACCGACTTGTAAACTACAACTCACATGTCTTGGTTTCAAGAATATAATATATTATCGTCTCATGATCACTCGTGATAAAATCCATGAAGTGATTCAAATGAGTGTGGATTTGATCCAATACTCAGATCTTATTACAGGAGTACTCATGAACACTACAACAAACTTGTGCTATGTCTAAAACCTTAGACAATCTACAGTCGGATCCATGACAGTCTTACCTCATTACTTACTTCCAAAGTATGATTGACTGTGGATGTTTTAATAACCTAGTTATTCGGGAAGTAAAACATGGAAAGTGAAACACAAGAATAATCGAATCAAATATGGTCTCAAAACTTTTGAATATAAATAAAACACCTTTTATTTAATCACCATATTGATTACACATTATTCATTGTATAATGTTTCGACTAATCAACTAAATACTTGAATTAAAACAATAGTTATCCCATGCTCCAAGCATGCACACTATGTTTAACTATGGTCATTTCTTTGTGAAACAGATCAATTGTAAACATTTCCAATGACACTCATTTCACAATTCCAAATCCTTATTGTAAGTGTAAGAATACAAAATTCTTGCCACTATTAGAATGTGTTAGATTCTAAACTATCATACAATGATCCTTTTGTAATGTCAATGCACCAAAGTCACAGAGACTTGGACAATGATATTACAAAGTACTCTACTGGAGATTGTTACAAGGCAATTCCACAGATACGAAGTCTCACATTCAAAGTACATTCCTTTGAACATCCTTCATGCATAAAAGTTTGTAACTTACACATAGATTCTTAATATCCAACTCCCCTTATGGAATCATTTCCATATTTTCCATATGACAATCCATTCTTAATAGAGTCTTATATATTCATAATTATTTCAATATGGTCCATTCATTACTATACTTCTAATTGCCCACAAGCGACCAATCTTTGGCAAACCTCAAATTGTTCTTAGCAATTGTTTAACAACTTTAGTCATATCCAGTTTTGTTCCCATTTTCATCTTAATGCCCTAGGCATTTGGAAAATTCGGAACATATAAATATTATAGCATATGCAATCGATCCTATACCCGAAGCATATGGGGCACGATTGATAATGTCTTACATAAAAACATGATTCTTTACCAGTCTCTCGCTATAATATTTCCATATATTGAATTTCCTTATGTTGAATCATTTCAACATAACATTCATATATGTCCTTGACTAAATTTGACTAAAATCTCAATCTAAGCTTTTATATTTGAAATGAAGTATGAGTTCCTCTCCCTTAATTATAGCAAAACAACTTTTCAAACTCTGCAACTTTGCGAATTGAAACTTTTGTTTTCTATAATTAAAATTGCTAACTCGCAACACTTAATGTAATAATTGTGCTCCCACTAGCATAAAAAGTATATTCTGATTAGCATAACACTTATGCCCCCATTAGCTTTGACATGTACCCAGAAATCAGCTGGACTTCTAGAAATCAATACCTGTTGACTTTCTTACCAAAGTTCAGATTTCTGGTACAAGATGCTTTGACAAGACCTTATCTAGGCTTGTCAAGCTCATACATCTTTCAGTAGAAAGCTCATATGTGTGTCTAAACAGTTTTAGAACTTACAGCAATAAGTCCCGAATGTTCAAATCATTTTCCATTTCTCACAATTCGAACTATGAAGAGGGATGATGTAATCATAATCGAATTTGAGAATGCAATTAACACAACTGCTACTCTTTAAAATCTACTTAGTGAAAATGTTTCCTCACAATCATTTTCATGAAATGGAGAGAAACCTTTGTCACTCAGATTAATGGTGTATGTGTTCCTATCCATGTGAATTTGTCATAACCATAATCACACGACAATGTTAGTGACAAATCCAAACTCATATGGACTGAACTAGTTCAATCATTATTTCCTGCCATCTAGTAACACAAGGGTCTTACCATTGCTTCCATGTTGTTGAGAAGCTCAGCCCTACATATCAATGCACTTTCCATTGATCAAGGCACTTTGCCTTATGCATTCAAATGAGAACTCACAGAACTTACATTCATAGTCAAACTAACTGGAATAGGCATAGAAACAAGAATATGTCAACACGATAGGTTATCAACCTCCATTCGTGTGCTAGTGATAAACAATAGGTTTATTCTTGATTAGTTCTTGAAACCTTTTTCAAGATCTTTAAGACTCCCACTGTCTTCTTGACATATAATATTCTCTTGTCAAGAAACACTCATTGACAAACAAATATTCAAGAGTTAGTGTGAGATCCTTTCAAGACAACACTTCATGTAATTCGTCTTAGTTGATCTTTGTTTTTTGTCCAAAATTTCACAACTTACCAATTTCAAATGTGCAAGAGTAAGAAACATTTCTACTTCACATGTCATGATGTGTTATAAACCTACTTAAGATTATGTCACTCAAGGCACAATCTTGGGGTATGGCTCTAAGACTCGATATTGGAATGAAGTATGATTCATCTATTTGATTTAACCATTTCAACAATTCACGATTCCTCTTCTTAGCCATACAAATGCACCAAGGTGTCCTTAGAGGATCAAATATGACATGGTTCCATAATCAATAGGATGATCATAAAACATGATACTAAAGTATTCTCCTTTCCTTTCAGATTGGAGAAACTTTTATCTTTCTGCCTAATTGATTCTTCTTATTCGTTATGCTATACTTTGAATCTTTTCAAGGTATTAGAATTACACTTAATCTTGTAAGCATAACCATATTTACTAAACCTTTAGTAAATCATGACGAATAGTCTCTATCATTCTTTGTGGTGGATCTGACCAGTGCACATCATTGTGTACTAGATCCTTTCATCTTTCACTCGACTTACATACACATGTAGACAAGGAATTAATCTCAATTTCCCAAGTACCAAGATTTTCATACATCACATGATTCAAATCATATGATTCCAAGTTTCTGTCCAATTGAAACTTGAGTGATGAGAATCTTTCCTTACATAGAAAATTACGACACTACCACAATTGATATAGCTAAGAATCAAACAATTTTCAACATTGCTATTAATGGAAACACATATAAACAACAATTTTCACAAATGCCATTGCAAGGAAACATAATATAAGATAAAATCAAAAATTTTCTTTACTTATAAAAAGTGCGGAAAAACTTGTCCTTAAAATACAATTACAAATGAAAACTATGTTGCTATCTATTCCTAAGCAATCTATCATAACTCCTAAGCAGCAGCTCAAAAATCTGATCATCGAACCATGCGATCGAAATCCATCTCTTCGCGATCAGACTCAGCTTACTCTTCCTTTAAGCTTCCTTTCTCTTCTTTGATCCTACAAATCATCAGAACGCAATCTTATCACATCATGTATTAAGAATCTGTAAGTAGGAACTTAATAGAGTTAGATAGTGAATTTACCTGAAGCAGAGTCATACATTTTGAATTTACCATCCTTGTGATCCTTCAAGTAGATATGGCAGCTTCGCACACAATGCCCCTTCTCTTGGCAGTAGAAACAAACAGACTCTCTTGGAATGGTACACGAGACAATCTCAGACTCAGCCTTTCTCTTTACCATTTGGTCAAACGGTTTGGCCAATCCCTTTCCATTGGGATGAGAAAGCTTTTCTGGACTTCCAATGTTGCCATTGTCAATGTCCATGGAAGTTTGGGAAGTAGATCTTCCAATCAAATTTGCTTTACCACTACGCCAAATCCTTTCTGATTCAGCAGCAATTAGCAAATAAGTAAGATCGATAAGGGTCACGTCGTCATCTGTCGTATAGTAGTCCTTAATGAGCTCACTATATGACTCAGGAAGTGACTGAAGAACCAAGTCAGCAGCCAGCTTCCTGGAGACACCGACACCTAACATTCCCAGCTTGTCAATATGCAACTTCATCTCCAATACGTGAGCACATACTTACTTTCCATCTTCGTGTTTGCTTGCCAATAGGGCTTGAGTGACCTTGAACTTTTCAAGTCTTCGAACACATGGGTCAAGGAAAATAATTGGAGGAGGTGGAGGAAGTGAAGTATGATTTCCATTTTCAGGATCAAAACGTAGAACATCATCTCCATGAGGAAAGCTATTTCCAAAAGATTCGGGAAGACCATAGTTGTCAGAACTAGACATCTACAAGGGAGAAAATCAAGTTAGTTGATTTTAGTCCTTAATATAAAACCCAAATGAAATATTAAGGATAGGACCTGACACAATATTTTACAATTCGGAAGAGGGATGTCGTAATCCAATTGCAAAATATTTGAAGGTAGGTAAATGACGATTTACCAATTTCCACCATGAAAAACGAAAATGAACATTAGGTTATAAATGAATTGAAATTCCTAGATCTTTTGAGATTCATTGAATTATTCAATGACATGTTTAATCTCGATTATTCCCTTTCCATTTGTGACTGGGATACCGAGGATCACAAACAAGGTGTGAATAACCATGCAAATTAGCTAGGTACTCTCGAAGACATCTATCACCTTATCCATGTGCCGGTTAACCACACACGCTCCATTGATCTATGATAATCTCCGAGCTACCCATTTCCATCCTACATTAGTACCATATTAGTGTGCCGGTTAACCACACACGCTCCACTAACGACTAATAAGGTGCAATGTGCAATTTCATGGATTAGCACCAAATTCACATTTTTCTTAAGTAACTAAGATTTGGGAATTTATGAAACATTTAGTTACTTAAAGTATTCATTATAATTTTTAATGAGGATTTAAATGTCCTGTCAAACCCGTTCGGCTAACGACCCTCCACTGGTCAAGGGTGCGGTGGGTAAGAGTGTATACCCAATGGCGGTCATTTTACAAGGCGTTTCCTTAAACACCCCTTATTGACCAGCTTCGTGAATGAGGCCTACTAACGGTAAGACTGACTTTTAACTTATACATATATAATATATTAAACTTTTAATTTTATATAGTATAAGGGTGTATTTTACACATTTAAAAATACTAAGTGGTTTAATCTATTAATAAATTAGATTTTTAATTTAATTAAACTTAAACCATGTCATTATGGATTTATTAATTCTCTCTTTTAATTAAACACTTACTTAATTTAATAAAGTCATAAGAGTTGAATTTTAGACTTTTAAAATTCTAGAGTTTAGAATTAAAGTTTCATAAGTGAGACTTTTCAAGTTCCAAAACTTGAGGACAAGTTTTGTAACTATTCAAAACCTTTTGAATTCCATAACTTAAGGAGTTAATGTTTCTTGAATGAGACTTTTCAAATTCTATAACTCGAGGGCAAGTTATGAAACTTTTCAAGACTTTTGGATTCCAAACTTGATGGCAAGTTGAGTAACTCCTTAAAAAAACTTTTGAGTTCCAAAACTTGATGGCAAGTTTTGTATCTCTTCAAAAACATTTAGATCAAATTTTAAACAAATAAAATAATCATATATCTTTATCTTTTACCAATTTGACCTAATGAAACTCATATAGCAAGATGATTCAAATTCTACAAATACTTAGATTTTTCACAAAATCAAGTAATTATCTTAAAATTTGACAAGATAATCACAATTCAAAATTTACAAATGATTAGTTTATCATATAATCTAATAATTATCTTAAATTTTGACCATTATCTTTTAATTTAGATGAGGATAATTATTTTCACAACATAAAAATCGAATTTTGATCAACAAAATAATTTTTAGTAATTATCCAAATCCAAATTAACCCAAGAAATCTGAAATCTGCCATCAGACCCATCACCACCTCGTGGTCATCAGGCAGAGTCCAAAAAATGACGATTTTTTCAGCTTTGAACAATTACCAATGCATAAATATAACAGAAAACACCCGTGTCTCTGATACCACTATTGGGTTTTATGTACTCTAACATCCATATGGAGCATATACAACCCTAATGCTTTGGATCTAAGTTTTCTCTAATTATACATGCAATTTCATTTTATCCAAAGCATGAAGCCTAACTAGCATACTATTTGGAGATATACAACATAAAAACTAGTTGGAAGATTACCTCTTTGTTGTAGATTGTAGAACTTGGCCTTTAAGAGATTAGCACCCCAAGTGTGATGCCTCAAACAAGTCACAAACACCATGAACAAGTGGAAGATGATGAGATAGAGGTTAGAAAGCTCAAAATCGGCTAGGGTTTAACCTTAGGAGTCTTAGCACCAATTTTAGCAAGCTAGGGGCTTTATTAATAGTTTGGAATTCCTAGGGTTTCAACTTGTAAACCCTAATTCACTTGGGCTTTTAATCCAATAACTTATTAGCCTTGTGGACTAACTCTTCATGGACTCTCACAAAGATTTAGTCCATTCCTAATCAACATGGATCATTAGCCCAAACTATAAATATCATTGATTTACATAATCAGTCCCTGCAAATTTAATTAGTCTCTTTTGATCACTATATTAATTCCAAATTAATTCTTGATCAATACCAATTAAATAATACGATTTCTCAATTAATATATAATTCTTATAATATATTAATAAATCACAAATAACCTCTTTCTAAAATATCCATCCTATCAAATTGTTCTGATGAAGGCAACCCGAAATGGACCATGCTGCTCTCGGGTCAAGTACATATCAATTATAGTTGTGGGCTTAGACACCTATTCCAACATAAAGATTATACGATATTATCGTCTCAGTATTACTCGTGATAAATTCCATGAAGTAATTCTCTGAGCGTGGGTTAATCCAATACTTAAATCCCTATTTCAAAAGTATTGGTGCATGTTGCAGCAAACCACTGCTATGTCTAAACCCTTAGACAATCTACAATCCAATTCACGACAGTCGTAATTCACTATTTACTTCTAAAGTATGATCGATTGTGGATGTTTTGAATAATCTAATTATTCGGGAAGTAAAACATGCAAAAGTGAAACACAATGATAAACAATTGACAAAAGATAGTAAACAATACTCATAAACAAATCTCCATTTATTCAATCATCAAATGTCAATTACATTTATTTGTTACAAGTTTTTGAATATCTATCTAATCACTAAAACAAATATCATCCTTTAGACCAATGCTCCTCGCATGCTGAACGTGCTTAATCCTACTGAGACCCTTTGTGAGGGGATCGGCAGGATTCTCTTCTGATGATACCTTCTTAACGAATAGGTGTCCTTCTATACTCGATGTCTGTTAAAATGATATTTTCTGTCGATATGCCTAGATCTTCCATGATATCTTGGTTCCTTGGTCAAGGCAACCACTCCTTCATTATCTCATAAAATCTCCATCGACTCCTTAATGGCTGTCACAACTCCAAGGTCTCCAATGAAGTTCTTCAACCATATAGCCTCCTTTGACGCTTCACTCGCGACTATATACTCTGATTCACATGTTGAATCAGCTACGGTCTCTTGCTTGGAACTTTTCCAAGTTACTGCTCCTCCATTGAGGGTAAACATCGAGCCTGACTGAGAACATAAGTTGCCTCTGTCGGTCTGAAAGTTGGCGTCGCTATACCCAGTAACTCTTAAGTAATCACTACCACCAAGCACAAGGACCCAATACTTAGTCCTTCGCAGATACTTAAGGATGTTCTTAACCGCTATCCAATGAGCTTTACCTAGATTTACCTGATATCGACTAACCATGCTCAAAGAAAAAGCCACGTCAGGGCAAGTACATGTCATAGCGTACATGATCGATCCAACGGCGGAAGCATATGGAACTCGACTCATTTATGCTATCTCTACATCGGTACTCGGACTCTGGGTCTTACTCAGCTTGGTATTACTCTGGATAGGTAACTCTCCCTTCTTTGAATTTTCCATGCTAAAACGTTTTAACACCTTATCCAAATATGTACTTTGACGACGTCCAATTAGTCTTCTACTCCTATTTCTCAAAATCCTTATCCCCAGAATATAAGCAGCCTCTCCTAGATCCTTCATAGCGAAACACTTTCCAAGCCAGGACTTAACTTCCTGCAAAGTTGGAACGCCGTTTCCTATAAGTAGTATGTCATCAACATACAATACCAGGAAGGTAACTATACTCCCACTAGCTTTGACATATACACAAGATTCATCCTCACTTCTAGAGAAGCCAAACTCTTTAACCTTCTCATCAAAGAAAAGATTCCATCTGCGAGAAGCTTGTTTCAACCCATAGATTGATTTCTCAAGCTTACACACTCTATTGGGGTATTTAGCATCCACAAAACCCTCTGGCTGACTCATGTAAACATCCTCAGCCAACTTTCCATTAAGGAAAGCGGTTTTGACATCATCTGCCAGATTTCATAATCATGAAACGCAACTATGGCTAACATAACCCTAATAGATTTAATCTTAGCCACCGGTGAGAAGGTCTCATCATAGTCAACCCCTAGGGTTTGAGTAAAGCCCTTTGCAATCAGTCGAGCCTTGAAGGTGTGCACCTTTCCATCCATCTCGGTCTTCTTCTTGAAGTTCCATTTGCACCCAACTGTCTTTCGACCTGGTACATTGTCAACCAAATTCCAAACTTGGTTGTCATACATGGACTGGATCTCGCTATCCATTGCCTCCTTCCATTTAGCATAATCAGGGACCACCATGGCTTTCATGTAGTTAGAACGCTCTTCCAAATTTACCAGTGTACTATCACTGATAAACGTATCACCATTTTTAGTAATATGGAAACCATAAAACTCTGGTGCCATTGTAACTCGAGTGGAACGTCTAAGTGGCAATGACCGGTGAATTAGTTCAACAAGAATTTCTTCCTCGGGTTGAGTGCTAGTGTTAGAGGTTCCTTCATCTCTTGACTCTTGAATTTCTTCAAAATCAATTGTACTCCCACTGTCCTCTTTGCATATGAGCTCTCTCATGAAAGACTCCCCTTCGTGCTACGAAGACCACGTTTTCACTAGGTCTGTAGAACAATTATCCAAAGGACTTCTGGTGGATAACTGATGGAAATACATCACTCACTTCGAGGTTCAAGCTTGGCGTGAGTCTCTCGTCTAACGAAAGCTTCACAACCCCAAACCTTCATATGTGCCAACGAGGGAACCTTCCCTGTACACATCTCGTGAGGTGTTTTGGCAACCTTCTTTGTTGGGACTAGATTAAGAATATGAGTGGAAGTCTCTAAGGCATACCCCCAGAATGAGATTGGTAGTGAAGCTCGACTCATCATGGAACAAACCATGTCAACCAAGGTTTGATTACGCCTCTCAGCCACACCATTCAGTTGTGGTGTCCTAGGAGGTGTCAAGTGTGAAACAATTCCACATTCCTTGAGGTAGTCGTGGAACTCGATACTAAGATACTCACCACCTCTATCTGATCTGAGCATCTTGATCTTCCTGTCCAATTGATTTTCGACTTCATGTTTGAATTCTTTGAACTTTTCAAAGGTTTCTAACTTATGCTTGATTAAGTAGATGTATCCATATCTGCTATAATCATCGGTAAAAGTCACATAAAATTGATTTGCATCCCTTATGGTGGATCTGAAGGGCCCACACACATCCATGTGTATGAGATCCAACAATCCTTCACCTCTTTCACAAGAACCAGTGAAAGGTAATTTAGTCATCTTTCCAAGCAAACAAGATTCGCATGTATCATCTGACCTTAAGTCAAATGATTCCAACACTCCATCCTTTTGGAGTTGGGCAATGCGTTTCTTATGGACATGTCCAAGACGAAAATGCCACAAGCATGCCTTCTCTAAACCATTAGATGCATCAATTTGTAACACACTATTTCCTAAATGGTCTACAACCATCACAGTTTCATATACACCATCACAAGGTAATGCTTCAAAATAAAATACAACATTATAATAAGCATTAATAGAACCATTCTCATTATTAAAAGAATATCTAAAACCTTATCTGTACAAACCATGAAAAGAAATAATATTCCTCGTCATCTCTGACGAGTAGAAACAATTGTTCAAATCTAAACTTAACCCACTACTAAGCACTAAATAGTATATCCCAATCTTGGTAACAGGTGACGATCTCCTATTGCCCATAATCAGGTTCATCTTCCCATGCTCCACATCCTCACTTCTTTTTAGTCCCTGCAAGTCAGAGCAAATGTGAAAACCACATCCTGTATCAAGGACCCAATATCTAGAATGCGATGAGTTTTTAGATTGAATAGTGAAAATACATGTCGAGGCTGGCTTCACTTTTCCATCCCTAATGTCCTGCAAGTACTTGGGGCAGCTTCTCTTCCAATGCCCCTTCTCATGGCAGTAAAAGCAAGTAGCCTCTTTATTATCAGAGGCAGGGGGAGCTTCAGAACCAGATTTGCCTTTAGGGCCATTGCTTGACGACCCAACTTGAGACTTTCCTTATACTCTTTCCCTTCATTCCACTCTCAACAGTTCTCAACAAGCTTTAGAGTTGACTCAATGTGACTTCATCCTTGTTCAGATTTTAAGTCATAACAAACTGATCATAACAAGAAGGTAATGAGGGCAAGACTATGTCAATAGCCAATTCCTCATCAAAATTTCACATTGAGCTTCAAGAGACGATCCACATATCGTTGCATGCGTTGCAAGTGGCTCGTGACAGACTCTCCATCCTTCATCTTGCTGGTTATGAGGGATTTTACTATCTCGTATCTCTCTTGACGAGCTTGTTGATGGTACTTCTCCATAAAGTCCTTGTTCATCTCATACGGCCAATAGTCCTCATAGAACCTCTGAAGCTCAGGAGCCATAGGTGCGTTGTTGGAAGTTGACATCTACAAAAAAAGAAAGACAAGTTTTGATTAGATAAGAAAATCCTCAATATAACACCCAAATGAAATATTAAGGCTAGGATCCAACTAAATAATTCACAATTCAGAAGAGGGATGCCGTAATCTAATTGCAAATTATTTATAGGTAGGTAAATGACGATTTTCCAATTTCATCACGAAAAACAAAATTTAAACGAATTAGGTTTCAAAATTAAATTCCTAGATCTTTTGAAATTCGTTAAACTATTCAATGGCATGTTTAATCTCGATTTTTTCCTTTCCATTTGTGACTGGGATACCGAGGATCACAAACAAGGTGTGAATAACCATGCAAATTAGCTTGGTACTCTCGATGCCATTTATCACCTAATTAATGTGTCGGTTAACCACACACGCTCCATTAATTAATGATAATTTATGAGCTACACATTCCCATCCTTTATTAGTCCATATTAGTGTGCCGGTTAATCACACACACTCCATTAATGACTTTTATAAAGTTCAATGTGCAATTTCATGGATTAGCATCAAATTCACATTTTCCTAAAGTAACTAAGATTGGGATTTTATGAAAACATTTAGTTACTTTATTTATTTCATTATACTTATGAATGAGAGTTTAATGTCATATCAAACCCGTCCGGATAACGACCCTCCACCCAATCAAGGAAGTGGTGGGTGAGAGTGGACACCCATTCAACCGCCATTTTATAGGCAATTTTGTTATACCCCACTTATAGATCGGCTTTGTGAATGAGGCCTACTAACGGTAAGACTGAAATTTTCTTATACATATATATATATATATATATATATATATATATATATATATATATATATATATATATATATATAAACTTTTAATTTTACAATATATATAAGGGTGTATTTTAACATTTAAAATACTAAGGTTCTTTAATTTAAAATTTCCAAAATTAAACTATTCAATTTAAATTTTAAATTTCGAAAACAAGGATGTATTTTTAAAACCTTTCAGAAATACTAGCTTAAATTTTTTAAAAATTAGATTAACAAATTAATTTTATCTTTATCTAAAAATTTAACCTAATCATGAATTCATGATAAGGATATAAGATTACTGATTAAATTGTCCAATTTTAAACTATTAAAACGAATTTAAGGTAATTATCCTAATCAATCCATGAAAGATTTATCAAAACCGAAAATTTGGGATCTGACAGTGCAACTCGTCGAGTCTGGGCAATGCACTCGTCGAGTTCATGCCAACTCGTCGAGTTCCAATATGAACTTGTCGAGTTCGATGAACAGAATGACGATTCTGTTCCCTTCTTCTTTGAACAATTTACAATTGCATCATATTCAACAGAAAACTAATCCTAGGCTCTGATACCACTGATGGGTTTTGAGCATAACAACAAATCATATGTGTTCATGGAACCCTAATGCTTTGGATCTAGGTTTTCACTAGTTGAACATGCAAACTTGAATACAAAAGAGAAACACTAGGAAGCTAATACAAATTTTGAAATCTATATAAAACTAGGGTTTAGATGCATACCTTTATTGTTATGTAGTAATAACAATGAAACCTTGAAGATCTTGAACTCCTGAAAGCAAGTGCCTCAAACGTGACACCTCTAATGGATTACAAACACTCTATGCAAGAGGATGAGAGGATAGAGGAGGAGATAGCACCAAAATTTCGGCTCTACTAGGGTTAGGAAGCATGTAGCCGAAAATCCAAGGGGTTGGGTCTTTATATAGCTTGTTGGTTGCTTAGAGCCAAAGCTAGGGTTTACTGGAGGAAACCCTAATTTCCAGTTTAAGGCCTAAGCAGCCCATGTACTCCCATTCATAAGGCCTTGGACGAAAACGTATAGGGCCTCCCTATAGTTTTCGTCCACTCCTTCACGAAGTTCCTTAGCCTAATTTCACAACTATCAATAAATTTCAAAATAGCCCCTTATACTTTTAATTAATTCATTTAATCCCAAAATTAATTCCAAATAAATTTCTGATTAAATATTAATTAAACAACATGATTTCTAATTAATATATTATTTTCATAACATATTAATAAATCATTTATATTAATTTATTATTCCAAATAATAAATCCAACTTTTCTCTCCAAAAGTCATCATGTCAAGTTGCTAGAGTGAAGGCAACCCAAAAGGACTGTGCTACTATCAATTCAAGTACATACCAATTATAGTTATGGTCTTAGACACCTAATCCAACAAAAATATATTACTTTTAACGGGAGTAATCTAACGAAAGTTGTAGTAGACTAAAATACGAATTAATGGATATAAAGACCGTTAAAATTGGAGATCGTATGAAGAAGTTATAATGTTTAGAACACATGACCTAAGCAACCATATAGTCGAGAACTCGAGATCACAGTGGACATAAGCATCAAAAGCGCCAAATACCTCATTAATGATTGTCCCTCGTAAGATGTTGTGAGAAAACACTAAAGAAATCATTACTTTCTAGGAATTACAGTTAAAAGTACTTTTAGTTATGGATTCCGACATAATCACTTTAGAAACAGCCTGGTAATAGAAAATTTCTCTACTTCCTGCTTATGGACGTAAGTTTTATCGACCAAACCACATAAATTGCTTTTGGAATTTTATCACTTTATTTTGCTCTTGTAAGAAATGGTATCAGAGCGACAATTATTCAAGTATCTAGATTTGTTCGTTGAAGAGACATCGTCTTACAACTTTTATTTGGATAAAACACGTAACACGATTATGTTATGTGTGATTGAAGAAGTGTTATGGGAGGTTATAGATAAAATTAATGATGTTGGGCTTTAGGAGAATTTTTGTGATAGACCCAAGAACAATTCTATCATAAAATTGGTTGTACCAAAAGCAATATACCCTCCAAATAACAAAAATTATACATATAAAGGATAATCAGTATAATTTTAATGATATTATACTTGATTTACAAGGTGTTGATGTTAAAATTGATGATGCGAATCATGATCTTATGTTGTTGCGTTAGCTATAGAATTCTTACAAGAATTTCAATGACATCATGTTGCATAGTAGAGCAACAATAATTATAAATGACATGAAGTATTCCTTGTTTCCCATGGAACTGAAATGCAAGGTTTCCTGTAATGAAGAAGGTTCTAGTTCTAGTATATTTTTTGAATGGGTAGAATACAATCATTAGATGATGGAAACATGGGCAAGTCACATTCCAACTCTAAATCATCCGTTAAGATTAAATGTTATAACTTCGAGGAAAAAGGGGGTACTATAGAAGAGATTATCCACAACGAAATAAAGGGAATTTAAGGTTGAATCAAATAATAATCAAAGTGAGTTTGTGGTTCAAGAGATTTAGGACGAAGGATACATATGTGAAATTTTCATTATATGCACAAATGCATCTCTAGATAATTGGGTATTAGACTCGATTACATCTCACCATATGACCCATAATTATGATTGTTCGAATCTTTTAAAGAGTGGCATGGGATGATAAAGTTGGATGATGATGATGTGCGTTGTATTAATAGTAATGGCACAATGCATATTAGGATGCATGAAGGCAGGGTCAAAAAACTCGATTGTTAGCATTTCCTGGTCTTCGAAAGAACCTGATTTCTCTTGGTACTTTAGTCAAGCATAAACTTAAGTAATATATTGAAGATGAATGGGTAAAAGTTTGTAAATATGAACTTGTAGGTATGAAAAGAAAGCTACAGCATGATTTTTTTATAAAAAGCATTACAATTAGAGGAACGATGGGTGTATCAAAATCCTTTGAACAACATGCTAACTTGTAAGTGAGATCACTCTGGGCCCTTCCCTTTGGAACTGAAAGTACCTGAAACCATAAACACAAACTGTAAGCATAACGCTTAGTGAGTTCCCCAAGTACCAAATACCAAATACAAAAGAAAATAAATGTTATGGACCAAATCATAGTCTTTATGTTCAGTGCCGATGGCCAAATCCTGGTCTTCCGTACAATTGCGAGGGGCTAGATCCTGGTCTTTCATATAACTGCTAGGGGATGATCCTAGTCTTTCATACAAATGCCAGGGGCCAGATCCTAGTTTTCTATATAATCATCACAAGGCATCCAAAGTTCTAAACAAAAAACAATGGGACAACATTGGAGCCTTCGAACCATGGATCTAGTGAGGAAACTCACCTCAACTTTTCAAAATCCCAGATAAACGCTTGGGTTGCTGGACTGGAGAAATCACCATGCTAATTAAACAATATAGTCCCAATTAATAATTGAGACATATCCAAAACTAAAAACCTACAACACTTGCCTAATGTCCAAGATAAAATGGGCCAAGCTAGACTTTAAAGCCCAATAAAATCCTAGGACCAAACCCAACGATCATCCAAGGTCCAAAATGAGCCCATCATCTGAAGTTTCCCAACAGCAAGAAAGTCCATGGTCCAGCCTAACTAGCAAGCCCCACGATTAAGGTCCAAAACACACCCCAAATTGGACTGGTCCATTCGCTTGACGTACCAACTGGTACGCACAACGTACTGGACCAAAGTGGAAGGATCGCGGCTGGGATACAGTACGTGCGGCGTACATGGAGTTACGCACGGCGTACGCGCCCCTCATGCAACCCATGCAAAAATGTATTAAAGCCTTAAGATCCAACGACCAAAACTTAGATCTGAACTCACTAAGACCATTAAGCCCATAAAGTTGCAAACTTTATTCCTTTGAATGGCTACAAGAAGCCCGACACTAAAATCCTAGCATACTTCATCCTTTTCTACACCCTAACTCATGGCTGGGGACAAATCAAGATTCAAGCTTGCATCTTTATGACTTGAGATTACTTAAAACGTCTGAAAGGACACCTTATAGGCTTTGGAGTACCTTCTACTCACCAACCACTTAACTTTAAGACAAAAGGATGAAAATCAAGGCTTAGCCAAGATCTAATGAAACATAAACCAAGTTTGGAGCTTTATAACTCCAAATGGTGCCCAATGAAGAGGAGATGCTGGATCCAAAGTCTTGAGAAAAAAGCTTACTCCTTGAAGGTCCTTCTTCACAACCAAGGAAGAACACAATTACTCCAAAAAGCTCAAAATGCTTAAAATGAACTAGTGTTTGCAAAAAGGGTCGAACTTGGGATGGAGGCTGGTAAAGGGAAAGGTCTTAGGGCCATAATGGTGTTTAAATAGTGCACAACCCTAATTATTAGGGTTTTGGCCTGAACCACGTACGCCCGACGTACCGGAGTACCCGCAATATACTGGCACGGGACCTAGTACGCTCAGCGTACCAAGGGGTACGCCCCACGTACTCGAGCAACACCAAAAAGTCATGGACTTTGACATCAGGGACCCTGCTTTCAACAAATCAAAACTGAAGGATCCAAAAGCAAACCTGAAAAATATAGATGTTACCACTCTCCCCCACTTGAACTAGACTTCGCCCTCGATGTCTGTTGCCGCAAACAAATCAGGTTAGTGATCTCGCATCTCTGCCTCGGGTTCCCAGGTCCATTCGGAACCCTTCCAATGTTTCCACTGGACCTTGACCAATGTCACTTCCTTGTTACGCAAAACCTTCATATTTTGGTCTAAGATCGCCACCGGCCTCTCTACATAGTTCAAGTGATCATCGAACTGAATATCATCTAGAGGAACAACTATGGACTCATCATCCACACACTTTCGAAGTTGCGACACATGGAAGATGTTATGGATCTGACTGAGCTCATCAAGCAAATCCGGTTGGTATGCTACCTTGCCCACTCGGGCTGAAATCCTAAAAGGTCCGATAAATCTAGGGCCCAGCGTGCCTCGCTTCCAAAAGCGGATGACACCTTTCCAAGGTGACACCTTCAGAAGCACCAAGTCTCCTACCTAAAACTCAAGGTCCGAACTGCTGAATCAACTCCGTGGTCTTGATTACAACTTTTGTACTCCCCATAACTTGATACCCAACCTCTCCCCCACCCCCAAATAAATTGGATCCAGCACCTTCTCCCATACAACATCTCGAATGGAAGTTGGTCAATACTGGCATGATAATTGTTGTTGTAGGAGAACTCGTCCAGTGGAAGGTAAGTGTCCCAACTTCCTCCAAAATCCAACACACAAGCCCGGAGCATATCCTTAAGCTTCTGGATCGTCCGCTCACTCTGTCCATCGGTCTGAGGGTGGTATGTTGTACTGAAATGCAACTGAGTACCCAACTCCTCATGGAACTTCCTCCAAAACCTAAAGGTGAAACGAACATCCCAGTCCGAGACCACTAAAACTGGCACCCCGTGGCTAACTACCACCTCCCAGACATGAATGTCAGCTAACTTCTCTACGGATATGCTCTCGGCAATCGGAATGAAATGCGCACTCTTGGTTAGTCTGTCCACAATGACCCAGATAGAATCAACACCACGTGTATTCCTTGGCAATTTTGTGATGAAATCCATAGTCATCTCCTCCGAATTCCACATGGGAATGGGTAAAGGTTGCATCTTGTCGTGGGGTCTTTGATGCTCGACCTTGACTTTCCTGCAAGTCAGACATCCCTCAAGAAACCAAGCTATCTCCCTCTTAATATAGGGCCACCAATAAATCAACCTCAAATCCCTGTACATCTTTGAAGCCCCCGGATGGATAGAAAACTTTGACTTATGCGCCTCCTCAAGAATCGTCTGTCTCACCCCACCTGATGTCGGGACCCAAACTATACAACACTAAGTCAACAATCCTTGGCTATCCCTGACAAACAAGGGAATATGCCCCCTGATCCGCTCGGCCTTCCAATTATCCTTTTTCAAACCCTCAACCTGAGCTTCCTTGATCAAATCCAACAAATGCGAGGTGATAGTCATCCTCAAACAGATGTCTTGGATGAACGAACACATGGCCTTGCGGCTCAAGGTGTCGGCCACCACATTAGCCTTCCTAGGGTAGTACATGATCTCACAATCGTAATCCTTTACCACATCCAACCATCCGCGCTGCCGCATATTCTGGTTTGGCTGGTCCAGCAAATACCTCAAACTCTTGTGGTAAGTGTACATCGCACACCGAACCCCATACATATAATGTCTGTAGATATTGAGGGCAAACACCACAGCCCCCAACTCCAAATCATGTGTGGGGTAGTTCGCCTCATGAGGCTTCAGCTGCCTCAAAGCGTAAGCAATCACGTGACCCCTCTGCATAAGAACAATTGCCAAACTCGAAATAGAGGCATCGCAGTAAACCACAAAATCATCCAAATCATTAGGAACACAAGAATCGGGGACTCGCACAATCTCTGCCTCAGATTCTCAAAATCGAATTTCTGATCAGGCCCCCATTGGAGAAATCTTGGATAAATCTCCAATAATACCCTACGATACCTAAGAAACTTCGAATCTCAGATGCAGTCCTTGGAACCTCCCAACGCATCACAAACTCGATCTTGGTCGGGTCCACCAAGATTCCTTTCTGGTTGACAATGTCTCCAAAACCTCTCGCAAATGCTAATCGTGCTGCTCCTTGGTCTTGGAGTAGACCAAAATATCATCAATGAATACAATCACAGACCAATCCAACATCGTCCTGCAGACCTGGTTCATGAGGTCTATGAACGCTGCTGGTGCATTGGTGAGCCGGAATGACATCACCACAAACTCGTATTGACCATAACGAGTCCTGAAGGTTGTCTTCTGCACATCCTCATATCTGACCCTCATCTGGTGGTACCCTAATCGTACATCAATATTGGAAAACCAAGACGCACCTTGAAGCTGATCAAACAAATCATCAATCCTTGGAAGTGGGTAACGGTTCTTTGTCGTTATCTTATTCAACTCCCTATAGTGAATGCACATTCTATGTCAACCATATTTCTTCTTCAAAAATAGGATTGGTGCTCCCCACAGAGAACTGCTCAGATGAATAAAACCCTTATCTAGCAGCTCCTGAAGCTGCATAGTCAACTCCTGCATCTTAGGTGGGGCCAGGCGATACGGCGTCTTGGTTATCGGAGCCGCACCGGGTACCAAATTAATCTGAAACTCAACCGGCCTCTAGGGAGGCAATCCTGGTAAATCCTCGAGGAAAACATCAGGGAAATCCCGCATAATGGGCACCCTGCTCAACTCCGTTGTGCCCTAAACCTGCATGTCTGTCACATAAGTCAGGAACCCAGAACAACCTTGCTGCAGATATCTCTTGGCCCTCGCAGATGAACAGAGACTTGGCCCGTGCAAAGCTCTCTCAACAGGAATAACTACTTGTCCCCCACTTGGGGTTCGAACCCTCACCAGCTGTCGCTCACAATCAATCACAACCCCATTCGAGCCCAACCAATCCATCCCGATAATAACCTTCGATCCTCTCAAGGGGAGCGGCACCAAGTCAATAGAGAACCTCTCACTAAACATGTTCAGGAAACATCCATGGAAAATCCTCGAAGCACACACGTTATGGTCATCCGCAATCTCCACATTTAGATGGGAATCCAAAGTCCCCAGAGCATCTCAAAACTTCTTATTGAGCGCAAGAGATACAAAGGATTGGTGTAACATCCCAAAATCCAAGACCAAAAATTTCGTTTTTAATTTAATAATTATAAAACCATTTGTCTGAAAACATCCATAGTATCAACTCATAACAAAACTAGTGTATCAAATAGTCAAAACATGTCACAATAAAACAACATCAGAGTATAACTCCCAAGAATCTCATGTGCAGAAATCATGGTGTGATGCGCTGCAATCATACCGGCCCCTTTCCTTTTGAAGAAGAAGTACCTGAAACCAAAACTGAAAACCGTAAGAACAAAGCTTAGTGAGTTCCCCCATCATACACATACCATACAATACACATACTGCCTAGCATATCTGGGTGCTGGCCTACCCCTTCGGTCTCTTTTAACCGGTAACTGCCTAGGATATCAAGGTGCTAGCCTACCCCTTCGGTCTCTTTCAACCGGTAACTGCCTAGCATATCAGGGTGTTGGCCTACCCCTTCGGTCCTTTCGACCGATATCTGCCTAGCATATCAGGCTGCTGACCTACCCCCTTCGGTCCTTTCGACCGGTAATAGGGACTATTTCACCCCTATTACTACCATATATCATTCTAGTACAAAAACACATAAGTCACATACGTCCTAGCATATCAGGGTGTTGGCCCACCCCTTCGGTCCTTTCAACCGGTAACGGGGTCTATCCCATCCCTCCTACCACTATCACATAATATCATAGCATACTAGCACATAAATCATAACAGATAGTGGCATACCAGACAATTATCACAAAGACATTCATCTCTACTACAATCTCCTACTAGTGGGCCGGCATTGGTGCCTTAGACCCACTTCTACTGGAAGGTAACTCACCTCGATAACTGGAAATAGATGCAAAAACTCCAACTCTGAAATCTCCCGACTCAAGCCCCTATACATAGAAGATTTCCTTAATTACTCCTTTCATTCACATAACCTCTTAAGGGTCAACTTTGGTCAAAGTCCAAATCAAAGTCAACATTTTGGTCAAGGTCAACATTCTGGTCAAAGTCAACATTTTGGGTTGACTCAACTCGCCAAGTTGGTCCATCAACTCGCCGAGTTCCATAAATCATAAAACCCTGAAATAGCAATCCAACTCGTCGAGTTCTTTCACGAACTCGTCGAGTTCCTCCCATCAACAGAATCGGGACGCCCCGACCCAACTCGTCGAGTTACTCTATGAACTCGTCGAGTCCTTCAGTATGTTAAGCCCTACTTAATGGATTAAGCTCCTATCCTTCAGATCTAAGCTCCATACTTCATAAACATACTGAAAATGTCCTTTTAAGGGTAAGGTTTCCAACTTTACCCGTTAATACCCTTCCTTAATGGATTTAGCTCAAACCCTAACTCTTTAAGACATGGATCTTGATTCAAAGCCCTTAATACTTCAAGCTAAGGCATACCAACTGAGATCTAGACCCTAGACACTACATGAACACGTAAAGCCTCTGACTTTCTCTCCATGCATGGCCTTTTGGAGCTTAAAAGGCCAAAATGACATCCTAAAACTTGCATGGGGCTTCAATGGCCATAAAATTTGCACCTTTATGCCATGAAAGCCCTTCAAGGTCTTAGATCTGGAAGTATACTCACTTGGGATGTCCATTTCCCAAGGACCATGCTACTTGGACCAAAACCCAATAAAAGTGAAAATGAAGAGATCTAAGTAATCATTAAGCAAGTTTGAGACTTGCTTACCAGAAAATGCTGCAAATGGAGTGAAGTTGTTGGATCTATAATCTCCTTCTTGAGTCCTCAAGCTTCTACTTCTTCCACAAGCTTCACACACACAAGATTTCTCTCAAAAATGACTCACAAGCTCACATAATGCATTAGGGTTTCGAGATTTAGGGTTTGGGACAAAGGAGGCTATAAATTAGGCCAGGTTATGGGGTTAAGGTGTTTAAATAGGGTGCAAAACCCTTAAAATTAGGGTTTCATTCTGCCAGTTCTACTCGTCAAGTTGAGGCTCCTCAACTCGTCGAGTAGACTTCATAACCTGCGTCCCAAATCCATCTCTACTCGACGAGTTTGGGGCCTCCAACTCGTCGAGTTTCTGTACTAAAATGAATAACCTATGAATTAAATATGTACCAGGAACCGGGCATTACAATTGGAAGCCTCCAAATCAAACAGAACATGAGCAGACAAACCGTTGACCAAAAATGTCCCCGTACAAGATCAAAATAAGCATAACCATAAAAAAGGAAGCAATAAAAGATAGAGATAAAACACATACAAGTAACCACATCCGGCGTTGCGCGAGCCTCATCGGCGGTCAACTGAAAAGCCTTGCTCTTCAACACACTAGCCTCCGCCTTGCCTTGACGGCCGTCAGTAAACCTCAAGGTGGCTGGCGCAAGCGCCGCCACTGCTCCCCCAGACAACCTCGGACAATCGGCTTTTTTATGGCCGATTTAATTGCAATGAAAGCAAATCAGAATCCTCTTGGGGTAATCCCTGCTCACGTGCCCCGACTGGCCACAACTAAAACATCCTAAACCTGCTGATCGGTAAGCCCAACTATGCGGCTTGCGGCACATGGTGCAATAGTCCTGGCCTTGCTGGCCTTTGGTGTGGGCATCAAAGGTCTTGGGCCTCTTATTCTGGCCCACATTTGTCTGAACCTGCTCTGGCTTCCTCTTTGTTCGGAGCTCCAACTCAATCTCCCGCTCACAGGCCTTCTCGATCATATCAATCAGGGTCTTGCACCCCAAAAAGCTCATGAAATCCCTGATATCCTCCCTCAGCATATCATGATATCTTGTCTTCCTCATCTCCTCATACGCAGCGTACTGTGGGAACAACAATGTTCTCTCTTTGAATTTGGCAGTAATCTCCGCCACAGTCTCTATAGTCTAGAGAAGGTCCTGGAACTCCCTCGCCAACTGTTGCACCTCAATAGCTGATGCAAACACCCTCTGAAACCTCTGAACAAAGTCCTTCCAAGTCATCACTTCCACTGTTGTTGTCCCTACATCTCGGGTAACCTCCTCCCACCAATCATGTGCTCGGTCCCTGAGTAGGCATGAAACGAATCCCACCTTTGCCCCCTCAGGGAAAAAGCTCGTCCGCTAAGCATTCTCCATGTTAGCGATCCAGCAACGACTAGCGATGGGGTCCTTAAAACCAAAGAACCCAGGGAATCCACAGGCCTTGAACTCCCAGAATCAGGGAGCTCGAGCTCCAATCTGACCCGCAGCAATCTCGGCTCAAAAAGTCCTGAGCCTCTCATCCATCAACTCCATAATCCGTTCATTGATGGTACCAAACATAATAGGGGTAGCATCCAAAATACTACGAGAAACCTCAGCCGATATGAACTCGCACACTCTCTCATCAATTCGTTCAGCACCTGAACCAGAGCACAAACCTGAACCTCCATCAGTAATCATCACCATCCTCAAACTGAAATACGACATATTAACAATCAGTTCTGACTTAAAGGCAAACATTTCCAACACAAAGGCCTCCTTAGAGTTGTCAGGTCTGACCTTGTCTCAGGTACAGGTCATGTGCTTCTCCTAGACTCTCCTAGGAACTCTCCACTCTCAGCACTCGCAGTACCAATAACCTCAATCAACACCGTTGGTTGCCTTATGCATGCAAGTTGTACAAAAAATAGGATCACATAGATTGTTAAATGAAGATTCTACCCTAAGTCCTCAACCAAACAAGGAACAGGAAATGAGGCTAAATAGATCATTCTAGGGCTATACAATCCTAATCATATACAACTTTGAAAGCATACACTTAGGAAATAACTAAGTTGATAACAATTCCAAGTAATACATGGCATCAAGTACTATTAGGCTATAAGGCATCACACAAATTAGGCAATTCTATCATAAAATTCTTGAAGGTATCTGTTAACACGTTGTCGCTCATGTATTAAACAAATAAATTTATCACTGCTGGTTGCACTAAAAATATAGCACAGGGAAGCAGGGTCGAATCCTCAGGGACACAGCCTAAAAGTCAATGTCTTTTTGCATCAGGCACATCTAGTCAAGAAACAGAATATAAAAGGGGGGGTTTTTGATTAAAACTAATAACTAGAAATGCAGTGATAATAAAGTAAATGAAAATCAATAATAAAAATGGTTTCAGCTCTGCTGTGACTTTCTAATCATGCAACTGATCCAGATCTGAATATTTGAGATGCGTGTTATCTAAGCTAATACTGAGAAAAACTAACAAGCTCTAGTAATTTCTCTTTTACCTTATTTAGTTAACCAAAACAAGCTCTTCAATTAACCCTAACTTTTTACTGTCTAATCAAACAAGCTCTTAATTAAGATCAGAAAAGTTGCATTAAGTTCTTTGTAAAATTCCCAGCAATACCCAATACTTCTCACAAGCTCGGAAGAGTAAAGATATGATTTTTCAGTTTATAATAAAGTCAAATCCCAAACACGGAACCGATTTATTACTTGTTACTTTTACCAATTTATTAGAACAATTACGGAATCTATAACTGATTAACTGGAATGATAAAACCCTAGCTAGGTGATCAAACTAACAAGAATCAAAATCAAACATTCATTAAGAACAAAACCGAAGGATCTAGATAGAAACACAAATCAAAAACCAGATCTAATGATCAATAAAATGAAAAGTAATTGTCTTTGTAGAACTGAAAACTAGGGTTTAGCCAGACATGGCTAAAATCTGATCTAAAACAATAAAAAGAAACATTAAACTACTAAATCTTACTAAACTAAACGTAGGAGATGATCCACAGTCTTCAGATCTTCAGAAATCGCTAAAATCGGAGATGAAACGCCTCCAAAATCATATTTTCGTCGTCTGGTACCTCTGGAATCGCCAACTTAGGTTACAGGAACGCTATCAGGGTCTATTTATACGTCCAGCAGCAAAAACGGCGCACCTGCGATCGCATGTACACAACCTGCGATCGCAGGTTTTGAAATAAACGCGTCTGGTGCCTTTTTATTGAAGTAGGATGCTATTTTGACACTTTTTGGCCAGCCTGCGATCGCATGTACACAACCTGCGATCGCAGGTATTGAGTTTTCACTCCCGGATGAATTTTGGGCACAAAAGAACCTCGAAGGCAACCTGCGACCAAACCTGCGATCGCAAAAGGGTCACCTGCGATCGTAACGAGACAACCTGTGATCGCAGGTTGTGCCTATGACGTCCAAAATTTTGTCTACTTTTCAGATCATTTTGAATCGCGTCAATCGGAGTTACGGTTCTCGAGATATGGTCAAAATACTGACAGGGGGTCAAAGCTGTCAGCAACATCCTTTAACTTTCGATTGCATATTCTATCTTCGTGTGATCAATTCAATCCAATGTTTCTTGACCAAAGCATCTTCCAAACATTCCTCAACATACTCCATAAGTCCCAAGCTCCACTTTTAGCTCCAAACACGCATCCAACTGCTCCCAAAGCACTGCTCCACTCGAACTATCTGAAATTGACATAAAAACATAAGCAGTACGGGAATTCTAACGAAAGACATGAGCTGAACATTATTTAAATAAATGACATGAAAATGTACAAAATATGATCCTAAATGCTAATGAAAAACTACTCTATAAGATGCATAAAATGGCATCTAACAAATCTCCCCAAGCTTAAACCTTACTTGCCCTCAAGTAAGAAGAAGATAAAACATTATAAACAGATAGAAAGATGTAGATCACATAAAAAGGATCTTAGAATAAAAACTAAAACAAGATTAAGGAAACTAAAAATTTAAACTTTATCAAAACACTTCACTCTTTTTTTTTGTTCACATGATCAGATTTCACAACGAGGAAGCTCCAATGAAATCACTACCTAGACAACAGTCTCAATACTTTATATTAACGATTCACATTTCATATTTAATAAGTTAAACCAATCTTGAGCAGATAAATTTAGGCCGAATTAAATTTGTGAAAACAGTGTATTTTTAAAAATAATTTCACGAAAATTCGTTTATAAAAACATATCTTGACCAACCCCTCCTTTTTTTCCGAACTCGTCCGGTAAACGCGGTAAGCTCCATTATGGACAGAAAATCCAAGCTTACCCCTATGATTCCACTATCGAGGGATCAATCTCATTATACCACACATCTTCTTTGTTTTGATCAACTCTTTAGATTTAACTTGCTTGCTTCTTGATTTTGACTTGAACTTGACTTTGATTTGACTTTGAATTGCAGATTTCTTCAAGTTGCTTGATATATCATTTCTAACATATATATATTGACTGGGCGCGAATTTTACTTTGAGGCCCACCATATCTTCAATACTTCAAAAATGATAACAAATTGTGGGTATAACAAAAGTTCCCTCCCAACCTCAAAAGGCGCAGAAACTATAGGGTTCAGTAATTCAAGGAATGATAAGGGTTATCCAATCTAGGTTTTTTTAAGGCATCTATGGAAATTATTTTCAAAACACTATTCGTTTTTCCATCCCACACTTTCATTGTAAAAATTATCCGACACTTATGTTGGTTCATATTGAAAACATTTAAAGCACTATATGATACTAATTATAATTGATTGTAATGAGACTGTTATTTTTGGTAACTATCACACTTCATCTTAACAGAGCTATCGAATGTAAAAAGATATCCTCATCTCATGTAATTTTTCAATTTCTTTATTATTATTTTTTTAATTTTGGTATGCAGAAAATAAAAAATAACTAGAAATAAAAATCTTTTTCAACTTTTTATTATGAATGCAGAAAATAAAATATTTTTGGATTTTTCAGATTTTTTAATATGCAAATGCAATAGAATAAAATGCAAAAAATAAAATAAAACTTGAAACTTTTAAATGAAAAACTGAAAAATTAAAATTTTAACAAAAAATGCAAAATTTTTACACTAACCCTCTCCCCAAGCTTAAAATGATGCATTGTCCTCAATGCTTAGAGAGGAATGAACAACTCAATAAAGAATATAAGGGCAAAAAGGGTTGCGGCTAGGAATGAATGTACCTGATAAGTTGGTAGAAATCTGATTTTGACGATGAATGCTGACGAAAAATCTGGATTTCAGTAACTCCATCCTCTGATTTCCCTAAGCTTGCTTGGGACTGTGACCATCTCTTTATTGAAAACAAAAAAAACTAAAAACTACTCATCGGGTTGCCTCCCGGAAAGCCGCCCTTTTTTAAGGTCGTTGGCTCGACCATGTCAGAAGACTAGATTACCTGTACGTAAAGATTTTGGCACAAAACAATTAGCAGTACCGTGTCCCCGGCAACGGCGCCAATTTGTTAACACGCTGTCGCTCACGTATTAAACAAATAAATTTATCACTGCTGGTTGCACTAAAAATATAGCACAGGGAAGCAGGGTCGAATCCTCAGGGACACAGCCTAAAAGTCAATGTCTTTTTGCATCAGGCACATCTAGTCAAGAAACAGAATATAAAATGGGGGTTTTTGATTAAAACTAATAACTAGAAATGCAGTGATAATAAAGTAAACGAAAATCAATAATAAAAATGGTTTCAGCTCTGCTCTGACTTTCCTAATCATGCAACTGATCCAGATCTGATTATCTGAGATGCGTTCTATCTAAGCTGGTACTGAGAAAAACTAACAAGCTCTAGTAATTTCTCTTTTACCTTATTTAGTTAACCAAAACAAACTCTTCAATTAACCCTAACTTTTTATTGTCTAATCAAACAAGCTCTTAATTAAGATCAGAAAAGTTGCATTAAGTTCTTTGTAAAATTCCCAGCAATACCCAATACTTCTCACAAGCTCGGAAGCGTAAAGATATGATTTTTCAGTTTATAATAAAGTCAAATCCCAAACACGGAACCGATTTATTACTTGTTACTTTTACCAATTTATTAGAACAATTACGGATTCTATAACGGATTAACTGGAATGATAAAACCCTAGCTAGGTGATCAAACTAACAAGAATCAAAATCAAACATTCATTAAGAACAAAACTGAAGGATCTAGATAGAAACACAAATCAAAAACCAGATCTAATGATCAATCACATGAAAAGTAATTGTCTTTGCAGAACTGAAAACTAGGGTTTAGCCAGACATGGCTAAAATCTGATCTAAAACAATAAAAAGAAACATTAAACTACTAAATCTTACTAAACTAAACGTAGGAGATGATCCACAGTCTTCAGATCTTCAAAAATCGCTAAAATCGGAGAAGAAACGCCTCCAAAATCGTATTTTCGTCGTCTGGTCCCTCTGGAATCACCAACTTAGGTTACAGGAATGCTATCAGGGTCTATTTATACGTCCAGCAGCAAAAACGGCGTACCTGCGATCGCAGGTTTTGAAATAAGCGCGTCTGGTGCCTTTTTAATGAATTAGGATGCTATTTTGACACTTTTTGGCCAACCTGCGATCGCATGTACACAACCTGCGATCGCAGGTATTGAGTTTTCACTCCCGGATGAATTTTGGGCACAAAAGAACCTCGAAGGCAACCTGCGACCAAACCTGTGATCGTAAAAGGGTCACCTGCGATCGGAAGGAGACAACCTCCGATCGCAGGTTGTGCCTATGACGTCCGAAATTTTGTCTACTTTTCAGATCATTTTGAATCGCGTCAATCGGAGTTACGGTTCTCGAGATATGGTCAAAATACTGACAGGGGGTCAAAGCTGCCAGCAACATCCTTTAACTTTCGATTGCATATTCTATCTTCGTGTGATCAATTCAATCCAATGTTTCTTGACCAAAGCATCTTCCAAACATTCCTCAACATACTCCATAAGTCCCAAGCTCCACTTTTAGCTCCAAACACGCATCCAACTGCTCCCAAAGCACTACTCCACTCGAACTATCTGAAATTGACATAAAAACATAAGCAGTACGGGAATTCTAACGAAAGACATGAGCTGAACATTATTTAAATAAATGACATGAAAATGTACAAAATATGATCCTAAATGCTAATGAAAAACTACTCTATAAGATGCATAAAATGGCATCTAACAGTATCCTTAGCCCAAATCTAGCATGCAATTTTCATATCCAGCACACTAATCATAACACATAAGTATGGTTAATGTAACACTCATAAAAATCACAAGAAATTTTAAACTTTTTAAACCAACCCAAATTCATAAAATGTTGATAATCATTATTTTCAAAACATTTTCAAACATCAGCGTCTCCTAAAATCATAAGTCATAAACCAGAGGATGTGTACGGTCAAACCTTCGCCTTCCCACAGTCGTCCAAAGTACCTGAAACATATCCTAAAACCGTAAGCCAACGCTTAGTGAGTTTCCCTAAAGTACCATCACATAGCATAAGCATAATAACACACAACATGCATACAGAGCCTTCAGCCTGACTAGAATGCCGCACCGGCCTACAGACTATATGGTACTCTCACTGAACCATCAGCATGAGTGGAACGCCTCACTGGGCCTTTAGCCTATCTGGAACATTCTCCGGGCCTTCAGCCTGACTGGTACGCCCCTCTGGCATGCAGTCTATCCAGGACGCCGTGGGTCTCTTGGCCTTCAGTCTAAACTGGTCTTCCTCAACCCAACCACACATAAACCATGTCGACATATACATAACAGATTAGCATACATATAACAAGTCAACAGACAATCAAACAGATCTTACATATCACTAAGCATTGTATCATCCTATATATCAGGATACACATCTAACATATGACCACAACACAAAATATACTATCACATAACAGGATATCTAATCCAATGGGTCAGCCTTGGTGCCTTTGACCCGTAAGTACAGTCAGGAAAGCTCACCTCACAGACTGAACAGTAACTGATGAGGTCCCGACTCCTAATCTCATCTCAAACTATCACATATCCCACCAAATGACCAATCATAATTAAAATCCCAAAATACCCTTAATTCAAACTTGGTCAAACTTGGTCAAAGTCTAAGTCAAACTGGTTAAATCCACTGAGTCCACTAAGTCAGCCCAGTTGAGTCAACCCGAGCGATTTACCTCAGAATGAGTATGCGGGGTGTACTCTGAAGTTAGGACGGGCGTACTCGCATGTTGGGCGTACTCCAAGTATGCAGGGCGTACTCCCAGAAGCTCCAAAATGCATTAAGTGCTTAATGGCTTAAGCACTTACGTCCATATTTCAGATCCATGGCTAAAATACACTCAAGAGTCATAAAGTGTCCAATTTTATGACTTTGCATGCCCATTAAGTGCGTAACTCAACTTCTTAATCCCTTAATACATTCTACGAGATGCTTGGAGCAAAACCAACCATTTGAAACCCTTTTTTATGACTAAAGACCCTTCTAAGGGTCTGAAAGGACAACTTAATGGGTCAAGAATATGCTTTGTTCATGAAACACCACATTTGGGACAAAAAGAACCTAAAACTAAACCCAAAACAAGATCTACAAGAAACTACACCATGTTCAGAACTTGATACCTCAAAATGGTGCCAAAAGGTGATGTGGTCCTGGATCTAGAGAGCTTCACTCCTTCAAGGTGGTCTCCTCTTCCTTCCTTCTTCTTCAAAAGCACAAAACACACACACACACACTCAAACTTAGAAATGCTTCACAAGAGGGATTAGGGTTGCAAAAATGTATTAAGAGGGTGGAGGATGATGAGGGGAGGGAAAATGAGGCAATAGTGGGGTTTAAATATGAGCCAAACCATAAAAATTAGGGTTTGCATGTCTGGAACATACGCCCCGCGTACCTATGTACGCCCTGTGTACTAAGGCGCGCCTTAGTATGCTAAGCGTACACATGTACACATGGCGTACTCCTAAACTTCCCAAATTACGAAAATGCCACTAGGGCTTCCAATGCACACTTCCTTCTACTTAGGGACCAAAATGCAATATAATTCACTTATAGGGTTAAAATTAGAAATACCTTATCATCGGGATGTTACAATTCTCCCCCACTTGAAATAGACTTCGTCCTCGAAGTCTGCCGTGGCGAATAACTCGGGATAATGCTCCTACATCTTAGCCTCCGGCTCCCGGGTCCACTTGGAGCCTCTCTGATGCTGCCACTTACCTTTACTAAAGGTATCTCCTTATTGCGTAGGGCCTTCATCTTCCTTTCTAGAATAGCTACTGGTCTCTCAAGATAGTTCAAGCGCTCATCGACCTAAATATCATCCAACGGAACCACCACCTTGCTGTCCAACACACACTTCTGCAACTAAGAGACATGGAAAGTGTTGTGGATCTGACTAAGCTCGCTCGGGAGATCTAACCATTAAGATACCTTGCCGACCCTGGAAATCACCCGAAAAGGTCCAACAAATCAGGGACCCAATTTTCCCATCATCTTGAAGCGTGTCTCACCCTTCCAGGGTGAGACCTTCAGGAGCACCATATCACCGACCAAAAACTCCAACTCCGATCGGCACCGGTCGGCATAGCTCTTCTGTTGACTATATGTTGTCTACAGTCTCTGCCTGATCTGCTAAATAAGCTTCGTGGTCTGAAGGACTACTTCGGTCCTTCCCATGACCTTGTGACCAACTTCACCCCAACAAAGTGGGGTACGACATCTCCGGCCATACAAGAGCTCAAATATGGAGTACCAATGATGGAGTGATAACTATTCTTGTAGGAGAACTCCACAAGAGGAAGGTAGGAGTTCCAACTCCCACCAAAATCAATAACTCATGCCCGGAACATATCCTCAAGGGTATGTATCATCCGCTTACTCTGGTCGTTGGTCTACGGATGATATGCGGTGCTGAAATGCATCCTCGTGCCCGGTTCCTCGTGGAAGTTCTGCCAGAAGTGAGAAGTGAACCGAACATCACGGTCTTAATAAAGGGAGACCGGAACCCCATGACGACCAACAATCTCTCGAACATACACATCGGCCAACTTTTTTTCCAAAGAGCTCTCTCGGATAGCCAAAAAGTGGGAACTCTTGGTCAATCAATCCACGATGACCCATATATCATCAAAATCCTTTGTTATCTTCAACAAATTGGTGATAAAGTCCATGGTGATCTGCTCCCATTTCCACATGGGAACCTCCAGAGGTTGCAGCTTGCCATGCGGCCTCTAATGCTCGGCCTTGACCATCCTACAGGTCAAGCACCTCTCGACATGCCAAGCTATCTCCCTCTTTATACACGGCCACCACTAACTCAATCTCAAATCCCGATACATCTTGGTGGCTCCCAAGTTAGAAAAACGAGACTTATGAGCCTCCTCCAACACAATCTGCCTGACCCCACCAGAAACTAGAACCCAAACCCGACCATACCGGGTCAATAACCCTCGACTATCTGTGACAAACCTATTTATCTCGCCCCTGAACCTCTCCTGTTTCCAGTTCTCTTTTCAAACTCCCTCTACCTGAGCCTCTCTGATCCATCCCAAAAGCAGAGAATCAACGGATATCCTCATACACATTCCCCTGACTGAAGACCCAGCCGACTTGCGGCTCAAAGCATCTGCTATCACATTCGCTTTACCCAGATGGTAAAGGATCTCACAGTCATAATCCTTGACCAAGTCCAGCCACCTGTGCTGCCTCATGTTTAGGTTTGGGTAGCCCATCAGATATCTCAAACTCTTGTGATCCGGGTAGATAGTACAACGTACCCCATATAGATAATGTCTCCAAATCTTGAGGGCAAACGCCACTTCCCCCAACTCTAGGTCATGCGTGGGATATCGCGTCTCATGCGGAGTCAGCTTCTGCGAAGCATAAGTGATCACTCCTCCTCTCTGCATAAGGACCTCCCCCAAATCGATATTGGATGCGTCACAAAATACCACAAATGTCACACCGCCAAACCGAGTAAAACGGCGGAAACGCCTGGGGTGGATGACTTTTATGTACAGTATCATAATAATTAATTAATAGAGATCAAAGCATTTCAACCATCATATTTATAATTTAATATTTACATTGAGTTCGAATTATTGTTTGTTTCACTCAAAAAAACATACGACAAAAATATAAGACGTGACACTGCTACGCTCCGTCTTCACAAAACCTGTGTGGGTACCTGTCTACTGATTCCCTGAGAATACAAGTGGTTTTGAAAAAGTTCAACATTTAAGTTGGTGAGTTCATAAGCATTTTGTATGAGAAGGATATGCCATTGTTCCTTGAAAATGATAGTGTGTTCTTCCAGAAAATACAATATTTTCTTTTAAAGTGAATTGTAGTCTTAGGAACCCTAAGACTGAAAATGTATAAGTATTTTTGTACTCTGAAGTAGTATAATGTAGTTTTATATCTTTATAAAACCATTTGAATGCATGTTTCCAGAAATGTAAATTGTATTGTACTGGAAAATAGTGTAATATAGTTTATCTAAATAAAATCATTTGAAGGTATGTATGTACTCGTAAACCAAACGTATTGTTAATACCCCTTGTGAGTTATTATAACCATGCTAATGATCTAGATGGCATGTACGACGTTCTTCAGACGTCGGAATGGTACGACATTTGTCACCCCAGACCTGCCGGTCCAACTGTAGCTAACAGTTTAGGTGCGGGATTGTCAGTCCCGTATAGATCTATACACAAGTGTCACGCTCTCTTACAGGAGATTCTGGTTATAATACAGGAACTTAAGTATGTACTTTGGTAAGTACGGTGAAGGAATTTCTCACAAAGCTGTATTGACGGTTTACATGTAGTGTAATGAAAACTCCTTTTCTTGTAAATGTATGTATCATTCTTTTATAGTGTTTACCTAGTGTAAAAAAAATAATTATACTTTTAAACAATTATTTCTTTATCCCCAAAAGGATAAAATAGTTTGAATGTTCCATAAACTATACCTATTATAGTTTATATAAATGTTTCGTTGAAATAATGAATCCTTTGTATGTTATTATCAATTTACCATGATAATGAAATGAAATGAAATAATTATATATGTATGTTTATATAATTATACCCTTTTTGCTCAACTTGTTACAAAAAGTGTTAGAGTCTTATAAACTATACTCATTATAGTTTATTTTAGTGAACATGGTGTATTTGTACTCGTTTTTCATAGCTTTGTAAATTTAGCAAAAAAATTTCATGTATATGTTCACGAATTTGGAAATAAATCTATTTCATGTATTTTAGTATTTTTGCACAAACGGTAGTAAAAATATGTGTAATCATATTGTATTTTTAACACAAGTTTTCTTGCGTTTTACTTGTATTCCCCCTTTAAAACATAGAAAATCGCGGAAAAATGTAGGGGTATGAACTCACCTCGAGTGTGCTCTTGGCTGGATAACGAGGTAAAAACGATGATCTTCAAGTTATAATACGTGAACGTGTTCGTATCCTACGAGTATTTCACACACGATATTGTGTGTAAATTAGTTGAACTAACAAGAATAGTGTTGTAAAAACACTAAATTAAACAAGAGTACTTACCAAATCCTAAGAATTAACTTTGAAGAAATGGTTTTCCTGGGAATGTTTGGATATGTTTTTGGGCAATTCGTATGAATATATGAAGATGTTCTCATGAACTTTGAGAGAAAAGTGAGGAGATTTGAAGGTGTAATGAAACTTATGCATGAAGATTTCGGCCTAATATATATATATATATATATATATATATATATATATATATATATATATATATATATATATATATATATATATTTATATATGGGGGTAAAGGTGATGTGACAATTGCATTGGATTGTGTATTTTATCCCTTTGGAAAAAGTGCCACCGGATAAGATGAGTGATTTCGGCCTATCTCCACCGAAATCACCGTGATTTCAGTCCATGCTCCAACCGAGAACCAAGGTCTTCGGTCTAGAGTGTCTTCGGTCCATAGAGATTTCGGTCTTGGTGTTCTCGGTCTAAATGGTTCTCGGTCTAATGATGTTCTCGGCCATGGCATGAGATTTCTGTCCAACACAACCGAAATCTCATGATTTTTGATTCCTAAAACCGAAAACCTCAAAAGTAAAGTGAATTTTCATGATTTAATTTTTAACTATTTGACTTTTGTTGGCATAATTGACTTTTGGTTTGACTTGTTTGACTTTTATTGACCCGAAATAGCGGTTGTACATTATCCTCCCGTTAGAGGGAATTTTGTCCCGAAATTGTTTCTAGAGTGGGTACTCATGAGCTAGGGAAGATATGTGGGTATTTTTGTTTCATCTGGTCTTCTCGTTCCCGTGTGAATTCAGGTCCTCGTTTGGCGTTCCAGCGGACCTTCACTATTGGTATACGGCTTTGTTTCGTTCTCTTGATCTCCCTATCCATGAATTCCACAGGTTCCTCTATGAAGTGTAGACTCTCGTTTATCTTGATTTCATCGAGTGGGATTACAAGAGTCTCGTCGGACAGACACTTCTTCAGATTGGACACGTGGAAGATGGGGTGTATGTTGCTGAGTTCCTGCAGTAGTTGAAGTTTGTAAGCTACCGGGCCGATTCTAGCAAGAATCTCGAATGGACCGATGTACCTTGGATTTAGTTTTCCACATTTTCCAAAACATATCATTCCCTTCCAGGGTGAGACCTTTAACAGAACTTGGTCACCAACCTGGAATTCCAAGGGCTTTCGCCGTTTGTCCGTATAACTCTTTTGTCGGTCCCTAGATGATTTCAGTCGTTCCCGAATTTGGACGATATTCTCTGTTATATCCCTTATGATCTCAGGGCGAATAAGAGTGCTTTCAGGAACTAGCCTCTTTGCTAGTTGGGTGTCACCCACTTCAGCCCAGCACAGAGGTGATCTGCACTTGCGTCCGTAGAGGGCTTCAAATGGCGCGACTTTGATGCTTGTGTGATAGCTGTTATTGTATGAGAATTCGATGAGTGGTAAATGGGTATCCCAAGCTTTACCAAAGTCTATCACACAAGCTCTCAACATGTCTTCCAACGTCTGAATGGTCCTCTCGCCTTGCCCATCAGTTTGAGGATGGTACGATGTACTCATGTCGAGTTTGGTTGCTAAGGACTTTTGTAGTGATTGCCAAAACCGTGAGGTAAATCTACTATCTCTGTCGGAGATCATGGATATTGGCACACCATGCAATCGTACGATCTCTTTAATGTACGTCCTGATTAGCTTCTCCATCTTGTTGGTCTCTTTTATGGTAGGAAGTGTGCGGATTTGGTCAACCTGTCAACGACCACCCAAATGGTGTCAAGACCACCCGTTGTCTTGGGCAACTTGGTTATGAAATTCATGGTTATCCGCTCCCATTTCCACTCGGGTATATCTAGTTGTTGCAGTAAACCCAAGGGATTTTGGTATTCTACCTTGACCTTGGTGCAGGTCAGGCACTTGCCCATATAGGTAGCGATTTCTGCTTTCATGTTTGAGCACCAATAAAGTTTCTTGAGGTCCAGGTACATCTTGTCTGAACCGGGATGAACGGAGTATCTGGTCTTGTGAGCTTCGTTCATGAAAACGTCTCTGTACCCACCAAACTTTGGTGTCCAGATCCGATTCATGAGGTAACGAACTCCGTCCCCCTTTACTTACAGGTTTTTATCCATTCCTCTTAAGGCTTCACCTGCCACATTCTCGGGTTTCAAGGCTTCCAACTGAGCTTCTTTGATCTGCGTGGACAGGTGTGAATGGATTGTCATGTTAATGACTTTACTCGGCGGCTCGAGTACTCTTTTCGACTAAGGGCATCTGCTACTACATTGGCCTTGCCTGGATGATAGCGAATCTCGCATCCGTAATCATTTAGTAGTTATACCCACCGTCGTTGCTTCATGTTGAGTTCCTTTTGATCGAAAATGTGCTGGAGGCTCTTATGATCCGTGAAGATTGTGCACTTCGTACCATAAAGGTAGTGCCTCCAGATCTTCAGAGTAAATACTACTGCTCCCAGTTTGAGGTCGTGTGTGGTGTAGTTGACCTCGTGATTCTTAATCTGTCTCGAGGCATAGGAAATGACCTTTCCTCATCACAGTAGACCACAAAATCTTCTCTCCCTTCTGGGAGGGACGAGATCGGGGTGCTGCATAGGGCTTGCTTTAGTGTTTGGAAAGCAATTTCTTGTTTCTCCTCCCAGTTGAAGGTTACACCCTTCTAAGTCAAGGTGTTGAGTGGATTTACGATCTTGGAAAAGTTTTGTATAAACCTCCTGTAGTAGCCAGCGAGGCCTAAAAATTGACGAATTTCAGTTGGAGTTCTTGGTGTCGCCCAGTTTTCGATTACCTTGATATTGGAGGGATCCACATGTATCCCTTCCTCGCTGACCACGTGACCTAGGAAATCCACCTTTCGAATCCAGAATTCGCATTTCGAGAACTTCGCATACAACTTCTTCTCCCTTAATGTTTCCAAGACTTGTCGTAGGTGTTGACTGTGTTCCTCCTTACTTCGTGAGTAGACTAGTATGTCATCGATGAATATTATTACAAATTTGTCTAAGTAAGGTTGGCATACACGTTTCATCAGGTCCATGAACACCGCGGGTGCATTTGTTAATCCGAAGGGCATTACTATGAATTCGTAGTGACCGTAGCGAGTTCTGAATGCGGTCTTGGGAATATCTTCCTCCTGGACTCGCAGCTGATGGTACCCAGATCTTAAATCGATCTTTGAGAAGTAACTTCATCCTTGTAGTTGTTCGAAGAGGTTGTCAATTCGAGGTAAAGGATATCGGTTATTAACGGTGAGTTTATTTAGTTCCCGGTAGTCTATGCACATGAGGAATGATCCATCATTATTCTTCACGAATAGGACCGATGCTCCCCAAGGCGAGAAGCTTGGTCTGATGAATCCTTTGCTTAGCAGTTCGTTCAGCTATCTGGACAATTCCAACATTTCTTCCAGTGCTAAAGGGTATGGGGATTTGGCTACGGGGGTGGCTCCGGGAATCAAGTCGATTCTAAACTCGGCCTGACGTTCGGGAGGTACTCCTGGGAGGTCTTCGGGAAATATGTCGGGGAAGTTATAGACTTCAGGGATATCCTTAATGTCTTTCACTTCTTGTTTCTTATCCACCATTTGGCCTAAGAAGGTGTAGTATTCCTTGCGTAGATACTTTTAAGCCTTGACGCAAGAGATGATTTGTAGGTTTGTACCGGGTTTGTCGCCATAAATGACGAGGGTTTCGCTACTTGGCAGATTAAGGTGAATGGCTTTTTCGTAACACAGGATATCGACATGGTGAGGACTTAACCAATCCATGCCAATAATAACGTCAAAACTTTTTATTGTGATCGACATTAGGTCGATTTGGAAAGAATAGTTATTTAGAGTGAGGGTACATCCTATGTATATATCGTTAGTGATCTTTGCCTTTCATTTGCCATTTCTACAGTGAATGTGTCTTTTACTGATTGGGGATTTTGTTTAAGTAAGTGTTTAAACTTGTGGCTCATGAAACTTTTCTCCGCACCACTATCGAAAAGTATGCATGCATATGAATTATTGAGGAGGAACGTACTGGTAACCACGGTAGGATCATTCATAGCCTTCTCATGCCCCATTGTTAGAACTCTTCCCACACCTCCGACATTCCTTGTTGTTGGACAATCCCTCTTAAAATGCCCCGTTTCACCACATCTGTAGCAAGCCTGGCTCACTCCAGCATTAGCGGCTTGGGTGGTTTGTTGTGCCAGTGTCTTGCAGAAGTGGGCGGTGTGCCCCTTCTTGTTGCAATTATTGCAGTACATCTCTCGGCAGGCTCTATAATGATGAAAGTTTCACTTGTTGCATTTTGGGAGAGTTCCAGCATATTGTTTGGCGGGTGTTGGATCGGCAGGAACAGTAGCAGCGTGGACTGCCACAGTTTGTTGTTTCTTTTTGGGCTCTTGTGTCGGCTGGCCCTTCCTCTTATTCCAAAATTTCTTTTTGTTGTCTCCCCCTTTTGCTTGCTCGAGAATGGCTGTCATAAAGCCCTAGCAGACTCCATGATCCACAAGCGTTTGTGCCAGGCGTTTGGCACTGTCAAAAGTAGGTGGGTTTGTAGATATCACATTTCCTTGAATCTGGGGGGATAGTCCCCAGATGTATCGCTCAACCTTTTTACTTTCCGGGGTGACCATCCCTGGACATAGTACTCCTAGATCACTAAATCTAGTAGTGTAGGCTTGGATTTCGGAGTCCTTTATTGTAAGGTTCCGGAGCTCTTGGTCTAGCTTATGTACTTTACCTCTCGGGCAGTATTCTGCTAACATCAAAATCTTCAAGTCCTCCCAGCTCATGACGTTCACCCCTGGGAAAGTCAACGATTTGACATAGTCGTTCCACCAGGAGACGGCTCTATCCATAAATGTGCAAGTTGCGAATTTGATCTTGCTAGCTTCTGGGCATGCGTAGATTTCAAATACTGACTCTGTTTTCTCAAACAACCTCGTTAGAGCAATGACACCTTCGCTTCCATCGAAAGACTTCGGTTTGCCATTGGTGAAGTCTTTGTAGGAGCATTATCTCGGGTGTCCCTAGCTATCCCCCTGGTTAGTATTATTAGTACCGCCTCCCGACCCACTGGCACCATTTGTGCTGATTTATGCCTTGGCGGCTGCCACAACGGCTGTTATAGCAGCTTTGAAAATGGTAGTGTCCATCTGTGGAGGTGGTGGCGGTGGTGGAGTTGGTGTTGTGTTGTTGACATGCCTGATAGATTTACGTGGTGGCATACTTCTTCCATAAAGTTTAAAAGTGGATTGATGATAAGTCTTTGATAGTGGTCATGAATCGAGTAATATCGAAACAGAGTGTCTTAAGTATTTGGTTATGCCTACTGCGCAAGAATAGCTGTATAAAGACACCTAAAGATTCTAGTTGTATGGTTCTATAGTATTATAAAATACCCCTATAGTATTTTAAATTTAGTGTTTGATTCTTAATATGTCTTGGTATATAGGGTTGGCAAGTTTTAGACTCGTTATTCGCCACGATCATTCCTATACACGTGTTAGTCATATCTCGCATGAATATAGTTGATCAGACTATATTCATCCCAAATATGATTACATAACTATCAAGGCTTAACCGCAGCGTCCAACTTATCTAAATACTTTTATAGGGTTCTTATTACGACATTGTTCTAGTATGCATGCATGTACGTATGCTTTTACAAAAATACTTGTATTTTAAAAGTATAATTTTAGTCAGAGAGGTTTTAGTCACTTTGTATTTATAGTTGTATATTTTACATGGTTTGATATACTTAGTTCACTATAAACAATGCTCTGATACCAATCTGTCACACCCCCAAACCGAGTAAAACTGAGGAAAGGTCTGGGGTGGATGACTTTCATGTACAATATCATAACAATTGAATAATAGAGATCAAATCATTTCAACCATCATATTGATAATTTAATATTTACATTGATTTCGAATCATTGTTTGTTTGACTAAAAAAACATACGACAAAAATATAAGACGTGACACTGCTACGCTCCGTCTTCACAAAACTTGTGTGGGTGTCAACATTTAAGTTGGTGAATTCATAAGCATTTTGTATGAGAAATATATGACATTGTTCCTTGAAAATGATAGTGTGTTCTTCTACAAAATCCAATATTTTCTTTTAAAGTGAATTGTAGTCTTAGGAACCCTAAGACTGAAAATTTATAAGTATTGTTGTACTCTAAAGTAGAATAATGTAGTTTTATATCTTTATAAAGCCATTTGAATGCATGTTTCCAGAAATGTAAACTGTATTGTACTAGAAAATAGTGTAATGTAGTTTTATCTAAATAAAACCATTTGAAGGTATGTATGTATTCGTAAACCAAATGTATTTTTAATACCCCTTGTGAGTTATTATAACCATGCTAATGACCTAGATGGCATGTACGACGTTCTTCAGACGTCGGAATGGTACGACATTTGTCACCCCAGACCTACCAGTCCAACCGTAGCTAACAATTTAGGTGCTAGATTGTTAGTCCCGTATAGATTTATACACAAGTGGCACACTCTATTATGGGGGATTCTGGTGATAATACAGGAACATTAGTATGTACTGTGGTAAGTACGGTGAAGGAATGTATCACAAAGCTGTATTGACGGTTTACGTGTAGTGTAATGAAAACTCATTTTCTTGTAAATGTATGTATCATCCATTTATAGTGTTTACCTAGTGTAAAAAAATTATACTTTTAAACATTTATTTCTTTGTCCCCAAAAGGATAAAATAGTTTGAATGTTCCATAAACTATACCTATTATAATTTATATAAATGTTTCGTTGAAATAATGAATCTTTTGTATGTTATTATCAATTTACCATGATAATGAAATGAAATGAAATAATTATATATGTATGTTTATATAATTATACTCTTTTTGCTCAACTTGTTAAAAAAATGTTAAAGCCTTATAAACTATACTCATTATATTTTATTTCAGTGAACATAGTGTATTTTTACTCGTTTTTCATAGCTTTGTAAATTTAGCAAAAACTTTGCACGTATATGATCATGAATTTGGAAATAAATCTATTTCATGTATTTTAGTATTTTTGCACGAATGGTAGTAAAAATAAGTGTAATCATATTGTATTTTTAACACAAGTTTTCTTGTGTTTTACTTGTATTCCCCCTAAAACATAGAAAATCGCGGAAAAATATAGGGGTATGAACTCACCTCGAGTGTGTTCTTGGCTGGATAACGAGGTAAAAACGATGATCTTCAAGTTATAATACGTGAACGTGTTTGTATCCTACGAGTATTTAACACACGATATTGTGTGTAAATTAGTTGAACTAACACGAATAGTGTTGTAAAAACACTAAATTAAACAAGAGAACTTACAAAATCCTCAGAATTAACTTTGAAGAAATGGTTTTCCTGAGAATGTTTGGATATGTTTCTGGGCAATTCGTATGAAGATATGAAGATGTTCTTACGAACTTTGAGAGAAAAGTGAGGAGATTTGAAGGTGTAATGAAACTTATGCATGAAGATTTCGGCCTAATATATATATATATATATATATATATATATATATATATATATATATATACATATATATATATATATATATATATGGGGGTAAAGGTGATGTGACATTTGCATTGGATTGTGTATTTTATCACTTTGGAAAAAGTGCCACGGATAAGATGAGTGATTTCGGCCTATCTCCACCGAAATCACCTTTATTTCGGTCCAAGATCCAACCGAGAACCAAGGTCTTCGGTCTAGAGTGTCTTCGGTCCATAGAGATTTCGGTCTAGGTGTTCTCGGTCTAAATGGTTCTCGGTCTAATGATGTTCTCGGCCATGGCATGAGATTTTGGTCCATCACAACCAAAATCTCATTGTTTTTGATTCCTAAAACCGAAAACCTCAAAAGCAAAGTGAATTTTCATGATTTAATTTTTAACTCTTTGACTTTTGTTGGGATAATTCACTTTTGGTTTGACTTGTTTAACTTTTATTGACCCGAAATAGCCGGTTGTTACAACAAAATCCTCGACTCCCTATGGAAGGATCAAAACTGGGGCCTCATATAACTTCTGCAGAAGAGTCTCGAACGCCGACTACTGCTCAGGGCCCCATCGGAAATCCACCTCCTTTCTCGTCAGACGAGTGAGGGGTACTGCAATCTAGAGAAATCTTGAATAAATCTCCGGTAGTACCTAGCCAAACCCACGAAACTCCTGATCTCTGTGGGAGATTTTGGAAGCTCCCACTGCATCACCGCCTCTATCTTGGCCGGATCGACCAAAATCCCATCCTGGTTAACGAGGTTGCCAAGGAACTAAACCTCTCGTAGCCAAAACTCGCACTTCGAGAACTTGGCATAAATCCATTCTCGCCTCAAAACCCCCAGAAGCTCTCGCAGGTGCTCCTCATGCTGCTCTTTGGTCTTGGAATACACCAAGATATCATCAATAAACACAATGACAGATCGGTCGAGCATCGGCCTACATACCCGATTCATCAAATCCATAAACACAGAAGGCATATTGTTGAGCCTAAATGGTATAACCACGAACTCGTAATGCCCATAACAAGTCTGAAACGCGTTATTATCCACATCTTCCTCTCTTACTCTCACCTGATGATACCCATACCTCAAATCTATCTTGGAGAACCGAGACACAGCCTGCAACTGATCAAAGATGTCATCAATCCATGGTAGGGGATAATGGTTCTTCACCGTTTACTTGTTCAAATCCCGGTAATCAATGCACATCTGGTGTGAACCATCCTTCTTCTTGACGAACAATATCGGTTCTCCCCACGGAGAACTGCTCGATCTAATAAACTTCTTAGCTAGCAGCTCTTGCAGCTGATATGCCAACTCCTGCATCTCAGGCGGTGCCAAGCGGTACAACGCCTTGGAAATCGGGGCTACACCTGGCACAATATCAATCCTGAACTCAACCTTCCTCTCCGGCGGCACACCGGGTAACTCCTCCGGAAAAACATCAGCAAACTCCCTAACAACTGGAACCTATGAAACTGAAGTCTGCTCCCCAACCCGAGTATCAACGAAATAAGCCAGATAACCGGCACACCCATGCTAAATATACTATCTAGCCCTGGCTGCTGAATAAAAACTGAACCAACCTTAGTGCCCTCTCCATAGATAACCAATTCTCCACCACTTGGGGTTCGAACTACCACTCGCTGGCCCTCGCAATCAATCAAGCATCCAAACCTGCTCAGTCAGTCCATACTCATTATCACACATACATCCCCCATGGGGATAGGGCACCCCGAAGATTTCCAATACACAACCCTGATATATTGCAGATGCAAAAACCCCGTGTTCGTTGGCGATAGAAACCCGCAACGGGTACTCTCACTCCCTAATAGACATATCAAACCCCCTACTAAAAGATCGAGATACAAAGGACTGACTCGCGCCCGAGTCAAATAACACACGAGCAGGCAAAGAGTTAACTAAGAATGTACCTATTAGGAGCATATACATAAGCATAACATAAAACATGATCAACAGGACAATAAATACAAACATAACAGTGATGACATCTGGAGCTATTCTGACCTCATCAACAGTGAGCTGAAAAGCACGACCCCGAGCCCGAAGGGGCTCCGCCCTCCCCTGGCGCCCATCGGTGATCCTCAACGTAGCTGGCGCTAAGGCCTGCGCCGGCTTGGCAGCGAGCAATTGACAGTTGACCTTCCCATGTTCAATCCGATCACAGTGATAGCAAATCCTTAAACTTGGAACTGGGGCCGGCTGGCGACAATCCCTTGCATAGTGCCCCTCATTGCCACATTTGTGGCATACACCGCCTGATCGACAGGCCCCCTCATGAACCTTACCGCACTTCCCACAAATGTGTCCAAATTGACTCCCAGATCTAGTATCATTGGTATTGACCCGCTTCGGCGCAGGCTGCGACTGCGCATGGGCTAGTCTCTGGTCCATCGTCTGGACCTCCATGTCAATCTCACGCCGCCTGGCGGCCTCTTGAAATCCAACAATGACCCACAACGTTGATAGGATACAAGCTGCCTGATATCCGTCTTGAGCATGCTCAAGTAACGGGTCATCTGAGCTTTCTCAGAAGCAGCAAACTCATGACAAAACATGGCCATCTCCGTGAATATCTTGGTGATCTCCATCACCGACTCAGTCCCCTGTCTAATATCCAAGTACTCTTGGGCCAACCTCTCACGCTCCACCGGCGGAATGTATATAGAACGAAATATCTCCGAGAAATGCTCCCAGGTCACATCAGCTCTCTGCTCAGAAGAATACGAGCTAGTAACTGTTGGATTTGGTGTCTAAGTCCATAACTATAACTGGGATGTACTTGACCCGATTGTAGCATGTTCTTTTGGGTTGCCTTCATCAGTGCAATTTGATAGGATGGACTTTTGAGAATAAGGTTATTTATGATTTATTAATATATTATAAGTATAATATATTAATTGAAAAATCATATTATTTAATGAGTATTGATCAAGAATTAATTTGGAATTAATTTTGTGATCAAAAGAGACTAATTAAATAAGTGGGGATTGATTATGTAAATCAATGATTCTTATAGTGTGGGCTAATGATCCATGGTTATTTAGGATGGGATAAACCAATGAGATAATCCATGGATAGTCCATGGAGGTTTAACCCAATGAGCCTAAGTAATATGAAAGGTCATTAGGGTTTGCAAGGTGTAACCCTAGCATTTGCTACACTATAAAAGGACTCTACTAGAGCTAAAATCGACTACCCCATTCATTCTAAGAGAGTGAAGTTGATTTTGTGCTAAGTAACTTATTTTCTCAAGCCTCCCCTTGCATTTGGTGTTTGTGAACCATTAGAGGCATCACACTTGAGGTGCTCAAGCTTTTGAAGGCCAAGAACTACAAGTCCTACTAAGAGGTAAGTTATCTAACTAGTTGTATTGTTCAATTGTTCAATTGTATGCTAGTTAGGGAGAATGATTTGAAAAATTAAAAATGCATGTATAATTAGAGAAAACGTATATCCAAAGCATTTAGGGTTGCATGTGCACCATAGTAGTGTTATAGTGCTCAAAACCCAACAGTGGTTTCAGAGCCTAGGATTGTTTTCTGTTATACTTGATGCTTATTGTTTTTCAAAGTTGAAAAAATCGATTTTCTGGCCACTTACTGATGAACTCGCTGAGTCCATGAACTGACTTGATGATTCGACTCAATAAAAGAGCAACTCGACGAGTCCAGTTCATGCACTCGTCGAATAGATGCCTCTGTGTGCATAATTTCGAGTTTTTGGCCTGGATTGAATAGAGATCACTACTACAAACTGTTTTTTGTATCATTGAATTTTTTTTATAGGGTAGTGATTATATTCATCAATTAACAAGATAATTGTCAAAGTTTTAAGATAATTGTTGATTTATATGATAAACAAAGTTGCTTGCAAATTGTTGACTTGATATTATCTTGTTTATGAGTTTAGTTAGATCAATCTTGAATTATATGATAATTTTAGTTGTGAGAAATTGATTTAAATGAATTTGAATGACCTCCATAACTTGTCCTCAAGTTATGGAAAATGAAAAGTCTCGTCCATTAAAATAACTTTAAACTCATAAGTTATGAATTCCAAGAGTCTTCAAAAGATAGTTGTCAAAATTCTTATGATAGTTGTTAGTTTATATGTTAAGCCAAGTACTTGTATCATTTGTTTTGAAACTATTTTACCTTATGAGTTAGTTTATATCATGATTATAAAAATTATATGATAATTTTACTTGTTAGAATTGATTTAAATGTTCTTTAATGAGTTCCATAACTTGTCCTCAAGTTATGGAACATGAAAAGTCTTATCATAAATGTTGTAATGAGCTCCATAACTTGTCCTCAAGTTATGGAAAATCAAGAGTCTTTTCATAAAACCAACATTAACTCATAAGTTATGGATATGAAGATTTTTGACAAGTTTCAAAACTTTCCCTCAAGTTTTGGAATTTGTAAAGTCTCACAACTGTAACTTTAATTCCAAACCCTAGAGTTTTAAAATTTAAAATTTAACCCTTATACTTTATAATATTATAAGTTTAATAATATATATATATATATATATATATATATATATATATATATATATATATATATGTATAAGACAAGTCAGTCTTACCGTTAGTAGGCCTCATTCACGAAGCTGGTCTATAAGGGGGGTATAAGGTTATTGCCTATAAAATGGTGGTTTAATGGGTGTCCACTCTCACCCACCGCTTCCTTGACTGGTGGAGGGTCATTATCCGAATGAGTAGGATATGACATTAATTCTCGTTAAAAGTATAATGATAAATATAAAGTAACTAAAACTTTTATTAAATTCCCAATCTTAGGTACTTTAAGAAAATGTGAAAATGGTGCTAATCCATGAAATTACACTTTGCACCTTGTTAAGTCATTAGTGGAGCGTGTGTGGTTAACCGACATACTAATCTGGGACTGAGAGGGTAGCTTGATGTTAATCATAGATCAATGGAGCGTGTGTGGTTAACCGACACATTGATTAGGTGATTTGTAACATTGAGTGTACTAAGCTAATTTGCATGGTTATTCACACCTTGTTTGTGATCCTTGGCATCCCAGTCACAAACTTGAAAGGCACAATCGAGATTTAAACATGCCATTGAAAAGTTCAATGAATCTCAAAGAATCTAGGAATTTCAATCCATTTAAAACTTAATAATTTGTTTCGTTTTTCATGGTGGAAATTGGTAAATCATCATTTACCTACCTTCAAATATTTTACAATTGGATTACGGCATCCCTCTTCGCAATTGTAAAATATTTTGTTGGATCCTAGCCTTAATATTTCGCTTTGGGTGTTATATTAAGGACTTAAATCAACTAACTTGAATTTCTCCCTGATAGATGTCTAGGTCAGACAACTATGGTCTTCCCGAATCTGTTGGAAAAGGCTTTCCACATGAAGATGATATTCTACAATGTTATACTTCACTTCCTCCACCTCCTCCAATTATTCTCCCTGACCCGCATGTTCGAAGACTTGAAAAGTTCTAGGTCACTCAGGCCCTATTGGCGAGCAAACATGAAGATGGAAGATATGTGTGTGCATATGTGTTGGAGATGAAGTCACACATTGACAGGCTGGGAAAGTTAGGAGTCGATGTCTTAAGGAAGTTGGCTGTTGACTTGGTTCTTCAGTCACTTCCCGAGTCGTATAGTCAGTTTGTTAAAGATTACTATATGACAGATCGCGACGTGACCCTCATTGATCTTATCTATTTGCTTATTGCTACTGAATCATAAATAATTTGGCGCAATAGTCAAGCAAATTTTATTGGAAGATCTACTTCCCAAGCTACCATGGACATAGGCAATGAAATGGATAGTCCAAAAAAATCCCTTCTCTTATGGGAAGGGAATTAGCTATGGTCAAAAGATTTGACCATAAGAGAAAAGCCAGTTCTGAGATAGTTCCATGTGCAAATGCCAAAGAGTCCACATGTTTCTACTGCCATTTGAAGGGACATTGGAAGCGAAGCTGTCCTGAATACCTGAAAGATCTAAGAGAATGTAAAGTCAAAAAAGGTTTGACTCTACTTCAGGTAAGTCCACTATCTAACTCTATTAAGTTCCTGTTTGTAGATTCTTAATACATGATGTGATAAGATTACATTTTGATGTTTTGTAGGATCAAAGGAAGCTTAAAGGAAAGGCATGCAGAGTCTGATCGCGAAGAGATGGATTTCGATCGCATGTTTCGATGATCGGTTTTTTAGCTGCTGCTTAAGAGTTATGATAGATTGCTTAGAAAGTTGTAATAACATAGTTTTCATTTGTAATTTCATTGTAAGGAAAAGTTTTTTCCGCAATTATATAAATAAAGAAAAAGATTTATTTTATCTTATTTTATATTTCCTTGCAATGAAATATGTGAAAATTGATGTTTGTATTTTTAGCAATATGGATCTGATTCTTTTGTTTGTGGTAATGTCTAAATTTACCAAATAAGGAAAGATTCTCATCACCCAAGTTTCAATTGAACAGAAACTTGGGATCATGCAACTTGTATTGTATGATGAATGAGAACATTCATCTTTGGGAAATTAAGACTAATTCCTTGTTCACATGTAAATGTGATTCAAGTGAAGGACTAGGGGATTGGGTACACTTGGTTGTGCGTTGGTCAGGTCCACCACAAAGAACAATAAGACTATTCTTTATGGTTTACTAAAGTTAGTAGATATGGTTATGATTACAAGATTAAGTATAATACCGAGTCATTGAGAAGTCTCAATGTATAGCAGAACGAATAAGAAGAATCAAAGTTGGCAGAAAGATAAAAGTTTCTCCAATCTAAAAATATGGGAGAGTACTTAAGTATCGTGTTGTATGATCATCTTAATGATTATGAAAACCATATCACAATTTGATCCTCTAAGGATGCCTAAGTTCACTTGTTTGGCTAAGAAGATGTAACACCCCAAATTTCAGAGGTATGATTTAAGGGTTTAAAGTGTAATTTTGAAGAAGGGACTCGACGAGTAGGTATGCTTACTCGCCGAGTCGGAGCGGGTCTTAGGTCGCGAATTAAGTGACCAACTCGCCGAGTCGGAAGCTGTACTCGACGAGTTGGTGCTGGAATGAGAAAAACCCTAATCTTGGAGGTTGCACCCTATTTAAAGGACTTTATGTCCTTTTCTCAGCCTCCTTATTGCCCTTGAGAACCAGAAAACCCTAAACTCGTGTGTGTGAGGCCTTTGGAGGGAGATTGAAGCTTTGGAAGTTGTTTCTAGTGGAAGAAACTTGAAGATCAAAAGGGCTTGCATCAAGAGAGTGGTGTAGATCCAGAATCTACTGCAGTTTGGGCACATTTTGGAGGTAACAAGCTGTTACCTTGACTCTATTGCATTTATATCTATTCAAGAACGAGATTTGGGGCCCTTTTTGCATGTTAAGGATCTATTTCGGGTTAGGGGTCTAGATCTGAGGTTGCTACTTCAGATCTAGACTTGTCTTGGTCCAGAAACTCACAAAGTATCAGCCTTTGGCTTGTTGGTGAAGCATCCTTGTCTTAAACCTTAGCCCTAGAGTGATTTGGGCTTATAACTCCTTGGTTTCACGTAAAGTTTGCAACTTTACGTGAGAGTCATTCCCTAGAAGAGTGGATCTACAGTTTGGAGCCCCTGCATGACTCGAAAAGCCTCTGTATGAATAAAGGACTGAAGGGACTCGGCGAGTCTGTTCTTGGACTCGGCGAGTCTGTTGAAGATAGGCATGAACTCGACGAGTTGGAGGAACAACTCGGCGAGTCTGTTGAAGATTGCTGTGGACTCGGCGAGTCTGTTCTTGGACTCGGCGAGTCAGAACGCAAAACCCCAACCTCTTCTGGTTAAGACTCAGATCAGCGAGTTGAGTGGTGACTCAGTGAGTTGGACATTAGGACTCAGAGATTGTTGAACTCGACGAGTCATGGAGTGACTCGGCGAGTCGAGTTGTGATATAAGAGTTTTCTGAAGTTGGGAACTCAGCGAGTCAGCGGGTTGACTCGGTGAGTAGGGTCAATCAGGAAAGTTGGCCTTGGCCAGGACTTTGACTTTGACCAGTTTGACCTTCAAGGGTATTATGGTAATTTGGATTTTTACGTCAATGGATCATTGGTGGCTATAGGTGTTGGAGTTTGTGGCAGTGCTTCGGGATTGTGCTTTCGTGGTTTGGCTCGGCAGTTGCAAGGTGAGTTATCCTCACTATACCCAAGGGTCTAAGGCACCAAGGCCGGCCCTTTGATTTGTTATTTGAGTTAGTTACTGTTGTGTTATGTTAGTTGGCATCCTGGTAGATAGGATGGCTATATGATGGTATGCTCTGTTAGATCGGTATTCTGGTAGATTGGATGTGGCTATGCTTAGTGACCGGTAGTTGGTCTGACTGTCTGTATGCTGGTAGGAGATTACCTGTTATATGTGCACGTGTTGAGCAGTAGTAGAGGGTATTCCATCCCGGTAGGATGATAGGGCCCTAGCATGTTGTCTTGTAGACTGTTATATGGTTATTTGATAGGTGTACATGTTTGCTAGTATGTGGGCATTCCAACCCAATGGTTGAGGGCCATGAGTATTCCATCCCGGTAGGATGATTGGACTCATAGTAGGTGGACATTCCAACCTGATGGTTGAGGGCCTGGGGTATTCCATCCCGAGGGATGATTGGACCAATAGTAGTTAGTGTATATATAGTAGGTGGGCATTCCAACCTGATGGTTGAGGGCCAGGTGTATTCCATCCCGGTAGGATGATTGGACTCATAGTAGGTGGGCATTCCAACCTGATGGTTGAGGGCCTGGGGTATTCCATCCCGAGGGATGATTGGACCCATAGTAGTTATTGTATGTATAGGTGTGTGGGCATTGCAACCCGATGGTTGTGGGCCGAGAGTATTCCATCCCGAGGATGATTGGACTCGTAGTATGTTGGCATTCCAACCCGACGGTTGAGGGCATGGGGTATTCCAACCTAGCGGTTGATTCGACCCATAGTATGTTGTTCATTGCTGTATGTGTATGGTTATGTGTGTACGGGTATTTTGGGGGAACTCACTAAGCTTCCGAGCTTACGGTTTTCAGTTTATTGTTTCAGGTACATCAGGTGATCGTGGCAAGGCAAAGGCGTGATCGCACCGCTCCTCATATTTCATGATTTTGCGATTTGGTTCTGGGGATACTCTGATGTTTAAACTATTTTGAAAACGAGTTGTAATAACTTAATGGTTTTTTAATGGGTTAAAATGTTTTAAATTGGTCTGAATTTTATGGGTGTTACAAGTTGGTATCAGAGCCTTGGTTTGAGTGAATTGGAGGAACATTTGTGTGAATCCATTCTCAAATCAAGGAAAGATTTTCAAATGGTTTTCAAAAATAAGTAAAGGAGGCTGCAGAGGGTACGATCAGCCGGAGCCAGTAAGCAGACCCCAAAATACCATACAAGTTATTTGATTATGTGATATGATTAGAACAGCATGCTAGTACTAGGCTAGGGATCTTCAGGAATTGCCTGATTACATGATGCCTGTTAGCCTAGGGCTTTCCTTATATGAAATTGACATCATTACTGTAGTTATTTAGTGTAGGCATCACGGTTATACATAACTAAGATCTTATAGCCTGAGAATGTTTGATTTGGCCTTATGTTCTGTTCTTGTCTGATTGGGAGCTTAGGGTAGGATTGGATATTCGAAAGTCTATAGGGTCCAGCATTATGTATGACTAGCATACACTAGTGGTGCAGGGTTGGTGGAAGTTTCATGGATGGATGGGTGGGTAGTGAGAGGTCGGGAGGCCAGTTATGAGATATTCAGTATTCCCCTAGGAATGAGGATTGAGCATTCGTTATGTTATGTATATTATTAGGGTGTTGTGGTGATACTTGAGACAAATATGGGTAGGTGTGGAAGGTAGTATGGGCCCGTACTACTGAAAGCATAGGACCCATACGCGTAGCAAGGAAGTCACAACTCCTAGGGTTTAGAAGGGAGTTGGTCCCCGGTTATCTAGGCGGATTGTCTGATATTTTTCCTCTTCTATTTTCAGTATGGTGATTACGAGGCGTGTTGTGACTGGATCCGGATCGGGATCAGGTCAGGGTGATCAGGGGGCCCCAGCGGCACCTGAGATTATCGGTCAGGAGGGGCCAATGTTGACAGAGGATCGGGTCAGGGAGATCATCCGCGAGGAGGTGGTCGAGATTGTCCGGGGTCAGATTCTGGAGTTGTTTGGGACTATTAAGTCCGCTATGAGGGAGTACTTCGATGATCGTTATGCAGCTCTTACTGAGACGGCTGCCGCGGCAGCTACAACAGCTGTAACAGCGGCAGGGGGAGGAGCCGGTCGGGGCTTCCAGTACCGGGACTTCGATAATACGAAGCCCCTACCTTTGACGGAGTTCAGGATCCGATTGTTGCGATGAGATGGTTGTCGGATGTGGAGGGATGTTTCTTCACGTGTTCGTGCCCTGCTGAGCAGAGGGTGAGGTGTGCTCTGAACCTTTTGAGGCTCGGGGCGAAGGATTGGTGGAGGTTGACTACGGGATCATATTCTGACGCGCAGCGGGCTGCAGTTACTTGGGATCAGTTCCGAGACATGTTCAGTACCCGTTATGTTCCGCGGGTTGAGCGGGAGAGATTGGCTCAGGAGTTTTTGGAGCTTAGACAGGATTCAGAGTCGGTGACGGAGATCACTAGGATGTTTACGGAGAAGGCGATGTTCTGCCCTGAGTTTGCCTCGGAGCAGGCTCAGATGACCCGGTATCTGAGCATGCTCAAGAGGGACATCAGACAGTTTGTGTCCACGCAGAGATGTGATACCTTGTTGGAGTTGCAGAAGGCCGCCAGGCGGCGCGAGTTAGAGATTGAGCTCCAGCTGAGGGAGCAGAGGCAGGCCCCGGTGCAGTCGCAGCCTGCGCCAAAACGGATGAGGGCTGCTGATTATCGTCAGGAAAGCCAGAGGAGTCGCACTTGTGGGAAGTGCGGTAAGGTACATGATGGAGTTTGTCGATCTTCTTCTGGGTGCCACAAGTGTGGCAGGGAGGGCCACATAGCCAGGGATTGTAGGCAGCAGGCTCCAGCTGCCGGAGTCCGACTTTGTTATCATTGTGATCAGGTGGGCCATATGAAGGCCCAGTGTCCTCTCTTGGCTGCCAGGCCAGTGCATGTCCCAGCACCAGCCACTTTGAGACTTACTGACGGGGGTCAGGGTCGGGTAGAGCCTTTGAAGGCTCCAGGGCGTGCTTATCAGCTTGTGGCCGAGGAGATCGGGACAGCGCCAGAGGTGACAGCAGGTATGTCTTTTCTTCTAATCTTGTTCATGTTATTATCAGTTGTTTGTTTCCTGCATAAGTTATTAGAGCATAGTAGATGATAGTGAGAAGTTATTATTGAGAAATTATAGAGGGGTAGTATCTGGTGATGCATTCAAGAGAGAGGAAGGACATGATCCAGAGATTCGGAATCATCAGCGGGACTCGGAGCCCTTGAAGTTCGTTGTCTCGGGTTGGGACAATTGAGTCGCGTACCAGCTTCGCCGCCGGTAGACAGTAGCTAGTGCTCTAAGTGGGGGAGAATTGGAAATTCTCGGATGGGGCGTGGTTTGGAAGGAAGTCGCCTGACGCAGTTTGGATGTCGGTTACGGGAAGGGGTGCGATGAGGCGTTCCAGTTATGGTAAGAACCCCGTATGTATGGTGGATCTTTGAGCGAGCAGTGAGGATACTGCTATGCTATGACAATCAATGGGGTTGTTCTCAAGTGTCGGATATGTTGAGGGGCATGCGAAAGACTCTTTGTGGATGGTAGGTTATGCAATCAGTTTTTTAGTATATGTACGTGTTATGGGATAGCGACGTGCTCCACAAGAGGATGATGTTGAGTGAGGTTCCGATATTTCGGCACCGACTGATGATGTGAAGTTATGGTTCAGGTCTCCTTGGAAGAGGAGAAGGTGAGTAACTCCAGATTGGGGATTTGGACAGAGGATGCTAGAAATAGCGGAGTCGATAGACTCGGGAGCAGTCTAGATCGGCGCCGAGAACCGAGTAAGGATATTCCAATCGTAGGTCGTGGACCTAGAGATCGCGAGAGTAATGTTCCCTGTTATGGTACGTTTGGAGTAGACGTGATGTCGAGATTTGGGTGAATTACACTCGGTTGTGTCGAATCAGAGTAGATTGAAGGTTGGATCCTTGGGCTTCAAGTATGGTTGCAGGCATGAGTTATGTGAGTAGTGGTATTCCAATCTAGGGTATTCCATCACGAGGATGATCGGACCCTATGATTGATTGGACCTGGTGTGTTTGGTATTCCAACCCGAGGGTTGATTGAGCCAAAACATGCGTGGGTATGCGAGGGTATACCATCCTTGGGATGACGGGACCCGTTATAGGCGTACCTGGTATTCCAGCCCGAGGCTGATTGGGCTAGGTACGAATGGTTATGTGATGTAGCTGGCTGATTCATGGGAGTTGCTAGAAGCTGAAGGATGCAGTATCCTGTCATGGTAAAAGGGAGTAGATCCGGGATGGGAACAGGATTCGTTCCCTATTGCAGGTTATCCGGGATATCGCCAGTTTTGGGCGAAGGAAAGGTGGATTAGTGTTATAGCAGAGCTCAGTGGATTATTGTGGTGTCTAACTTTCGCAAGTCTCGAAGGTGTGTTCATGTCAGGAAGGTGGCAGTACCATCGGGTGATACTGGTTTGATGTGTTCAGACATTTAGTAGAAGAGGCCGATGGTCGGCCGGGAGTATTGGCAAGGATACCACACGAGAAGAAGTTATTTTTTTAGGGTACAGTGGTAGGGTCTGGAAGGGCATGAGTTGATTGTGAAATCGGAGTCTGCAGTGCAAGAGGTGTATTCAGAATCGTATACTGCAGCAGGCTTCGAGGACGAAGCCTAATTTAAGTGGGGGAGAGTTGTAACACCCCAAATTTCAGAGGTATGATTTAAGGGTTTAAAGTGTAATTTTGAAGAAGGGACTCGACGAGTAGGTATGCTTACTCGCCGAGTCGGAGCGGGTCTTGGGTCGCGAATTAAGTGACCAACTCGCCGAGTCGGAAGCTGGACTCGACGAGTTGGTGCTGGAATGAGAAAAACCCTAATCTCGGGGGTTGCACCCTATTTAAAGGACTTTATGTCCTTTTCTCAGCCTCCTTATTGCCCTTGAGAACCAGAAAACCCTAAACTCGTGTGTGTGTGAGGCCTTTGGAGGGAGATTGAAGCTTTGGAAGTTGTTTCTAGTGGAAGAAACTTGAAGATCAAAAGGGCTTGCATCAAGAGAGTGGTGTAGATCCAGAATCTACTGCAGTTTGGGCACATTTTGGAGGTAACAAGCTGTTACCTTGACTCTATTGCATTTATATCTATTCAAGAACGAGATTTGGGGCCCTTTTTGCATGTTAAGGATCTACTTCGGGTTAGGGGTCTAGATCTGAGGTTGCTACTTCAGATCTAGACTTGTCTTGGTCCAGAAACTCACAAAGTATCAGCCTTTGGCTTGTTGGTGAAGCATCCTTGTCTTAAACCTTAGCCCTAGAGTGATTTGGGCTTATAACTCCTTGGTTTCACGTAAAGTTTGCAACTTTACGTGAGAGTCATGCCCTAGAAGAGTGGATCTACAGTTTGGAGCCCCTGCATGACTCGAAAAGCCTCTGTATGAATAAAGGACTGAAGGGACTCGGCGAGTCTGTTCTTGGACTCGGCAAGTCTGTTGAAGATAGGCATGAACTCGACGAGTTGGAGGAACAACTCGGCGAGTCTGTTGAAGATTGTTGTGGACTCGGCGAGTCTGTTCTTGGACTCGGCGAGTCAGAACGCAAAACCCCAACCTCTTCTGGTTAAGACTCAGATCAGCGAGTTGAGTTGTGACTCAGTGAGTTGGACATTAGGACTCAGAGATTGTTGAACTCGACGAGTCATGGAGTGACTCGGCGAGTCGAGTTGTGATATAAGAGTTTTCTAAAGTTGGGAACTCAGCGAGTCAGCGGGTTGACTCGGTGAGTAGGGTCAATCAGGAAAGTTGGCCTTGGCCAGGTTTTTGACTTTGACCAGTTTGACCTTCAAGGGTATTATGGTAATTTGGATTTTTACGTCAATGGATCATTGATGGCTATAGGTGTTGGAGTTTGAGGCAGTGCTTCGGGATTGTGCTTTTGTGGTTTGGCTCGGCAGTTGCAAGGTGAGTTATCCTCACTATACCCAAGGGTCTAAGGTACCAAGGCCGGCCCTTTGATTTGTTATTTGAGTTATTTACTGTTGTGTTATGTTAGTTGGCATCCTGGTAGATAGGATGGCTATATGATGGTATGCTCTATTAGATCGGTATTCTGGTAGATTGGATGTGGCTATGCTTAGTGACCGGTAGTTGGTCTGAATGTCTGTATGCTGGTAGGAGATTACCTGTTATATGTGCACGTGTTGAGCAGTAGTAGAGGGTATTCCATCCCGGTAGGATGATAGGGCCCTAGCATGTTGTCTTGTAGACTGTTATATGGTTATTTGATAGGTGTACATGTTTGCTAGTATGTGGGCATTCCAACCAGATGGTTGAGGGCCAGGAGTATTCCATCCTGGTAGGATGATTGGACTCATAGTAGGTGGACATTCCAACCTGATGGTTGAGGGCCTGGGGTATTCCATCCCGAGGGATGATTAGACCCATAGTAGTTAGTGTATATATATTAGGTGGGCATTCCAACCCGATGGTTGAGGGCCATGAGTATTCCATCCCGGTAGGATGATTGGACTCATAGTAGGTGGGCATTCCAACCTGATGGTTGAGGGCCTGGGGTATTCCATCCCGAGGGATGATTGGACCCATAGTAGTTATTGTATGTATAGGTGTGTGGGCATTCCAACCCGATGGTTGTGGGTCGAGAGTATTCCATCCCGAGGATGATTGGACTCGTAGTATGTTGGCATTCCAACCCGACGGTTGAGGGCCTGGGGTATTCCAACCTGGTGGTTGATTGGACCCATAGTATGCTATTCATTGCTGTATGTGTATGGTTATGTGTGTACGGGTATTTTGGGAGAACTCACTAAGCTTTCGAGCTTACGGTTTTCAGTTTATTGTTTCAGGTACATCAGGTGATCGTGGCAAGGCAAAGGCGTGATCGTACCGCTCCTCATATTTCATGATTTTGCGATTTGGTTCTGGGGATACTCTGATGTTTAAACTATTTTGAAAACGAGTTGTAATAACTTAATGGTTTTTGAATGGGTTAAAATGTTTTAAATTGGTCTGAATTTTATGGGTATTACAGAAGAGGAATCAGGAATTGTTGAAATGGTTAAATCAATTAAGATGAATCATACTTTGTTCCAAGATCAAATCTTAGAGTCATACTCCAAGATTGTATATTGAGTGACATATCAGTAAATGTAGAGTAACATGTTTTCTACTCTTGTACATCTGAAATTGGTAAGTTGTAATTTTTTGGATAAAACAAAGATCAACTAAGACCAATTGTCAAAAGTGTTTTGTCTTGATAAGAAATCGCACTAACTCTTGAATATTTGTTTGTCAAGTAATGTTTCTTGACAGAGAGAAACTTATATGTCAAGAGGTCAGTGGGAGTCTAAAAGATCTTGAAGAGTTTTAATAACTAATCAAGAGTCAGCCCATTGTTAATCACTAGCACACGACTTGAGGTTTGTAGCCTATCGTGTTGACATATTCTTGTTTTCGCGCCCATTCCAGTTGAAGTTGACTATGCATGTGAGTTCTATGATTTCTCAATTGTTTGCATAACAACTTGGAAGCAATGGTAGGCCCTTGAGCTGCCAGGTGGCAAGAAATTAAGATTGAACAAGTTTGGTCCATATGAGTTTGGATTTGTCACTAACCCTGTCTTATGATCATGGTTATGACAAATTCACATGGATAGGAACACATACACCATAAAATCAAAGTAACAAAGGTTTCTCTACAGTTCATGAAAATGATTGTGAGGAAATGCTTTCACTAAGTAGACTTTAAAGAGTTAGTAATTGTGATATTTTCATTCTCAAATTCGATTATGACTACGACATCCCTCTTCATAGTTCGAATTGTGAGAAATGGCAAAAGGTCTAAACATTTGAGACTTATTGTTGTAAGTTTCTAAACATTTGAGAGTTATTGCTGTAAGTTGTAAAATTGTTTAGACACACATATGAGATTTCTAATAAAAGGTGTGTGAGCTTAGATTAAGGCTTATCGAAGCATCTCGTGTCAGAAATCTGAACTTTGGTAAGAAAGTCAATAAAGTATTGATTTCTAGAAGTCCAGCCGATTTCTGGATTTATGTCACAACTAGTGGGAGCATAAATGTTATGCAAGTAACAAAATAATTCTTATGCTAGTGGGAGCATAATTATTATGGTAAGTGTTGCAAGTTAGCAATGTTAATTATAGAAAACAAAGTTTTCAATTCGCAAAGTTGCAGGGTTGAAAAGTTATTTTGCTATACTTAAGAGAGAAGAATTTATACTTCATTTCAATTACTTCATTTCAATTCTAAAAGTTTAGATTGAGATTTTAATCAAATTTAGTCAAGGATTTATATGAATACCATGTTGAAATGTTTCAACATTGGAAATTATATATGTGGAAATATTATAGCAAAAGACTGGTCAAGTATCATGTCTTTATGTAAGACATTATGAATCATATCCCATATGCTTCGGGTATAGGATCGATTGCATATGCTATAATATTCATATGTTCTAATTTTTCAAATGCCTAGGGCATTAAGAGGGAAAAAGGACTAGAACTGGATATGACTAAAGTTATTAAACAACTGCTAAGAACAGTCCAAGGTTCGCCAAAGATTGGTTGCTTATGGATAGTTGGAAGTATAGTAATGATGGACCATATTGACATTATTATGAATAGACAGGAGTCTATTAACAATGAGTTGTCATATGGAAAATATGGAAATGTTTCCATAATGGGAGTTGGATATCAAGAATCTATGAGAAAGTTAGAAACTTTTATGCAAAAAGGATGTTCAAAGGAATGTGCTTTGAATATGAGACTTCGGATCTATGAAATTGTCTTGTAACAATCTCCAATGGAAATTTTTGTAATTGACAAAGTCTCTGTGACTTGTGTACATAGTCATTACAAAAGGATCACTGCATATAAGTTTAGAATCTAACAAATTACAGTAAGTGGAAAGAACTTGGTATTATTACACTTACGATAAGGATTTGGAATTGTGAAATGAGTATCGTTGGAAATGTTTACAATTGATATATTTCACAAAGTAAGGACCGTAGGTAAACATAGTGTGCATGCTTGGAGCATGGGATAGCTGTTGTTTTAATTCAAAATATTAGTTGATAAATCGAATCAATATACAATGAATAATGTGTAATCAATATGGTGATTAAATAAAAGGTGTTTTATTTACACTCAAAAGTTTTGGGGCCATATAGGTTTAGTATTATTCTTGTGTTTCACTTTGCATGTTTTGACTTCCCGAATAATAAGATTATTCAAACCATCCACAGTCGATCATACTTTGGAAGTAGGTAATGAGGCTAGATTGTCATGAGTTGGCTTCTAGATTGTCTAAGGTGTTAGACATAGCAAAAGTGTGCTACACCATTCATGAGTGCTCCTTAAATAAGATTTGAGTATTGGATTCAACCCGCGCTCACCTGAATTACTTCATGGAATTTTTCACGAGTAATTGTGAGACGATAATATCATATAATCTTCAAACTAAGATATATGAGTTGTTGACTACGAGTTGGTTGTGCATTGATGGCATGAAAATGCATTAGTAACTTGATGTTATAAAACGTGTCGTTGTGCATGATTTGATGAGTAGTTAGTACAAGCATATAGTGTCAAAGTTTATCTGTTCCTTTTATCCTAAGAGGATTAAAAGCGATATCTTGGGCCCCTCGATGATTCTGTTTTGACTATGTGTCGGGACCGGTCAGAACTAAATTGATGTGTTCAGTTATGTTCTATGTCAGACGAATCGGAAATCGGGAAACAAATTACAGGACAATAAGTATGACTATGTTCCATGTATTTGTCTGCATAGATATCTTGAGAACAGAGGAATATATGATCCCTTATCTAAAGGACGAGTCACTGACTGGGTCAGAGTTCGACAGCGGCTTTGAAAGCTTACGATTGCTAATCGGATCCTAAAGTTGCATTGGCAGTTAACGTTATTAGACTTATCCAAGTGGGAGACTGTTGGATTTGGTGTCTAAGTCCATAACTATAACTGGGATGTACTTGACCCGATTGTAGCATGGTCCTTTTGGGTTGCCTTCGTCAGTGCAATTCGATAGGATGGACTTTTGAGAATAAGGTTATTTATGATTTATTAATATATTATAAGTATAATATACTAATTGAGAAATCATATTATTTAATTAGTATTGATCAAGAATTAATTTGGAATTAATTTTGTGATCAAAAGAGACTAATTAAATAAGTGGGGATTGATTATGTAAATCAATGATTCTTATGGTGTGGGCTAATGATCCATGGTTATTTAGGATGGGCTAAACCAATGAGATAATCCATGGAGGTTTAACCCATGGAGCCTAAGTAATATGAAAGGTCATTAGGGTTTGCAAGGTGTAACCCTAGCATTTGCTACACTATAAAAGGACTCCACTAGAGCTAAAATCGACTACCCCATTCATTCTAAGAGAGTGAAGTTGATTTTGTGCTAAGTAACTTATTCTCTCAAGCCTCCGCTTGCATTTGGTGTTTGTGAACCATTAGAGGCATCACACTTGAGGTGCTCAAGCTTTTGAAGGCCAAGAACTACAAGTCCTACTAAGAGGTAAGTTATCTAACTAGTTGTATTGTTCAATTGTTCAGTTGTATGCTAGTTAGGGAGAATGCTTTGAAAAATTGAAAATGCATGTATAATTAGAGAAAACATGTCACACCCCCGGACCAGACGGCGGAAACTTTCGGAGGCGGGTGAGTATATTGTGCAGTATCATAACAATTGAGTATAAATGAAACAGAGCAACCCAAACATCATACATTGAGATAACAAACTTACATTGTTTACATATTGTATTTGTCCTTCGAATTACACAAAAGAGGCATAAGCACAAAATTCCAAACTACAGCTAAATAGTCCTGCATCCGCGTCCCTTGTTACCTGCTTACTAGATCCCTGAGAATACAAGTCGTTTTGAAAAGCGTCAACTAAAAGTTGGTGAGTTCATAAGCATTTTTGTATAAGATAGTTTTACACTTGTTTCGAATCGTTCTCTTTGTACTTTCAGAAAATCCGATATTTTCTATGAAATCGTTTGAAGCCTTGCTTTGAAAATCATGGATATATGTGTGCATGTCGTTACTTTTGTTCATTCTTATAAGGAGTGATTATGAAAAGTGGTGTAATTTGTAAAGGCAAACTGTGTTCGAGAATAGTTCTTTTGTGTAGTAATATTCAACCGTTTCCAGAAAATCCCCTATTTTCAAAAGAGAATATAGTTGTAAATCTTGTTTTTTTTATCGAGTAAAATCGAGTGTGCGTTCTAGTTTATCGTTATCGAAATCGTATAAAATCGTTTTCTCCAGAAAATCCTATATTTTCTGCTATAAAATATTTGTATGTTCTGTTTCCAACTGTGTAAACTTGCATATGTGTGTGTTAGTTTATCGTTTTCAAAAATTGTTTACAAACATTTTCCATAAAGTCCTACGTTTTCTGATTTGTAAAATAGCAGTATTATGACTCCATACTTGTTAGATGAATGAATCAACATGGCAATTGTGGACATTCTACGCGATGAAAAAAAAGGACAGTCAACGCAACCAATGCGGACCATCACTTATCATGTGTAGGACAGTCAACACAACGTGCCAAAATTTATTTATGAGGTTTTTCCTTGCATAAATTTCTAGATAACATAACATATTCTAGTGAGTCGTTATAACCATACTAATATGACGAAAGCCTGTTTTGGCGTTTCTCAGGCGCCCTCGTTTTGGAAAAGACATTTGTCACCCTAGATTGGCCTGTCTAGCTGTAGCGAACAGCGAAGGTGCAGGGTGTCAACCCCGTATAGATCTATATACAAATTCCCGCTCTCCCTCCAGGAGACTCTGGCTATAACTCCTTACAGGACTTTAGACGTACACTAATATTTTTATATTTAGGTACTTTTGAGATTTGTCTGACTAGAATATTAACAACCTTTTGAGCAATCGATTGAGATCCATTATTTGTTAGATAAATAATAAAGTTTTTGCTCATTGAATAGAAATATTGTTCTTGTTCCATATCGTTTATTGTGCTTGTTAACTGGGTGCTCGTGTTCGTTCCGTTTCGTTTATTGAGAAATAAGTCATTTTGAACGTTTATCAAAATGACCCAACATTATCGGAATCGGCAAAAATGGTCTTTCCTTTCTATAAATTGTCGGCTCAGGCCCATATTAGTCAAGAGAAAAAGTGTCAAGTTATAATTTATGTAAATTTATGACTGCAGACTATGACACGCATTTTCTGTTTTATGACATATAGAACATTACTTATGTTCCTGAAGGTTTTACGACAGCAGTTTATGACATGCAAAAAATTTTGTCACGGAAACTCTGTTTTCGTATATTTTCCTTGATAAAATTATTTATATTAAATAATTATAAATAATCACAAATACTTTGTTAATCTGGTAAAAAGTCATGAGTATGACATAATATTCCAAGATAACCCTTGTATTTATGTTTGGCCAAAAATGATCTAAAATATTATTATTCCCATACTTTAATCATTTTTCAAAATATTTTGTCCAACAACTTGTTTAAGCAAATATTGAAGCAAATCCTTATAATCGTTGTTATAAAATTTCGTGACTTATACTTGGTAACATGCTAGTTCTTGATTCCAAACGTGATTTGTGAGATATAATCCAAACTCTTGAGACTTAACCAAAATCTCGAGTTTTTGGACTATTTATAAAGGTTTTCATACTTAAGCACATGAAAGATGGCATGCATACACAAAAGCAAATAGATCATGATTTGCACAAGACTTTGACTTGTATTCTCCCCCAAAAACAATAGAAATCTCGAAAAAAGTAGGGGTATGAAGCTCACCTTGAGTTAGTTTTGTGGGTGATTTGAAGAGATGTTGAGGAGTTTCCAAGTTTCAACACTTGAGACGTCCTAAGAATATTAACACATAATTTTATGTGTAAATATGGTGATATTAACAGAACAATGTGAAGGATCACTTAGCAAATTAGGAGCTACTTATAAGAATTTTGGAAATTTCTTTGAAGAAATCAGATTGAAACTTGAATGCACTGGGGAGCATCCACTAGTTCTTGAAGAGTTTGTTAAGTGGGTGAGGAAAGGACTCTTGAAGGAGGGTGAAGTCTTCCAGGGAGTGAATATGGAGTGGAAGTTAGGATAGTAAGATGGAGTTCTTCTTTTGAATAAAGGAAAAGGAGTTGATTTGATGTGTGCTTGGATATCTGGAGGATATTGCTTGTTTATCCGTGATTATCTTGGGACTTGTTGAAATGTCGCATCATAGAGTCAACTCTCTTATCTCTTAGAATCCCTTAAAAAAATCTTGGGTATTATTTTATATAAATATATGTTTAAAATAATCAATTTTGGCATAATTTAGGGGTTTAAGGGATCTAAAATATGAAAAACACGAGTTTGGAGGAACTCCCGACGTCAAAATATCCTAAACTGATGAAAAAGTCCAAAATGGTCCAAAATCCGGAGCCAAAGGGTGAATTCCGGAGCCATATCTCAAATTCTGGATTAGAGGTCAAGCCTGCGAGGGTCCGAAGTGGGTACAAGGGGGGTTCCGGAGGTACTGGACGAGTTCCGAAGCTGCTTGCTAATTTTCGGAGCACTTCCCTCGGATCCGGAGTCAGGCGCGAGTTCAAGAGCAAAGCCAGCAGTCCAGACCGGCTAGAAATTCCGAAGACGAGGCACTTGCGAGATCTTCCGGAGTAGCGAGAATGTCTGAAGCAAAAGGAGTTCCGAAGTGACTAGGGCATTCCGGACCAAGAGGGTCCTTGTGGGTTTTCTCCTTCGGTTTTGGGCTGTTTTCGACTGAGGAAGGTACATAGAGAGATTTGGGAGAGATTTCACATACTTGGAGAGATTTGGGAGAGATTTCACATACTTGGAGAGATTTGGGAGAGATTTCACATACTTGGAGAGATTTGGGAGAGATTTCACATACTTGGATAGATTTGGGAGAGATTTCACATACTTGGAGAGATTTAGGAGAGATTTCACATACTTAGAGAGATTTAGGAGAGATTTCACATACTTTGGAGAGATTTCACATACTTGGAGAGATTTGAGATACATGGAGAGATTTGCATTCTATCTTTTCATGGTCCATTAAGAACCATAAAGTACACTTTTAATGTGTTAGCACAAGTCTCACAATAGTTATTGCTTACATGAGGACGGAATTTTCTAGCCAAAATGCTAGTTGTGACAAAACATAGATCCAAAGCATTTAGGGTTGCATGTGCACCATAGGAGTGTTATAGTGCTCAAAACCCAACAGTAACAAGTCTCCACCAATCCTTCGCTCCGAACCGCAGAAGGTTCAGAGTGCACTTGACCCTCTGGTCAACTGGGCAAGAGCAAGTGAAGAAACATCCCTTCATGTCAGACAACCACCTTATGACTATGATCGGATCCTAAACTCCTCAAATGTTGATACTAAAAGGTCCTCCCAGCACCAATCCCGGCAGCAGCAACGGCTGAGGTGGCTGCAGCAGTAGCAGCCTCAGTCAATGTAGCGTATCGCTCATCAAAGTACTCCATCATAGCGGTCTTAATAGACCCAAACATCTCTGGCATTTGTGCCCGAAAGAGGAAAAGAACCTCCTCCTAAAGGATCACCCTAACCCGATCTTCAGTCAAAGCTGGCCTATCCTTGCTACCAGCTCCCGATCCCGATACAGATCCTGCATAAAATCGTCTCCTCATCACCATACTGAAAATAAACTAGGGAGATATCAGATAAAACACAAATCATACCAGAGAACCAACTCCCAACCAAGCCCTAGGGGTTGTGACTTCCCTGCTACGCGTACGGGTCATGTACTACTGGTAGTACGGGCCCATACTACCTTCCACACCTACCCGTATTTGTCTCAGAGGATCATCACAACAACCCTAACCAAACATACTATCATACACATACACTCTATCCTCACTATCTATAGGGAAGCTAAACATTACGCGACTCATCGGCAGACCCCAGACAACTCATCCATGAAACTTCCACCAACCCTGCAACAGTCGTGTATGTAATCATACATAACACTGGATCCTATAGACAGTCGAATACTTGATTCTACCCTAAGCCCTTCATCATACAAGAAGAGGAAATAAGTCCAAACCAAACATTCGCAGGCTATAAAATCTTAGTTATGTACAACTATGATTCATATACTAAGCAACTACAATATTGATGTCGATTCCATATAAAGAAGAACCCTAGGCTACCAGGCATCATATAATCAGGCAATTCTATCATGCAGTTCCTGAAGATCCCTAGCCTATCACTAGCATGTTGTTCTAACATATCACAATATCAAATAACAGTGTGGTAATTTAGGGTCTACTTACTGGCTCCGGTTGATCGTACACATCATATCCTCCTTGATTATTTTGAAAACAATTTGAAAATCATTTTTAAAATCTTTTTCCTTATTTTGAGACTGGATTCACACGAGTGTTCGTCCAATTCACTTAAATGAAGGCTCTGATACCAACTCGTATCACTCATAAAAATCACAATAAATTTTAAAATTTTTAAACCAACCCAAATTCAGAAATTGTTTACAATCATTATTTTCAAAACATTTTCAAACATCAGTGTCTCCCAAAATCATAATTTATAAACCAAAGGATGTGTACGGTCACGCGTTCTCCTTCTCATGGTCATCCGAAGTACCTGAAACATATCTCAAAACTATAAGCCAACGCTAAGTGATTTTCCCCGAAAGTACGATCACATAACATAAGCATAACAAAAAACAACATGCATACAGATCCTTCAGCCTGACAGGAACGCCGAACCGGCCTACATACTATCTGGTATGCTCACAAAACCTGTGGTATGACTGGAATGCCTCACCGGGCATTCAACCTATCTAGAACGTTCTCCGGGCCTTTGGTCTGACTGTTACACACCTCGGGCCTCCAGTCTATCCAGGACGCCTTGGGTCTCTTAGACTTCAGTCTACACTGGTTCGCCTCAACCCAACCACACATAAACCATGTCGACATATACGTAAGAAATAATCATACATATAACCAGTCAACAGACAATCAGACATGTCTTATAGATCACTAAGCATAGCATCATCTTATATATTAGGATATCGATCTAACAGATCACCAAATCACCAAATCATACTATCACATAACAGGATATCTAATCCAATGGGTTGGGCTTGGTGCCTTCGACCCGTAAGTACAGTGAGGAAAACTCACCTCACAGAGTGAACAGTAGCTAATGAGGTCCCGACTCCGAATCTCTGCTCAAACTGTCACCTCAACCAAATGAACAATCATAATTAAAATCCCAAAACACCCAAAATACAGTTAAGTCAAACTTGGTCAAACTTGGTCAAAGACAAAGTTAAACTGGTCAAATCCACTGAGTCCACTCAGTCAACCCAGCCGAGTCACCTCAGAATGAGTGCACGGGGCGTACTCCGAAGGTACGCTAGGCGTAGTCACATGTTGACCACCATCGGGATGGTTAACCTCGTACGCTGGGTATACTCCAAGTATGTAGGGCGTACTCCCAGAAGCTCCAAAACTCATTAAGTGCTTAATGGCATAAGAACTTACGTCTATATTTCAGATCCATGGCTAAATTACACTCAAGAGTCATAAAGTTTCAAACTTTATGACTTTTCATGCCCATTAAGTGCTTAACTCAACTTCTCAAACCCTTAAGACATTCTACAAGATGCATGGAGCAAAACCAATCATTTGAAACCCATTTTTATGACTCAAGACCCTTCTAAGGGTCTGAAAGGATAGCTTAATGGGTCAAGAACATGCTTTGTTCATGAAACACCACATTTGGGACAAAAAGAACCTAAAACTAAACCCAAAACAAGATCTACAAGAAATTACACCAAGTTCAAAACTTGATACCTCAAAATGGTGCCAAAATGTGGTGTGATCCTGGATCTAGAGAGCTTCACTCCCTCAAGGTGGTCTCCTCTTCCTTCCTTCTTCTTCAAAAGAACAAAACACACACACACTCAAGCTTAGAAATGCTTCATAAGAGGGATTAGGGTTGCAAAAACGTATCAAGAGGGTAGACGATGATGAGGTGAGGGAAAATGAGGCTATAGTGGGGTTTAAGTGTTGGGTTTTGAGCATTCTAACACTCCTATGGTGTACATGCAACCCTATAAACCTTGGATCTATGTTTTTCTCTATTATACATGCAAATATTAACTATTCCAAGGTTTCATCCTAACTAGCATATTATGAAGCACCTATACTACAAAGTTCTAGTTAGATGACATACCTTTTGATGTAGCTTGATGTCTTCAAGCTTTAAGAGCTTAGCCCCAATAGTGTGGAAGCCTCAAATGGAATCACAAATCACCAAAACACCTTGGAAGAAAAAGAGAGAATATGTATGCACACTAAAATCGGCCCACTCTTATTTTCACACACTTGTGCCAATTTTGTGAGCCAAGGACCCCTTTATATATTATGGAGGATTAGGGTTACATCCATGTAAACCCTAATACCCATGACCTTTCATTTACATAGGATCCATGGGTTAAAAGCTCCATGGACCATCCATGAAAGCTTAGCCCAACCTAAATGAACTTGGCCCATTCCATATATATAAGAGTCCATATTTAATTAGTTCTTTTTGATCACTTAATTAATTCTAAATTAATTCTTGATCAATACTAATTAAATAATATGATTCCATATTAATATATTAGAACTTATAATATATTAATATAAATCATAAATATACTATTCTCAAAAGACTATCCATATAAATTGTGCCGGTGAAGTGCAACCCAAATGGACCATGCCGGGTCGGGTCAAGTACATACCAAATATAGTTATGGACTTAGACATTAATCCAACAGTCTCCCACTTGGATAAGTCTAAAACTATTATTGATTATGACTTCAAAACCTAACTGGCAATCGTAGCTCTTAAAGCCGCTGTCGAACTCTGACCTTGTCAATGACTTGTCCATTAGATAAGGGATCATATATTCCTCCATTCTAGATATCATATGGACTGAGACATGGATTATAATCATTCTCTCTGTCCATTTGTTGTTTCCTGATTTTCGATTTATGATGACTGACTGATTGAACAAATCAAATCAGTCGTGGCTTGGCCAAGCACTCACATGTGTCATCGCTAAATCATCGAGGGGCCCACAGATATCGCTTTTATCCCGAAGGTAAAAGGAATGGATAAACTTCGACTCATATGGCTTGTTCTACTACTTGTTGAATCATACACAAAGGCACGTTTTATAACATCGAGTTACCAATGCATTTTCGTGCAATCAATGTATAACCAACTCATAGTAACAACTCATATCTCTAGGTTTTAAGAATATAAGATATTATCGTCTCATGATCACTCGTGATAAAATCCATGAAGTGATTCAAATGAGCGTGGGTTGAATCCAATACTCAGAACTTATGAGCACTCATGAGTGTTGTAGCACCGCTTTGTCCAACATATTAGACCTCTACAAGCCAACCCATGACAGTCTTGATTCATATCTACTTCCAACATATGGCTGACTGTGGATAGTTTGAATAACTTAGTCATTCAGGAAGAATGACCTAGTTTATTCTGGAAGTCAAAACATGCAAAATGAAACACAAGAATAAATGAATCAAATATGGTATCAAACCCTATGAATATAAATAGACCACTTTTATTTATCACCATACTGATTACTCATTATTTCATTGTTTCGGTTTTATCAACTTTATACCTGAATTAAAAACACTAGTTGTCCCATGCTCCAAGCATGTACACTATGTTTTCTAAACAATAGCTTTGCCATACACCAAGTATGCACTCTATGTTTGTCTATGATCCTTACTTTGTGAAATAAACCAATTGAACATAATTTCAATGATTCTAATTTCACACTCCCAAATCCTTATCGAAAAATGTGAGAATTTCAAATTCCTATCATTTATCGAAATCTGTTTAGATTTTAAACTTATATGCACTGACCCTCCTGTAATGAATATGTACAAAGTCACAAAGACTTGTCAACAGTCATTATAAGGTATTCCAATGGAGATCAACTCCATGGAAACTAAGTTTCATATTCAAAGTACATTGCTTTGGACATGCTTCTTGCATTAAGTTTTCTAATCTTACACAGATAACTTCCACCTATGGAGAAAACTCCATATTCTCATTTTGACTATCACTTCTGAACAAGAGATGCCTCTTTTCAGAATATGTCAATATGGTCCTTCCAAAATTAGCACTATACTTCCAACTGTCCCTGAGCAACCAATCTTTGGTAAACCTCAGATTGTCCTCGACAATTGCTTAATCATTTTAGTCATATCCAATTCTAGACCTTTTCCCTTCTTAATGCCTCTGGGCATTTGGAAAAATTTAGAAATGACAAATATTATAGCACATGCAATCGATCCTGTACCCAAAGCAAATGGTACACGATTCATGATGTCTCACATAAAGATATGATTCTAGACCAGTCTTTTGCTACAATATTTTTATTTGCAATGTTTTCAAAATTTGACTATGAAGAGGGATGCCGTAATCATAATCGCATTTTGAGAACGCAATATATAGAATTTCCTTAAGTTGAACCAATCCAACATGAAATTCATATATATATTCTTGACTAAAGATGATTAAGGTCTCAATCTAAGCCTTTAGAACTGAAATGAAGTATATCCGCTCCCTTAATTATAGCAAAACAACTTTTTCAATCCCTGCAGCCTCACGACTTGAAACTTTGTTTTCTATAATTAACATTGCTAACTTGCAACACTAACAATAATTATCATGCTCCCACTAACATGATGATTATTAGCATAACACTTATGCTCCCACTAGCTTTGACATGTACTCAGAAATCAGCTGGACTTCTAGAAATCAATACTTTATTGACTTTCTTACCAAAGTTCAGATTTCTGATACGAGATGCTTTGATAAAACTTTATCAAAATCATACACCTTTCCTTAGATAGCATGCATGTGTGTCTAAACAATTTCAGAACTATGAAAAGGGATGCCGTAATCATAGTCTCAATTGTTTAGATCTTTTGCCATCTGCTTCAAATCTACTTGGTGGAAGTGTTTCCTCACCATCATTTTCATGAATCGGAGAGAAACCTTATGACCCTTAGATTTTATGGTGTATGTGTTCTTATCCATGTGAATCGTCAAAACCATAGTCATAAGACAAGGATAATGACAAATCCAAACTCATATGGACTGAACTTATGCAATCTTAACTTCTTGCCACCTGGCAGTACAGGGCCTGCCATTGCTTCCAAGTTGTTATGAAACCAATTGAGAACTTTCAGAACTCCTATGCAAAGCCAACTTTAACTGGAATGGGCACAGAATATGTCAACACGATAGGTTATAAACCTCAATTCGTGTGCTAGTGAAGAACCTCAGGTTTTATTCTTGATTAGTTCTTGAAATTCTTTTTAGGATCTTTAAGACTCCCACTATCCTCTTGACATATAAGACTATCTTGCCAAATATTCAAGAGATAGTGCGGATTCTTTATCAAGACAAACACTTCACACAATTGGCCTTAGTTGGTCTTTGTTTTATCCAAAACATCACAACTTACCAATTTCAAATGTACAAGAGTAGGACACTTTTACTCTTACATTTGACAAGTGTTTTAAACCTTTCTTTAAGATATGTCACTCAAGTTACAATCTTGGAGTATAACTCTAAGAATTGTTTTGGAACGAAGTATGACTCATCTTCCTGATCTAACCATTTCAACAATTCATGACTCCTCTTCTTAGTCATAAGAATGCACTAAGATGACCTTTAGAGGACTAATTGTGATATGATTTCTAAATCATTAAGATGATCACAAACATGATACTAAAGTACTCTCCCATCTTTTCAGATTTGAGAAACTTTTATCTTTCTGTCTAATTTGATTCTTCCCATTCGTTCTGCCATACATTGAGACTTTTCCAATGTTTTAGAATTATACTTAAATGTGTAAGTATAACCATATTTACAAAACTTTAGTAAATCAAATAGTCTTAACGAGCTTTGTGGTGGACATGACCAGTGCACAAGAATGTGTACTCGATCCTTTTAGTCCTTCACTTGACTCACACATCCATGTGAACAAGTAATTAGTCTTGATTTTCCAATGCTTGAAAGTTCTCATTCATCATACTATTCAACTTGCATGATTCCAAGTTTCGGTCCAATTGAAACTTGGGCGATGAGGAACTTTCCTGATTTGGTAAATTTAGACACTACCACAAATGAAAGAATCAAATCCATTTTCCAATATTGCTGTCAGTGGAATCATATAAGCAACAATTTTCCACAAATGCCATTGTAAGGATACTTCAAATAAATAAAATTAAACAATTTTCTTTTATTTTAAAACTTTGCGGAAAAACTTATCCTTACAATCCACATGGAAAATTGTTGTTATCTATTCCTTAGCAATATATCATAACTTCTTAAGCAACTGCTCAAAATTCTGATGCGATCGAAATCCACCTTCGCGATCAGAATCAGCATATACTTCCTTTAAGATTTCTTTCTATTCTTTGATTCTTAAAAACATCAACATGTGACCCAGTCACATCATGTAATGAGGATCTCAGAATAGAACTTAACAGGGTTAGATAATGGGCTCTACCTGATGTAGAGTCAAACTTATTGACTTTAACATCCTTAGGTAAATTTGGCAGCTTTGCAATCAACGCCCCTTCCTTTGGCAAAATAAACATATGGACCCTTTGGTAATGGGACTATCTCAGACTTAGCCTTTCTCTTTACCATTTGGTCAACCGGGTTGACTATGGCCAATCCCTTTCCATTGGGAAGAGAATGCTTTTTCTGGATTTCCAGTGTCACCATTGTCACTGTCCATAAAGTTTTTGGGAAGTTGATCTTCTAATCAAATTTGCTTTACTATCGTTCCAAATCATTGCTGATTCAGCAGCACCAAGCAAATAGATATGATCATTAAGGTTCATGTCATAGTCTGTTTCATAGTAGTCCCAAAGGAACTCACTATGTGACTTAGAAAGTGATTGAACATCCAACTTTCTCAAGACTTTGACACCCAACTCTCCCGGCTTGTCAATATGTGGCTTCATCTCTAAGATGTGATCACACATAGACCTTGCTTGCCATTAGGGCTTGAGTGACCTTGAACTTGTGGGTTAGGGAGAATAATTGGAGGAGGTGGAGGAAGAGAAGTATGACTTCCATGAGCCAAACTCGGGAAGTCATATTCATTAGGAAAGCTTGGTTTGGGAAGATCATTGTTGTCTAAACCAGACATCAACAATGGGAGAAATTCACGTAAAGTTGATTTAAGTCCTTAATATAACACCCAATATGATATATTAAGGCTAGGACCCAACAAACTATTTTATAACTTGGAAGAGGGATGTCGTAATCCAAGCTATAAAATATTTGAAGGTAGGTGAATGACGATTCACCAATTTCCACCAAGATAAACGAAATGTATTATTAGGTTTTAATTGGTTTTGAAACTCCTAGATTCTTTTGAGATTCATTGAACTTTTCAATGGCATGTTTCAATCTCGAGTGTGCCCTTCAGGTTTTGTGACTGGGATGTCGAGGATCACAAAACAAGGTGTGAAGTAACCATGCAAATATACTTGGTACCCTTAATATTTACCCCTCAATCGATGTGTCGGTTAACCACACACGCTCCAACGATACTATGATAAACATTAAGTTACCCTTTGCCTACCTTGTTAAGTCCAGGTTAGTGTGCCGGTTAACCACACACGCTCCACTAACAGCTTAAACAAAGTGCAAAGTGTAATTTCATGGATTAGCACCTTATTCACATTTTCCTAAGTAACTAAGATTGGGAATTTATAAGTGTTTAGTTACTTAGTATTTATCATTATACTTATAATGAAGGGAGAATTATAGTCCTTGTCCTACCTGTTCGGCTAACGACCCTCCACCGGTCAAGGAAGCGGTGAGTGAGAGTGGACACCCATTAAACTGCCATTTTATAGGCAGTAACCTTATACCCCCCTTATAGACCGGCTTCGTGAATGAGGCCTACTAATGGTAAGACGACTTGCTCTTATACATATAATATATTAAACTTTTAATATTATAATAGTATAAGGGTGTATTTTTGACATTTAAAATACTTGGTGGTTTAATCTATTAATTAAACTAGACTTTTAATTTAATTAAACTCAAACCATATATTTATGGATTTAATAATACTCTTTTAATTAAACGCTTTAATTAACTATTAATAAAGTCCATAAAAGTTAATTTGAACTATTCAACAAAACATCATAATTCCAATTATTAAACTCAAAATTAAAACCATTTAATTAATTGTTTAAGTTATGAACCCAAGAGTTTTAGAATTCAATTCTTTTTTTCATAAAAAACTTTTCTCAAATTCCAAAACTTGAGGGCAAGTTTTGTAATTCTTGAAAACCTTTGGATTCCATAACTTATGAAATTAATGGTGTTTTATGATGAAACTTTCCATGTTCCATAACTCAAGAACAAGTTATGGAATTCTTTAAAACATTAACACCAAATTTTGTAACTCCATAAAAACTTTGAATCAAACTTTTTTTTAAAAAAAACTTTCATATCCATAACTTATGGAAGTTTCAAAAACCCTTAAGATCACAACTTTAAAAAAAACTTTTGAGCTCCAAAATTTTATGACAAAATATGTAACTCCTTAAAACATTTAGATCAAACTTTTAAAACTAATAAAATAATCATATCATTTTATCTTTTACTAAATTTGACCTAATTCAACTCATATAACAAATGATTCAAATTTTACAAATAATTCGTTTTTCACAAAACAAGTAATTATCTTAAAATTTGACAAACGTCATGTTTTTTTTTCCTTTTTTTTCAACTTGAAAATAAAACATTTGCATCAATATAACAGAAAACAACCCATGGCTCTGATACCACTGTTGGGTTTTGAGCATTCTAACACTCCTATGGTGTACATGCAACCCTATAAACCTTGGATCTATGTTTTTCTCTATTATACATGCAAATATTAACTATTCCAAGGTTTCATCCTAACTAGCATATTATGAAGCACCTATACTACAAAGTTCTAGTTAGATGACATACATTTTGATGTAGCTTGATGTCTTCAAGCTTTAAGAGCTTAGCCCCAATAGTGTGGAAGCCTCAAATGGAATCACAAATCACCAAAACACCTTGGAAGAAAAAGAGAGAATATGTATGCACACTAAAATCGGCCCACTCTTATTTTCACACACTTGTGCCAATTTTGTGAGCCAAGGACCCCTTTATATATTATGGAGGATTAGGGTTACATCCATGTAAACCCTAATACCCATGACCTTTCATTTACATAGGATCCATGGGTTAAAAGCTCCATGGACCATCCATGAAAGCTTAGCCCAACCTAAATGAACTTGACCCATTCCATATATATAAGAGTCCATATTTAATTAGTTCTTTTTGATCACTTAATTAATTCTAAATTAATTCTTGATCAATACTAATTAAATAATATGATTCCATATTAATATAATAGAACTTATAATATATTAATATAAATCATAAATATACTATTCTCAAAAGACTATCCATATAAATTGTGCCGGTGAAGTGCAACCCAAATGAACCATGCCGAGTCGGGTCAAGTACATACCAAATATAGTTATGGACTTAGACATTAATCCAACATTAAGTATGAGCCAAAACCTAAAAATTAGGGTTTTCATGTCTTGCACGTACTCCCCACGTACCTATATACACCTTGTGTACTAAGGTGCGCCTTAGTACTCTAAGCGTACACACGTGCGCATGGCATACTCCCAAACTTCCCAAATTACGAAAATTCCAATAGGGCTTCCAATGCACACTTCCCTCTACTTAGGGACCAAAATGCAATATAATTCAGTTATAGGGTTAAAATTAAAAGTACCTTATTATCAGGATGTTACAGTTAAATTGGGAACCACTTACTTGAGCTCGGCTGATCGCACGCATCACACCACTTCCTTTTTTATAAAACCTTTTTAGAAGTTTAACTTTTTATTTTCTTAATAAAATTATCATTTCCTCAGTTTGATTTCTGAGACACCCGTAAGTGTGCGTGGATCCCTCAAACGAAGGCTCTAATACCAACTTGTAACGTCCCAAAATAGTTATAATTTTTTTTCATTTAAAGGTCATTCAAATCATTCATTAATTGTTCGGAATCCATACAAATCATAGTATTAAATCATCAGAGTACAAATTATTTCAAATGCGGAAACCGTGAGGGGAGGATGCTGTGCCATCACGCCGCGTCATTTCCTTTTGAAATAAAAGTACCTGAAACCATAAACAAAAACTATAAGCATAATGCTTAGTGAGTTTGCCAAGTACCAAATACCACACACGAAAGAAAATAAATGTTATGGGCCAAATCATAGTCTTTCCGTTTAGTGCCGAGGGCCAAATCCCGGTCTTTCATACGAATTCTAAGGGCCAGATCCTGGTCTTTCATATAACTGCCAAAGGCCAGATCCTGGTCTTTCATACATATGCCAGGGGACAGATCATGGTCTTCCATATAATCATCACAAGGCATCCAAAGTTCTGCACAACAAACAATGGGTCGGTATTGGTGCCTTCAACCCATGGATCTAGTGAGGAAACTCACCTCAACTGCTGAAAATCCCATATAAACGCTCGGTCTGCTGGACTAAAGAAATCCTCATGCTAACTAAAAAATAGACTCCCAATTAATAATTGAGACATATCCCAAACTAAAAACCTACAACACTTGCCTAATATCCAAGGTAAAATGGGCCAAGCTAGACTTTAAAGCCCAATAAAATCCTAGGCCCAAACCCAAGGATCATCCAAGGTCCAAAATGAGTCTATCATCTGAAGTGGCCCAACAGCAAGAAAGTCCATGGTCCAACCCAACGATTAAGGCCCAAAACACACCCGAAGCTGGATTGGGTCATACTCTCGACGTACCAACTGGTACGCGCAGCGTGCTCAGGCGAAGTGGAAGGATCAGGACTGGGATGCAGTACGTGCGGCGTATAGGGAGTTACGCACAATGTACACACCCCTCATGCAACCCATGCAAAAATATCTTAAATCCTTAAGACCCAACGACCAAAACTTAGATCTAATCTCACTAAGACCCCTAAGGCCATAAAGTTGCAAACTTTATGCCTTTGAATGGCTACAAGAAGCCCAACACTAAAATCCTAGCTTGCTTCATCCTTTTCTACACCCTAACTCATGGATGGGGACAAATCAAGATTCAAGCTTGCATCTTTATGACTTGATATGACTTAAAACATCTAAAAGGACACCTTATAGGCTTTGGAGTACCTTCTACTCACCAAGCACTTGACTTTGGGACAAAAAATGAAAAATCAAGGCCTGGACAAGATCTAATGAAACATAAACCAAGTTTGGAGCTTTATACCTCCATATGGTGCCCAATGAAGAGGAGATGTTGGATCCAAAGTTTTGAGAGCAAAGCTTACTCCTTGAAGGTCCTTCTACACAACCAAGGAAGCACATAATCACTCCAATGGTGTTTAAATAGTGCTTAAAATGAACTCGAGTTTGCAAAGAGGGTCGATCTTGGGATGGAGGCTGGTAAAGGGAAAGGTCTTGGGGCCATAATGGTGTTTAAATAGTGCACAAACACTAATTATTAGGGTTTTGGTCTGAACCACGTACGCATGGCGTACCGGAGTACGCACAACGTACTGGGACGGGACCTAGTATGCTTAGGTTACCAAGGTGTACGCCCCGTGTACCCAAGCAACACTAAAAACTCATGGACTTTGACATCGGGGACCCTTCTTGCAACAAATCAAAACTCAAGGGTCCAAAAGCAAACCTTAAAAGTATAGATGTTACATGTAAGTATAGTTTGCTATCTGGTGAATAGATCTAAATTAATTATAATTGCCTTAAAGACTCCTCATGAGGTATGGCCGGTAAAACCTCTAATTATTCTGGTCTACATATATTTAGTTGTGTTGCTTATGCTCATGTTAATGATGGTAAACTGGAGCTAAGGGATATGAAATGCATATTTATGGGATATGAAATGTGAGTGAAAAGTTATCAACTATGGTGTACAAAAGAATGAAGGAATTCAAATTTTATTTTTACTAAATACGTGACCTTTTATGAACTTTCTATGTGTAACCAGAAGGGAGAAAGTACAAGTCTTGTATGAAAAAAAGATCATGGTGTTAACTATAGGGTGGAGTTTGTTACTTAAACCCAATTCTGATAAATGACAAAAAAACAAATTGATAAGGAACAAACTAGAGATGACGAAAATATCAATATCAATACAGAAATAAAGAAGATGTATAAGAAATTATAGCAAAAATAAGGAAGAATAAGAAAATTGAAAATATATGTTTAATGTGTCAATTCTATTGATATCTGTCAGTAGAATGTGCTCCAGCGATTGGGGATGACATTGATACACAGGAGCCTTGATCTTACAAAGATGAAGTAGCAAGAAAATAAGCAAAAAGTTGGTTAATAATGATGAATGAAGAAATGCAATCAATAGAGAATAATGAAACATGGGATCTTGATCCATTACCGAAAAGAGAAAAACCATTGGGATGTAAATGCGCCTTTAAAAGAGAAGAAGGAATTCCTAGAGTTAAACCACCATGGTTCAAGGAACAGTTGGTACGCGAAGGGGTCCTTACATAAAGAAGGAATTGATTATCACGAGTTATTCTCACATGCTGTGAAGTACAAGATGATTTGGGTTCTATTAGCCATCGTGAGTGCACTTGATCTAAAACTTGAGAATTTTGATGTAAAAACTACATTTCTTCATGGAACTTTATCTAGATCTTGAGAATCTTGATATAAAAACTACATTTTGTTGATGAAATTTATTTATGGTTTTAAACAGACTCAAATACAATGGTTCAAGAGATTTGACTCTTTGATGACTTCACACGACTACATCTGAAATCAGTTTAATAATTTTTTTTACTCAATGGAGTTTTTTGATGACTCCTACATATATTTTCTGTTATACTTAGATCATATGCTTATTATTACCAAGAATATGTTTAAAATTAATCATTAAAGATGCTACTAAAAAGTGAGTGTGAGATGAAGGATTTAGACAGTCATTATCAGTTTAAATTGGTTGAAAATCCTTTGGCAACACACTTTAAACTTGATCAAAGCATCATACCAAATTTGGATGAAGATAGAAATTTCATTAGCAAGGTTCCATATTCAAGTATAGTTGGATATGTTTAAAATTAATCACTTAAAGATGCTACTAAAAAGTGAGTGTGAGATGAAGGATTTAGACAGTCATTATCAGTTTAAATTGGTTGAAAATCCTTTGGCAACACACTTTAAACTTGATCAAAGCATCATACGAAATTTGGATGAAGATAGAAATTTCATTAGCAAGGTTCCATATTCAAGTATAGTTGGAAGTCCCATCATATATGCTATGGTATATACTAGACTTGATCTAGGTCATGTAGTTAGTGTGGTAAACAAGTTGATGACTAATCGGAGAAAAGCTGACTAGGAAGCGGTCAAGTGAACTATACGATATATCAAGGGAATGACTAACACTTACCGTGTTTATGGTGCTAACACCACTACTACAAAAATAGCCTTTAATGACACGCATTGCATGTCGTAAAAGCCACAGATGACACGCAACTATGTTTCAAGGAAGACCCTATCATAAAGGAAGACAACACGCTTTTGCGTGTCGTAAACTTGCGACGCACATTTACGACATGCATTACGTGTCAAGTAAGGCCCTGTCAAAAAGGAAGACGACACGCATTTGTGTGTCGTAACCTTATGACGCGCATTTACGACACACAATGCGTATCATTAAATCCCCTGTCATAAAGGAAGAAGACACACATTTTTGCGTGTCATAATTTAAATGTTTCAAAAAATATATATTTTTATAGATTTACTAATTTTTCATATTAAATGACAGTTAATGTTCCATAATACAAAATAATATATCATGAAAAAAAAAAGACAATCCATTTCACAACATATAGTATTTCAAATACAAATAATCGCTCAAATGCTAAATAAATGTAATACATTGCTACTAAGGGGTTTTCCATAACTATATAATTTGATAGTACATTGCTATTAAGGGACACTTGCATTAGCTAGTTGTTATGGGAGGCTGTCCGGACAGGTGGTATGGATGGCAAGTGAGCGTTTGGAGCATTAGCTAGTTGTTATGCTATTCAATGTGACACTAAATAAAACAACCAAATCACCTTATTAATCAATTAATGTTAACTAATATAAAATAATTAATGAACTTACTATTAAGCAAAGAAAGAAACTAACCTTATTGTATTTTGAAAAATGTTTGATCATAGCATTTTACTTCAAAACAAAATCTTCTTAGGACTTAAAACCCAATACCATAGGGTTCTATGAAGAGCTAATGATTAAAACTTACAAGACTTACCATAACAGATTAAAAATAACTTATAGTAGTACATTGAGTAGTATCATCATTATTAATGTACCTATACCACTCCTCAGCTGAAGGATACCCTTTTCCCTGCAAGTGGATAACAATAATTATTAATTATTAAAGATAAAAAAAAAGTATAAATTGAAGGGTAAAATCTGTTTTGGACAAAAAAAATTGAAAATATTAAGATTAAATAAAAAAAAGTATAAATTGAAGGGTAAAATAGTAATGCATCGTCTCGTTAAGTTGTCGAAAACTTATTAATAAAATAAAATAAAACAAAGTTTACATCGATGAAATACATGTTACATAGTTGAAATATGTATAATGATAAGTCTATAATCGTTTGTTACTTCATCAACATTCTAAGAGGATTAATCATTGTAACATTACAAATATTTACTCAGTATAACCTAAAGTGAACTTACATCATGAGTAAATGCATCAATGTGGTCTTGCTGTTGGGCTTCTCTAAGCCATTAAAAAAGATGCAAAAAAACAATTATTTCATATCGACAATTAATTACTTAAAAAAACAAAAGTAAACATGATCAGGTTAAGGTAGCTAAAATACTTGATAAATTTATTAATGAAAAGATGTTACCTTGTCTTCTTTGGCTCTTTCCACTTCATTGCAGTAGAAAAGTAAGTTTGGTCATTCCCTCATCAAGTAAAAGATTACACTCATCAGAACAAATCACAATTATATTTCCGAGAATACTTTTCATGGTCATTTCTAAGAGTGCACATCAGAATCTGATAGGACCGGGTTCCTATCTGAAATGATATCCAAACACTCAATGGGATTGAAATAAAAGGAACACCAAAACACTCAGTGGTAATTTTTGTGGTCCAATGGTCCCATATGCATGTTTGAATGGTAATTTTTTTTGTCAAATTAGTCAAAAAAACGTTCTAGCTAATATGGACATTTTTTTTATGGAAATGATCAAGATATGGTTTTAGTCACAATGATAACTTTTTGCTGCAAAATGATCATTTTTTGTTGTTAAAATGGTCCACTTATGGTCTTAGTCAAAAGGTCATTTTTTGCTATCAAAAAGATCATTTTTTTTTTGTTTTAACAGAGAACAATTTTGCTGTCAAAATGGGCAAGTTATGGTCTAGTAACAATGATCATTTTTTGCTGTCAAAATCATCATTTTTTGTTGTAACAAAGAACAATTTTGCTGTCAAAATTGATAAGTTATGGTCTAGTAACAATGGTAGCTTTGTAATAACAATAAAATGACCATTTTTAGTACCTTGCAATAGAGGAAGTTGACTAGTTATATTTATATATACCTTGCAATAGAGGAAGTTGACTAGTTATATTTATATATACCTTGCAATAAAAATGAATTTGATCAAAATTACCTTGCAATGAGGAAGTTGACTAGTTATATTTATATATATCACATATAAGTGAGTATATAACATTTTTCATTTGTTGGTTCTTGATTTTAAGAAGTTATTATTGTAGCCTAGTTGTATATATTAATAAATGGATACCTGTGACATGTGCTTGACAGATAGCTTCCCAAACAGCAGCAAGTTGTAAGCCAATAGTTGTAAGCTGAAACGGTGAAATCAAGTTGTTTTCAGAGATGAGAAGTAGATGCAAGAAAAAATCAGAGGCATAAAGGAGAAATCAATGATACCAGATGAAATCGCATATGAAGGGAAAAATCATAAGGCTTTTTGCTTGATTGAGAAGATGAAGTTGAGAGATGAAAGAGAAATTATGTGCCCCCTTATTTGTTGAACGGCTAAGAAATAAGGCAGGGTAGAAGCGTGCTTTCCATACCTTAGTGATTGTACACCTAGGGATTGTACACCTGAGGTTTCATGGACGCACGTTTTGTTAAAAGAAATATAAAACGACATGTGTACACGACACACGTATTATGATGGGTGCCCTCTATGCTTGTAATTTTTTTTGTTGGACAAATTTTAGGGCATGCAAAAATGTGTGTCCTCTATTTAAGGAGAATATTGGGTTGACAAAGTCGTTTCCTACAAAGAAGTTCAAACATTGCTTGAACTTGATGCATTTTCGCAGGTGGTATGTCCATGGGGGAAAACCGATAGGAAGGGGACGACTGTTGAGAATATTTGATGGTTGAGGACATTTCAAATCAAGGTGAAAATTGTTATTATGCGAGTTTGAAGGTGACAAGAATAAATAATCTGGCCCGAAACGAAGTGAAAAAAACTTGAATCGCGAATTCAAATGAATATGCGTTTGGAGTAAGCTGAGAATCGTTAGGCCCAAAGCCGTACACAACAAACACTTCTATAGAGGTACGGGAGACGAAGCCCCGGCCGTATGAACATATTTAATTATTTCATATTTATTTATATATAGGTTGGACTTTATAGTTGTCAGTGGCGGACACAGACTGTTTTAGTAGGGGTGTCCTTCGTACTTCAAGCGGGTGCACCTAACAGAAAAAACCAAAAAAAAAGGTTACCTCTATATATATATATATATATATATATATATATATATATATATATATATATATATATATATATATATATATATATATATATATACACTACGTGCCGGAAATTGAGCAGTGGCCCGGGACCCCAAATGCCCCACTAAGGTCCGCCACTGATAGTTGTCAGGGTTAATAATTATAATTATTTGTAGCAAGGAATTTTAATGTAATTATTTTTGAAATAATATGATAACTAGATTATGACCCGCGTTAAACGCGGGGAACATAAATTAAATACATATCACATTAATTTGTGGCTTTGTCTTAGGTGGAATTTTAATAAAAAAATGTTAGTTAGATTCATTTTTAGAGTTTTTGAACCAAACTTTTTAAATAAAAATATTTAATATTTATATTAGAGCAATTTGGTTTTTTAATACAGTAATTTTTAACAAAAATGATCTACGTGATCTTTGTTTTATCACAACATAATGCAACTTCTTGATTAAAACAGGTTGTGTAGTAGCTTTATGAATTGACTTTGTTCGGTGTTCCAACTCCCATGGAGGCTCATATGGCTCTTTTCATATTGACACTATAAAACCAAAAGCAACAATAAGTTGTTATATGTACCAACAACGTTAAATTCTACAAAGAAATTAGATAAACATTACAAATAAAGTGTATTGCCATACCCATAAACATCAAATTCAGACATTGTAATTTGGTCAATTTCTAAAGTATTTTTTCCTTATAAGAATTAAAATATGATTTTTCAGGCTACACCCAATCACATATACATATCTTCCGATCAAAGAAATTATTACAAAAAAAACATGTTATGAACAAAAATATAATATTAGTTTCATAATTTGTCAAAGGTTAACACTAATAAATAATAATAAACTTTCACAAATCTTGCATTTTGGTCACCATATCCAACTAACAAGTGAAATTCAGTTTAGAGGATTGATTCAAGAAGTGCATCCATGACTTCTTGTAGCTAAATTTAGGGAAATGTTAAGACATACTAAGATATGAGGGAACGGTCTGTGAAGCTACGGTTGGTGTCTAAAGGGCAATACAAATTCAAAATCATTAGCATATATCTTTCCTATCTGCTTCAATTATCAAATTAGATTAAACTTGTCAAAATTAAATTAAAAAAAAAACTTGATATGTAACCTAGCAATCAAACAACATATTTTTCATAGAAACGAATATCACAAATCTACAATTTACACTTCATATAATATTCTTAAATTATATATTACATTTTCATCTTTAATGGTCACTAACACCTCTTTCTGCCTTATTGTTGTGACATGTATCTATATCGAAAATAAAAGAAAGAACTATAAAGAACGAATGTTGACAGAGTGATCCTTCATTTAAAACGCAACAAAATTCTTCATAGAGCCATTAGGATTCTTCTATAAATCTCTAGAAGGTCTCTATAGTCACAGCCAGTGTGGTATCCATGAGAACGCACCATTTAAAGAAAAATTTTGATTAATGTAAGTGAAAAATCATTTAGAATGTTTATCAGATGTGATTGTTTCCACTTGCATGTGAACATTAACATTCGTGTAGAGAAATTGAACTTCAAATGAAGCCTGCATAGCCAAATCAACAAACATGACAACACAAAAAGAAGCCTAACTTGACATATAACGAAATTTCCAACAAATTTCAAAATTTTAAGGTTTCGCTGAGCAATTTTTTCAATATATCAAAATTTTATTTTATTACAACCCTATATGAGTAATCAAAAATCATGAAAATCATATATTATTTTTCTTTCTTTGGAATTAACAGTTTTTGCTTGCCTTCTCCAGAAGTACGATCTGTCATTGATGTTGATGATCATTTGGTTGAGGACATTGTTGCCAGATTATCAACATCGTAAACATCTTCCAGGTTATGTTTTAATTCTTCATGTCTAGACACTTTTTTAAATGATGCCCACTTAGTTAGTGGACTTGCTGCAGTACTTTTATCAAGATTTGAAGCGAGTGTGATGTTATCACCAGTAAACGAAACAACATCCTAAATATAGAAAATAAATTCATATGTCAATTTAAAATTTAATAATATTTTAAAATATTTAAAATATTAGATTTAGTTATATTATAATTAAAACCTTTAAATTTAATATGTCTTGAAATCGAAATTCTGTCGATAAAACGTTAAAAGAATCGAATTCTGGCGCATATATTTGTAGTACATAGAAATATGTTAGTTGATCAACTGAAATATAAAAAAAAAAATAATAAGTGTGGTGTCTGTAGTATATTTCGTAAAAGAATGCTACATGTTCGATGTTAAAAAAAAATCCAATTCAACAATGATTGTATTATCAACATTGAAGTTTGAGATTGCATAACCATCAACTTTGTTCTTCAAGTTATAATGTGAAATTTGAATTTTAAACGCCAATTTTTTATCCAAAAGTAAATTCAAAGGAGATGGATAAATCTTCATATTACCCTCCTAAAAAAATGAACGGTTATAAAATTAGATAGACAAAAAGTAAAAATTAGTTTTATGTAAATGAAGTTAATATCGATAACCTCATTAAGCTTTTGAAGCAAGTCTTGTGTGCTTTTTTCCAGAAGTTTCTTTGCGTCACGATCAAATAACGTAAGTGACACCATATCGGTAAAGTCTTGTACTCTAATGGTGATTTTGAAACTAAACCATTGATATAAACAAATTTAATAATATAAAATTAGAAAATTTAACCGAAGATTATAATAATATGTAGAAAAGAGTTATTGAAAACTTTGGAACAACAAATATGTCTTTGTTAATGTAAGTTGAAGTGTGACAATAAAAGACTTCTTTATCTTGCTTTTGGTCCATTCCACCAATTTTGTCATGATGCATTAAAACGGCTTTTATGACTTTATCTTGACAAACATAGGTCAACACATTTAAAAAATCGATATAAAGGATATAATTTTGTTTCTGTGACAAAATGAATGAAACTAATATGCTTAAAGTAGATTGATAAATTTTTTTCATGACCTATCAATAAGAACATAGTAATAACAGGTAATAAGAATTAGAGTCAATGCAAGAAATTGGAGAAGAATAATGAGTACAGAATAAAGAAAGAACCTGGAAAAAAGGAATTGGAGAAGAAGATCGCTGAAGAAGAACATTGTAAATCGTAGGACTCAATCCAAAATCGTAAGAATAATAACTTCAATGTATCGTATATATAAGGGGGTTTTTGAATAAGCAAATGATTGTCTTCTAAAAAATAGGGATCCTAAGATATCATCTTGGAGATTTTTGGTTATTCATCTGGAAAAAAGGAAAGATATTAGTTATATTAATTCAAAATTTCAAATTAATTGACTTGCTTATTTAATGAGTTTTAAAATTCAAACCATTATCTCAAATTGATTCATTTTATGTGAGATATATTGAGAGATAACTTATTAATAATATTAACTTTAATTTTGATTCTCAAATATTTTGTTGATTTAATGAGATTAGATTAGATTTTATAGGTTAACAACCGAATTATTGATATGCTTATTTAATGAGTTTTTTCAAAAAAAAAGTTTGAATTTTGAAACCAAAAACTATAAATAAGGGAGTTAAATTAGGAACAATATTAATTAGAGAAACTAATATCATGTATATAAATAAAATGATATGCTTCAATTGATAAAATAATTGCTGAATTTAAAATTTCTATAATTAAATGTAATTGTGTTTGAATTCTATTTGGAAAAGATAATGTCAGCAATTTGATCTAACGGTCGAAAACATAAGATTGAAACACAATCAATGACCTTTATTGTTTTATTGATGAATTAAAGGTTATGTTTTAATAATATTTAGAGATAAAAAACTTAATCAGATCGTATCGACCTAACAACATGAAGTCCTTTGTGTCGTTTTATCGTTTATCTTTTACTTACCTTACCTAAGAGAATTCATAATTAAACCGACTACAACAGTTTTGGTATAAAGTACACGAAAGAAGAAAAAGATAAAATGTGACATCTTTGACTTGGAAATGGAAAGAGGTAATTTGGCCTCATAAAGTGGAATTTGGTAGTGTTTTATGAAGTGGATAAGGGAGGGCAATACGTGGGAATAATGAGATGTGATCTTATCATTTGCTTTTCAAATTAATAAAGCAATCATCATATTTTCTTTTATAATTTTTGCATAAGCTTAAATTATGATTTTATTAGTTATGTATAATGTATAATATAATGTATAATCAAAGTAACTATTATCTTATAATCTTAACTCTGCATTATTTGTATTGCTATAAACTTTGATTATGATCATTAACATAATTATTGATTTTGTTAAGTGAGTTATATCACCAAATGACCATTCATTAGGAAACTATCACAAATAATTAATCATCCCAGTAAATTGATTTTGACGAAATACCTTTGGACTTGGTTTTGCAAAATTACTTAGTGAGTTGTCTCAGGATGTAACCTATTTTAATTTGTTGTTTTGTGTGACATTTTTTTTATCACATAAAAGCATGTTCGTTAAAGTGGAACAAGTTCACATGTATTTTTTTTTTTTCAACAATAGGAGAAAGTTTTACATGATCATGGGTCTAATATTGGCCGATGAAAATAATATGGGAGGAAAATGAATGCTGCAGAATATGATTGGTTAAAATTCTAAATACGGTAAAGAAAGATCTGTTGTTAGTCTAGTCATATATGGACAAATTGGGAGAATAATGATGGTAATGGTATGAACATGTCCAGAGGTCGCCACCGACGGCTCTGGTCACTGGATTGAGGTGGCGGCAATGGTTAGAATGAAGATGAGATGGCACCCTAGTAAGAAACGGGAATAAAACGTTTTGTTAAAATGAATGTGTTGTTCCACATGACTTCATATAAAAGAGATAAATACTTATAAACATGACCTACGTCTAAGGGTAGGAACCGAAGATCTCTTTTCTATTAAAATATTTCAGATGTTACAATGAGAACCCTAACTACGATTTATAACCGTAAACTTTAGCAACTATTAGATGATCTAATTTAGACCACCCCCCACCCCCCGTAGGATAAGTGTATGTCGTGTATAGCTTCGGGGTCTAACGGTCATCTGCCTACTCATGGTAGTGTGTCATAAATTATGAATAGTGGAATTCAATAACGGTGTTCGTTGGTTGATGGGAAACGAAAAGGGTTTACTCGGTTTTTTGAAAACTTATCCCGACGAAATGTCGTCGGTATAGGTCACTGATAGTTTATTTTATTTACTTATTTTATGTAGTTTATTTTAGCATTTTTAGTCCTTTTTGTTGTTTTTGCATTGCATATTTTATCCTTAATTTCTTTATTTTGAATAGTATCGAATGCTTTCTCTTTTGCAGGTTTTTGGAGTCTCGTTGCGGTTACGGATTATCGTGTTGTTGGGCTTGGCAAACTTTTAAGGAGTTATTGGGCTTTACTGGATCCATATTGGAAGTTTTGGACTTGGTGTCTTGAAGACTTGGATGGGTCATGGATACTTGAAGATAGACTTGGACTATCCATTTGAGGTGCTAGAAGATGGTTAGGCAAAATTTGAATCATGTGAGGTGTGAAAAAGGACCAAGGGAATCCATGGTAGTGGGGTGGAGTAGTGTAAGAATCAAGCAATGGCATTTCAGCATCTTTTGCGTGGGTGTGGTCTCCACCAACACAACCGGGGGAATTTTGGTCATTTGGCCTATCATTTAGCCTGGGGGTTAGGTCTTGCAACCCTAGATCGATTTTGGACACCATTGGAGCAGCTTGGGGAGATTTTAGAGGGCTTGAAGCATTCATCATCTCATTCTTCTAGTATTTACTAATTCTTTGATGTTGAAACACTTTTATGATAATTGTCTTGTTGTCATGAGTGGCTAGTTACTTTATTTTGGTTGACTTGGGCTAAAATCCTTGGATATTTGTGAGTTTTGAAGGATTCATGTTTGGTTATCATTTATCTCTTGTTTATGATTCTTCGTTCTTAATTCTTATGCTTACTTAATACTTTGATCATGAGCTTGGTACTTGATGAGTAATTGTTAGTCTTTTTCTTTGATTTAGAAATGAATCATTGAATTTCCCTATAACAAGAGCTTTATGATAGTAGAAATCATCTCTATCTCGTGGACCATGAATCCTTTATGGTTGTGTAAGCATTGACATCCTCTAGGAATTGGGTATTCCTTCATTCTTAAGGCTAATGAATTTTCTTGGGTTCAATTTCCCCAATTGGATCATTGATTTTGATTAAGTAATTGTGTCGTGGGCTTCCCCAACCTCCATACTAGCTTTGTGGAACATCCTTCATGATTGCTAGAACCAATTTGTGTTGAATGATAAGGTTACATCTTGAATCCTAATGATGGACAAACAAATATTCATTGCATTGAATTGCCTACTTGACCAAGTTTCTCTAATATTTCAGCATCTCACCCTCTTGCTTAATTGCAAACATTTTAATTCAAGTCTTTTAGGGCGCGTTTGGATGGCAGGAAAGGAATGGAATTCGAGGGAAAAGGATTCCAATTCCCTCGAATTCATGTGGTTGGTTGGACTTAGAAGGGGGAAAGGGATTCCTAAATGAAATAAACTTTCCACCATATGGAGGAAAGTGAATTCCTTCCAAACTTGGATGGAAAACTTTCATTCTCATCAAGGAAAGTGACAGATTACAAAAATATCCCCTTTACTTATAAGAAAGCCAACACCCACCACTAGTGCGACCGATCACCAACCACCACTGCAACCACCACCACCACTGCAGCCATCACCACCGTCGCCACCAGCCACCACTGCCACCGTCACCGCCACCACCACTACCATCACCCGCCACAAATAGCCACTGTCGCCGCCACCACCACCATCACCCACCACCACCACTACCATCACCTGCTAACAACTGCCACCATCACCACCGCCACCGCCACCACTAACAACGCCGCCTCCACCATAATCATCACACACCACTATTACCATCACCGCCGCTACTACCACCTCCACAACCACCACCATCACCGCCACCACCAACACCACTACCACCTTCACCGCCGCCACTACCATCACCCACCACCACTACCACCATCGGCACCACCTCCACAATCCACCAATACAACCATTGCTGCCACCAACACCACCGTTTTTGCCACCACCACCACTACCACCGCTGCCATCACCATTACCATCACTCAAAACCACTAACGCCACCGCCACCACCACCACTTCCACCACCGCCACCACTATCGCTACCGCTGCCACTGCCGAGATTTTACTATTTTTATAATTTATATAATGTCTCTTTACTAATAAGCTAGAAAATAAAGTAAAATTAAGCAAAACAGATAAAAAGGTTAATTTTGTCATTTTACATGGATTCCGATTCCATTACCTACAAACCAAACAGAATCTAGAATTAATTCTAATTCCATTTACTGCTAACCAAACAGGATATGGAATTGGATTCAAATTCCTAACAGATTCCTTTTCCAATTCCAATTCCTTCAGAAACATTTTGCGAAGAAAACAACACCTTAGTTTTTCTTGGTTCGAATGTATATAGTGAGAAGTCAAATGTAGTCAGTGTCTATAAAGTGTCAAAAGCAGTATGGTTTCGACACATTGTCTATTTACAAGGCAGTTCAGTTTCGATACTTAATGTCTAGTCCTTGTATTTTTTTTGTTAGTCTGTTGTACCCTATAAATATGGTAAGTACATAGAGTAGAGGGAAACGAACTTAGCGTCATTTTTAGAACTTGTACTCAAATATTCTTTTGTACTCTTCAGACTTTAATTGAGCCAAACAAATCTTATTTAGATCTCGTGTCACTTACAACTTTTATCGAATCTATTGTGTTCTTAATCAATTCCTAACTCACTACATTTGGTATCAGAGCAGAAGTCACTCAATCGATTGAAGTTTTCTCATATTTTTCATTTTTTTAATCGCTCTTTTCGATTCAAAACTTTTTGCATATTGAATCAGGAACTTGTGTCAATTGATTGGATTGAATTGATTTTGCACTCTGTGTGTTAGATAAATTGATTTCTGATTAATTTCTTTCTTAGATTTCTATTTGCATCAAAAATATCTTTCTTTGAAATCTGTACAACAGTGGCGAATTTCAGTATGAACACGATGACTAATTTCTCTTACTTGCCTGGATCATCAACAAAGATTCCGATGTTGATTCCAAAGTATTATGAGCAATGGGCTAACAGGATGAAGGATTATCTAAATGGTATTGATGAAGATCTGGTGAGATCCATCAAAAGTGGACAATTTAATCACGAGATGTTAGTCACTGTTGGTACGTCTGCAACTTCTGAGGACATGGTCACAAAAGGAAACATGATGAAGGAAAACAATAAGAAATGTATGTGTGAATTATGTGGTGCTCTTCCACCAGTAGTTTATAATTATGTTCGAGGATGTGAAATTGCAAAGCAAATTTGGGATACTCTAAAGGAGAAATATCAAGGTAATGAGAAGACAAATAAGAGGTCGGTCAAACAATGCTTGCTAGAGTTGGGAGAATTCAAGCAGAAGGAAACAGAATCAATCGAGTTATACTATGATCGATTGAATGAATTGATCTTCAAGTGTTCTTGCTATGGAGTGACATGTTCATCACTAGAGTTTAATCTCACCTTTCTCATGGGTTTAAGAAAGGAATGGAGAAATATTAGTTTGATGATCAAAACACAACAAAGCTTTGCTGGTTACTCTCTTGAAAATCGATACAATATCTTGAAAACACATGAAAGCGGGATTAATGGTATTGTTGAAGAAAATAAATCGAGTCTGGGAGGACCATTGGCATTGGTGCCGAAAGTTGCTGCAATTTTATGATTTATGTATGTTTAATATACCAAAAATTGAAATAAGTAGAAAAAAGTTGATATAAATTCTCAATATTTTTTTACAATTGTTACATAAGGAATATAAGTGGGGAAAAAGATCAAAAGTTGTTTTGAAATAGTAGAATCCGATTTTATGAGTTTTGTTTGTTTAATATAAAACAACTCGAAATATATAGTAAAATGTTAATAAAAATTCTCAATGTTTTTTATGGTTTTTAAAGTGTTTATAAGACTTGGGAAAAATGTCAAAACTTGTTGTAAAGTAGTTGGACACCGATTTTATGAGTTATGTTTGATTAATATAAAAAAATTCTAAATAAATAGTAAAATGTTAAAAACAATTCTTAATATTTTTTCCTAATTGTTACATACGGTTTATAAGTAGGAAACAATGTCAAAAGTTGTTTTTAAATAGTATAATCCGATTTGTTGACTTATGTATGTTTAATACACCAAAATTTGAAATAAATAGTAAAAAGTTAATATAAATTCTCAATATTTTTGTACAAATGTTACATATAGTTTAAAAGTGGGGAAAATTTCCAAAAATTGTTTTGAAACAACAGAATCCGATTTTATGATTTATGTTTATTTAACATAAAAAATTCGAAATAAATAATAAAATATTAATAAAAAGTTCTCAATATTTTTTTAAAGTTTTTATATTATGTATAAGACTCGGAAAAATGTCAAAACTTGTTTTAAAGTAGTAGACACCTATTTTATGATTTATGTTTGTTTAATATAAACAAATTCTAAATAAATAGTAAATGTCAATAAAAATTCTCAATATTATTTCACAATTGTTACGTAAGGTTTATAACTGGGGAAAAATGTCACAAGTTGTTTTTGAAAAGTATAGTTCGATTTTATGATTTATGTATATTTAATATAACAAAATTCAAAATAAATAGTAAACAGTTAATATAAATTCTCAATAATTTTGTATGATCGTTACATAAGCTATATAAGTGGGGAAAAATATCAAAAGTTGTTTTGAAACAACAGAATTGGAATTTATGATTTATGTCTTTTTAATATAAAAAAGTTCAAAATAAATCGTAAAATGTTAATAATAATGCTCAACATTTTTTTTACAGTTTTTATATTGTCTAAAAGACTCGGGAAAAATGTCAAAACTTGTTTTAAAATAGTAGACACAGATTTTATGATTTATGTTTTTTTAATATAAACAAATTATAAATAAATAGTAAAATGATAATAAAAATTCCCAATATTATTTCACATGTGTTACATAAGGTGTATATCTGGGGAAAAATGTCAAAAGTTGTTTTTAAATAGTATAATCTGATTTTATGATTTATGTATGTTTAATATATCAAAATTCGAAATAAATAGTAAACAGTTAATAGACATTATCAATATTTTTGTACAAATTGCTACATAAGGTTTGTAAGTGGGGAAAAATATCAAAAGTTGTTTTGAAATACTAGAATCTTATTTTATGATTTATGTTTTTTTAATATACAAAAATTCGAAATAAATAGTAAAATGTTCATAAAAAATCTCAATGTTTTTTAACGGTTTTTATATTATGTATGAGACTCGGAAAAAAATTTTAAAACTTCTTTTAATACTGTAGACACCAATTTTATGATTAATGTTTGTTTAATATAAGAAAATCCTAAATAAATAGTAAAAAGTTAATAAAATTCTCAATATTTTTTCACAACTGTTACATAAGGTGTCTAATTGGGAAAAAAAAGGCCAAAAGTTGTTTTTAAATTGTATAATCCAATTTTATGTTTTATGTATGTTTAATATACCAAAATTCAAAATATGTAGAAAACAGTTTATATAAATTCACAATATTTTTGTACAATTGTTACATAGAGTGTAAAAGTGGGGGAAAATATCAAAGGTTTTTTTGAAATAGTAGAATCCGATGTTATGATTTATGTTTGTTTAAAATAAAAATATTTGAAATAAATAGTAAAATGTTAATAAAAATTTTTAATATTTTGTTACGGTTTTTATATTGTTTATAAGACTCGAGAAAAATTTCAAAACTTGTCGGAATGTAGTAGACACCGATTTTATGATTTATGTTTTTTTAATATAAAACAATTATGAAAAAATAGTAAAAGGTTAATAAAAATTCTCAATATTTTTTCACAATTGTTACATGAGGTGTATAACTACGGAAAAATGTCAAAAGTTGTTTTAAAACAGTATAATCTAATTTTATGATTTATGTATGTTTAATATACCAAAATTCGAAATAAATAGAAAATAATATTTTTGTACAAGTGTTACATATAGTTTATAACCGGGGAAAAATATCAAAAGTTGTTTTGAAACAATACAATCCAATTTTATGATTTATATTTATTTAATATAAAAAAATCTAAATAAATAGTAAAATGTTAATAAAAATTCTCACAATCTTTTACGGTTTTTATATCATGTATAAGACTCCAGAAAAATGTCAAAACTTCTTTTAAAGTAGTAGACACCTATTTTATGATTTATGTTTACTTAATATAAACAAATTCAAAATAAATAGTAAAATGTTAATAAAATTTCTCAATATTATTTCACAATTCTTACATAAGGTTTATAACTGGGAAAAAATCTCAAAAGTTGTTTTTAAATAGTATAATCCAATTTTATTATCTATGTATGTTTAATATAAAAAAATCAAAATAAATAGTAAACTGTTAATATAAATTCTCAAAATTTTTTCACTACTGTTACATAAGGTGTATAAGTGGGGGAAAATGTCAAAAGCTATTTTTAAAAAGCATAATCCGATTATATGATTTATGTATGTTTAATATAAAAAAATTCGAAATAAATAGAAAACAGATAATACAAATTCTCAATATTTTTGTACAATTGTTAAATAAGGTGTATAAGTGTGGACAAATATCAAAAGTTGTTTTAAAAAAGTAGAATCGGATTTTATTATCTATGTTTGTTGGATATAAACAAATCGAAATAAATAGTAAATTGTTAATAAAAATTCTCAATAGATTTTTTATGGATTTTATATTATGTATAAGACTCGGGAAAATTTTCAAAACTTGTTTTAAAGTAGTAGACACCGAATTTATGATTTATGTATGTTTAAGATACCAAAATTCGAAATAAGTAGAAAAACGTTGATATAAATTCTCAATGTTTTTGTACAGTTGTTACAAAAGGTGTATAAGTGGGGAAAAATATCAAAAGTTGTTTTGAAATAGCAAAATCTAATTTTATGATTTATGTTTGTTTAATATAAAAAAATTCAAAATAAATAGTAAAATGTAAATAAAAATTCTCAATATTTTTTAGAATTTTTATATTGTTTTTAAAACTCGGAAAAAATGTCAAAACTTGTTGTAAAGTAGTTGACACCGATTTTATGATTTATGTTTGTTTAATCTAAAATAATTCTAAATAAATAGTAAAAGGTTAATAAGAATTCTCAATATTTTTTCACAATTGTTACATAAGGTGTATAATTAGGGAAAAATGTCAAAAGTTTTTATTTTAAACAGTATAATCCAATTTTATGATTTATGTATGTTTAATACATCAAAATTCGAAATAAATAGTAAATAGTTAATATAAATTCGCAATATTTTTGTACTAATTTTACATATAGTTTATAAGTGGGGAAAAATATCAAAAGTTGTTTTGAAACAATAGAATCTGATTTTATAATTTATGTTTATTTAATATAAAAAAATTCGAAATAAATAGTAAAATGTTAATAAAAATTTCTCCTTATGTAACATTTGTACAGAATTTAAACTATTTACTATTTATTTTGAATTTTGGCATATTAAACATACATAAATCATAAAATTGGATTATACTGTTTAAAAACAGCTTTTGACATTTTTTCCGAGTTATACACCATATTTAACAATTGTGAAAAAATATTCAGAATTTGTATTAACTTTTTACGATTTATTTAAACTTTTTTAGTATTAAACAAATATAAATCATAAAATGGTGTCTACTACTTTAAAACAAGTTTTGACATTTTTCCCGGGTCTTATACATAATACAAAAACCGTAAAAAAATATTGAGAATTTTTATTAACATTTTACTATTTATTTCGAAATTTTTTATATTAAACAAACATAAATCATACAATCCAGTTCTACTATCTCAAAACAACTTTTGATATTTGTCCAAACTTATACACCTTATGTAACAAATGTACAAAAATATTGAGAATTTATATTAACTGTTTACTATTTATTTTGAATTTTGTTATATTAAACATACATAAATCACCAAATCGGATTATACTTTTTTTGAAAACGGCTTTTGACATTTTTCCCCAGTTATACATCATATGTAACAATTGTGAAAAAATATTGAGAATTTATATCAACTGTTTACTATTTATTTAGAATTTTGTTATATTAAACATACATAAATCATAAAATCAAATTATACTGTTTAAAAATAACTTTTGACATTTTTCCCCGTTATAAACCTTATGTAAGACTTGTGAAATATCATTGAGAATTTTAATTAACATTTTAGTATTTATTTAGAATTTGTTTATATTAAAAAACATAAAGCATAAAATAGGTGTCTACTACTTTAAAACAAGTTTTGACATTTTTCCCCACTTATAAACTATATGTAACACTTGTACAAAAAATATCGAGAATTTATATTAAAAATTTACTATTTAATTCGAATTTTGGTACATTAAACATACATAAATCATAAAATCAAATTATATTGTTTAAAAACAACTTTTGACATTTTCCCCAGTTATAAACCTTATGTAACAATTGTGAAAAAAATTGAGAATTTTTATTAACTTTTTACAAATTATTTAGAATTTGTTTATACTAACAAACGTAAATCATAAAATCGGTGTCTACTAGTTTAAAACAAGTATTGGCATTTTTCCCGAGTTTTATACATAATAATAAACAGTAAAAAAAATATTGACAATTTTTATTATCATTTTAATATTTATTTCGAATTTGTTTATATTAAACAATCATAAATCTTAAAATCTGATTCTACTGTTTCAAAATAACATTTGATATTTTTCCATACTTACCTACCTTATGTCATAATTTTATAAGAATATTGAGAATTTATATTAATTGTTTACTATTTATTTCGAATTTTGGTATATTAAACATACATAAATCATAAAATCTGATTGTGTTGTTTAAAAACAACTTTTGACATTTTTACCCAGTTAAAAAACTTATGTAACAATTGTGAAAAAATATTGAGAATTTTTATTAACTTTTTAATATTTATTTAGAATTTTTTTAATATTATACAAACATAAATCATAAAATCGGTGTCTATTACCTTAAAACATGTTTTGACATTTTTCCCGAGTCTTGTACATAATATGAATACCGAAAAAAAATATTAAGAATTTTTATTAACATTTTACTATTTATTTCTAATTTCTTTTTCTTAAGCAATCATAAATAATAAAATCCGATTCTACTGTTTCAAAACAACTTTTGATATTTTTCCATGCTTATACACCATATGTAACAGTTGTAAAAAAATATTGAGAATTTATATTAAATCTTTACTATATATTTCGAATTTTGTTATTCTAAACATACAAAAATCATAAAATCTGATTATACTTTTTTAAAAGCATCTTTTGACATTTTTTACCAGTTACACACCATATGTAACAGTTTTGAAAAAATATTGAAAATTTATATTAACTGTTTACTATTTATTTATAATTTTGTTATTTTAAACGTACATAAATCATAAAATCCGATTATACTGTTTAAAAATAATTTTTGACATTTTTCCCCCTCTATAAACCTTATTTAAGAATTGTGAAATAATATTGAGAATTTTTATTAACATTTTCCTATTTATTTAGAATTTGTTTATATTAAACAAACATAAATCATAAAATAGGTGTCTACTACTTTAAAAAACGTTTTGACATTTTTCCCGAGTCTTATTCATAATAAAGAAACCGTAAAAAAATATTAAGAATGTTTATTAACATTTTACTATTTATTTGGAATTTTTTTATATTAAATAAACATGAATCATAAAATCAGATTACATTGTTTCAAAACAATATTTGATATTTTTCCCCACTAATAAACTATATGTAAGACTTGTGCAAAAATATCCAGAATTTATATTAACTATTTACTATTTATTTCGAATTTTGGTATATGAAAAATACATAAATCATAAAATCAGATTATACTGTTTAAAAACAACTTTTGACATTTTTCCCCAGTTGTAAACCTTATGTAACAATTTTTAAAAAATAATGAGAATTTTTATTAACTTTTTACTTATTATTTAGAATTTTTTTATATTAAACAAACATAAATTATAAAATCGGTGTCTACTAATTTAAAACAAGTTTTAACATTTTTCCCGAGTCTTATACATTATATAAAACAGTAAAAAAAATATTGAGAACTTTTATTAACATTTTACTATTTATTTCGAATTTTTTACATTAAACAAACATAAATCATAAAATCCGATTCTACTATTTCAAAACAACGTTTGATATTTTTTCATACTTATACACTTTATGTAACAATTGTACAAAAATATTGAGAATTTATATTAACTGTTTACTATTTATTTCGAATTTTGGTATATTAAAGATACATAAATTATAAAATCGGATTATGCTATTTAAAACAAATTTTGACATTTTTCCCCAGTTACACTTCTTATGGTAACAATTGTGAAAAAATATTGAGAATTTTTATTAACTTTTTACTATTTATTTAGAATTATTTATTATTAAATAAACATAAATCATAAAATCAAATTCTACTACTTTAAAACAAGTTTTGACATTTGTTTTGAGTCTTATACATAATATAAACATAATATAAACACCTTAAAAAATATTGAGAATTTGTATTAACATTTTACTAGTAATTTCGAATTTTTTTATATTAAAAAAACATAAATCATAAAATCCGATTCTACTGTTTCAAAACAACTTTTGATGTTTGTCCACACTTATACACCTTATGTAACACTTGTACAAAAAATATTGATAATTTATATGAAATGTTTACTATTTATTTTGAATTTTGTTATATTAAACATACATAAATCATAAAATTGAATTATACTTTTTAAAAACAACTTTTGACATAACTGTTTACTATTTATTTTGAATTTTGTTATATTAAACATACATAAATCATAAATAGTAAAAAGTTAATAAAAATTCTCAATATTTTTTCACAATTGTTACATAAGGTGTATAACTGGTGAAGAATGTCAAAAGTTAATTTTAAACAGTATAATCTGATTGTATGATTTATGTATGTTTAATATACCAAAATTTGAAATAAATAGTAAATAGTTAATATAAATTCTCAATATTTTTGTACAATTGTTACATAAGGCGTATAAGTGTTGATAAATATCAAAAGTTGTTTTGAAATAGTAGAATCCAATTTTATTATTTATGTTTGTTTAATATAAAAAAATTGAAATAAATAGTAAAATGTTAATAAAACTCTCAATATTTTTTTATGGTTTTTATATTGTCTATAAGACTCGGGAAAAATGTCAAAACTTGTTTTAAAGTAGTAGTCACTAATTTTATGATTTATGTTTGTTTAATATAAAAAAATGTTCTAAATAAATGTAAAAAGTTAATAAAAATTCTCAATATTTTTTCACAGTGGTTACATAAGGTTTGTAATTGGGGAAAAATGTCAAACGTTGTTTTTAAACAGTATAATCCGATTTTATGATTCATGTATGTTTAATATACCAAAATTCGAAATAAGTAAAAAACAGTTAATATAAATTATCAATATTTTTGTACCATTGTTACATTAAGTGTATAAGACCAATTCTATCCATCGACCACTAAAAAAATAAAAATGATGAGTTTTTGACACTAAAATATAACTTTCACTCCAACCACATACTAAAAATTTGCACTATAAATATATTTTAATATAAATTGTAATAGTTATAAAAGAAAATAACAATAAACTATAATATAATAATGATAAAGTTTAACTAACAATCAAATTATATGATATTTAAAGTATAAAGCTAGTTTGGTGTGGTGAATAGTGACCCGGTATATATCCCGGCTAAAATTGTTTTATACAAAAATGTTGGCCTTTTTACCTGCCCATTGGAGTAAATTTTTGCACAATAACACTAATTTTGCGGTCCATTGGAGCCGCCCTAAGTGGGGAAAAATATCAAAAGTTGTTTTGAAACAGTAGAACCCTATTTTATGATTTATGTTTGTTTAATAAAAAAATTGAAAAAATATTAATATGTTACCAAAAATTCTCAGTATTTTTTCTAGTTTTTATATTGTTTCTAAGACTCGGGAAAAATGTCAAAACTTGTTTTAAAGTAGTAGACACCGATTTTATGATTTATGTTTTTTTAATATAAACAAATTCTAAATAAATAGTAAAAAGTTAATAAAAATTCTCAATTGTTTTTCACAATTGTTACATAATGTGTATAATTGGGAAAAAAATGTCAAAAGTTGTTTTTAAATAATATAATCTGATTTTATGATTTATGTATGTTTAATATACCAAAATTTGAAATAAATAGTAAAATGTTAATATGACTTCTCAATATTTTATTACAATTGTTGCATAAGGTGTATCAGTGTGGAAAAATATCAAAAGTTGTTTTGAAATAGTAGAATCCGATTTTATTATTTATATTTGTTTAATATAAAATAATTTGAAATAAATAGTAAAATGTTAATAAAAATTCTTAATATTTTTTTATCATTTTTCTATTATGTATAAGACTCAGGAAAAATGTCAAAACTTGTTTTACGGTAATAGACACCGATTTTATGATTTATGTTTGTTTAATATAAACAAAGTCTAAATAAATAGTAAAATGTTAATAAAAATTGTTAAAATTTTTTACAATTCTTACCTAAGGTGCATAACTGTGGAAAAATGTCAAAAGTTGTTTTTAAACAGTATAATCCAATTTTATGATTTATGTAGGTTTAATAAACCAAAATTCGAAATAAATAGTAAACCGTTAATATAAATTCTCAATATTTTTTTATAACTGTTACATAAGGTGTATAAGTGGGTAAAAATATCAAAAGTTGTTTTGAAACAGTAGAATCGGATTTTATGATTTATGTTTGTTTAATATAAAACAATTCGAAATAAATAGTAAAATGTTAATAAAAATTCTCAATATTTTTTACAACTTTTATATTATGTATAAAACTCGGGAAAAATAACAAAACTTGTTTTAAAGTAGTAGACACCGATTTTATGATTTATGTTTGTTTAATATAAAAAAATTCTAAAAAAAATAGTAAAATTAAGTGCAATTTAAACTCTATCAAATTTAAACGTGAAGATAACCATATTTTAGTTTATTTGTAAGATAAAACTAATTACGTAAGTTTAAATGTAATCATAAAGAAAATTCCAAATATATCCTTCAAACTTGTTCTTTAATTAAAAAAATATAAACATTATATAAGGATGCGGTGTTGATACTTGATTGGTCTTTTTATTTTCTCATGAGTCCTCCCCAGTATATATATATATATATATATATATATATATATATATATATATATATATATATATATATATATATATATATATATATATATATATCATTATTATATATAAAAGCCTTTTTATTCTCCTCGCTTATACATTAGATTCACAGTGTTTCAATAACGCCACGTATCCTACCTTTGGAGCGGCGCACCGCACCCTAACGTCACACCCCCACTACATTTCGTTTTCCACCGTCCTTACTGATTGATCTAACAACGTCGATCACATATCCTTTATTCCTCTGTCAGATGGCGGGTTGAAGATGAATCCAAATTTCTTTTGGTTCAGATCAACCTCTGCAAAGACGTCCCTCACCACCTCTTTCATTGGTTTTTCAGGTTTGCTCCCGCTTCCTTCCTTTCTTCCTCTTTCTGGTTGTCACCCTTTACCACCATTATCCAACTGCGACATTGGAAAACCGGAAACGTTACTTCCACCATTGCACCAACATTCAAGCAGGCACCCCTGTGCATCCTTTCTCGTCCTGCCTCCACTGTCGATTCCTTTCCCACCCCTCTACTTATCACTCTTCAAGAATTTCCCAATCGATCAACAGTTCTATGCTTTGAAATTGGATCTTTAGAGTGATATGGTGGGGTACCTATTTGTCTCTAAAAAACCCATGTGATGATTTACATCCAGAGACCCTGATGTTTTTCCTCATCCTAAAGGGATTGAACCCTAATTTCATCTCTTAAACTTACTATCCCTACAAGCATTTGCGGATATGTATGTGTATAATGAATCACACGATGTTTTTTTCTCTATCTCTCTCGAAAACGATTATGCTTGCACTGTCCGAATTCATCTGATCACCAATTATGGAGTTTGACTTATGGGTCTCAAATGATTTTCTGTTTGTTTTGCGTTCATAAATCAATTGTGGGTTTGTCTCTTCTCTCTTATATTGATCGGAACTTCAAAAATTGAACTTTCACATGGTTCACACAGGAACCCTAAACTCTGGTGGCGGGAACTTAGGTGGGAGGTTTTAATACAGACTTGATTTTATTAAAAAAAAAACTACAACCTTTGCATATCGTCTTTCAATCTACAAACGACAATTTCATGAACCCTTTAAAAGATAATGAATTGAGAACCTTTGTCCTAATGTCAATGAAATCGTTATTAATATGGGAAAAAGTAAAAGAAATTCAATTGAGCAAGCCTTCTATGTTCTTTCTATCTTCTATATATTTTCTTATCTCTCTTATTATTTCTGCTAGCTTCTTACTTTGTCTATGTTGTACCAAATAAAGAAAAGAATAGATATGCAGGGAATACAACCCTCTGGATTGAAAAGAAAGTTTGATATTTGCTTGATTTCTTAGTTTTACACTTTGATGAAGATTTGAAGATTTGTTGCTAAATAGTTATGGTATGAAAGTATTTCATTCTTTTTGGCCCTTTGATAAGAGTAAATAAAAAGATTTTATAAGTTATTAGTTATGTATGTGATAGGTGCATTTTAAGCACCTATTTTGCATGTTAATTTTTGTCCTTTCATAGCATTATACTTCATAATTCTTGCATTTAGTTGATTATTTGGGCAATTGCATATTTCATCAAGAATGTCTGGTACTTCACTATTTTTGATTTATTTTGTAGGCATTATGGAGCGTGGAGCACGGAGCAGTTTGGAGCGATCTTGATCGATTCTAGGAGACTTCTTGGAGCTTTTGAGAAGACCTGATCATTGCAAACACTTTTGATTTCATTTTTGTAAGCATTAAACATTTCTAATTCCATCTTTCTCTTTGATTGATTTGTTCTTAGCCATGTATGGCTAAGAAACCCTAGTTTTTAGTTCTTGTTCAAAACATGTTGATTGCTTGACTTGAAGCATGTGATTTGATGTTTGATTTGTGATTCTATTCTAGTGATTATGTTCTTGTTTAAACTAGAATTCTTAAATTTGATTTGTGTTTGATTGGTCACTTTCATGAATTGAATTTTTGTGTAATTAATTAACTTTTAGGGCACCTAATCGTTCTATAAAGTTACTAATTGGTAACAAACAATAGGTTTTCTTATTGTAGAACATTTATCACATGTTTTCACACTTTCGAGCGTATGAGAAGAAATGAACATTGTTGGGAAGCTTGTACAAAACTTAATGTAGTTTTTCAGTACAATCTAAGAGTGTGTTTAGGTTGAATTAGTAAAGCTAGGTCTAGTCAAAGAGCGTGTTTTGGTTAGATAATTTGGCAAGCAAGAGGTATTAGATCGTGTTATTATATTTCAGTACCAACTTAGAATAGCAATCACAAATTACATCAAGTCACAATCAGGTTAAATGACAACATTGAGAACTAGAACTGGAAGCACTTTCACAACTTGTTTACAAATCTATTTCATTTTCTGTATGTTTCAAAGTTGATTGTTATTTTCATTATTTGACTTTTGCAAACAAATCCCCCTTTGTGACCAAAGTAATTTGTTAGGGGTGTCAAACCCAACAAATAATAGGGGTACAACTGACTCCAAATACACTGCTTTAATGCATTAAAAAGTAGTACACGGCAAGCAAGGTCGAACCACAGAGACACGGGGTAAATGTCTATACCTCTTTGCGCAAGGTACTTCGGTCACAAAGGGGGTTTTGTTTGCAAAAGTCAAATAATGAAAATAACAATCAACTTTGAAACATGCAAAAAATGAAATAGATTTGTAAACAAGTTTGTGGAAGTGCTTCCAGTTCTAGTTCTCAATGTTGTCATTTAACCTGATTGTGACTTGATGTAATTTGTGATTGCTATTCTAAGTTGGTACTGAAAGATATTAGCACACTCTAATACCTCTCGCTTGCCAAATTATCTAACCAAAACACGCTCTTTGACTAGACCTAGCTTTACTAATTCAACCTAAACACGCTCTTAGATTGTATTGAAAAACTGCATTAAATTTTGTACAAGCTTCCCAACAATCTTCATTTCTTCTCATACGCTCGGAAGTGTGAAAACATGTGATAAATATTCTACAATAAGAAAACCTATTGTTTGTTACCAATCATTAACTTTGTAGAACGATTAGGTGCCCTAAAAGTTAATTAACTACACAAAAATTCAATTCATGAAAGTGGCCAATCAAACACAAATCAAATTTAAGTATTCTAGTTTAAACAAGAACATAATCACTAGAATAGAATCACAAATCAAACATCAAATCACATGCTTCAAGTCAAGCAATCAACATGTTTTGAACAAGAACTAGAAACTAGGGTTTCTTAACCACACATGGCTAAGAAAAAATAAATCAAAGAGAAAGATGGAATTGGAAATGTTTAATTCTTACAAAAATGAAATCAAAAGTGTTTGCAATGATTAGGTCTTCTCAAAAGCTCCAAGAATTCTCCCAAAATCGCCCAAGATCACCCAAAGTTGCTCCAGAAACCGTCTCTTCCATCAAATGACGTCTTCTCCAGTTTTAATTGATGTTCACGTGCATGCCATAAGGCCATGCGTTTTTGGCATGGCCATGCCTTTTCCCATGTGTTTTTGCCATGGCCATTTGTCTTGACCATGTGGTTTTGGCATGGCCCATGCTTTTTGCTAAAAGTCCAATAAGTCTGCACTGTTGGCTCCATCTTCAGTCTAGCTTCACCACGAGTCATGTTGCTCAAATATAAGATGAAAAAGGACAAACACGACCCGTGTCGGTATGACAAGAACCATGTTTCAAACGTAGTCATTTGCTATGATGATAATGGAACAATGGCTCGGGTTATGTCTTCATGCTTTCTTCCATGGCATGACCGGTCCATATTCTCTTCATGCTCCAAAGCTCCATGCATCCAAGCTCCACACTCCATAATGCCTGCAAAATAAATCAAAAATAGTGAAGTACCAGACATTCTTGATGAAATATGCAATTGCCCAAATAATCAACTAAATGCAAGAATTATGAAGTATAATGATATGAAAGGACGAAAATAAACATGCAAAATAGGTGCATAAAATGCACCTATCAAACCTCCCCAAGCTTAAACCTTTCTTGTCGTCAAGAAAGAACAAAATTAAGAATCACCCTAGATAAGACAATAGGTGACTAAAAAGAAACTAAGACGAAAAGAATGGAAGGAACGAAAAGGACTAAATGGAATTGAGAGTGAATGCATGCAATAAAAGAAAAACTAATGAAAATAACATATGTACAAAAAGATTAACAAAGCTTCAAAGATATTTTTTTCCAATATTAATGCAATAAACAAAACAAAACAAACAGATTCAATCCAATTAACCTCATTGTCATACAGTCGAAGGTGTACCTGTCGTGCCTTGAGATAACTTGGCAGTAACCCCACAAAGATATATAACATTTAAAACAAGATTTTTATCCATTCCCTAAAACAACTCAACAAAATCAAAAGTTACAACACTTGTTCACTTTTACAGGCATTGGGTTAGCACATGGAACAAATTATGGTCTTACTCTCGTGAAAACATGTGATGCAAAATATGCTCAATCATTTTCATTTTACAAAGCATGACAATGACCGACTCCAGCTATTTGTTGACTAACAACAATCTTTTTCTAAAAAATATTTTCTAAAAATTCCCTAATATTTACCCAGATTGGTTACATGTTTCAAACCACTTACAACAGTCAAAGTAATTTACAGTCAGTCCCAATGTCATAAGTTTAAGTCCAAGTCCAAAGGAATCTTTTGGTAGCCAAGCATTTTTCCTAAACATATTATTCAATTAAACTATAACATAAATATATACAAACTATCTAATTATATTTTCCTACAAATAAAACTCATGGCTTTCTTTGAAATCCATGTAGCGGGCTTCCAACCAACACATCCAGACCAGATGACCTTGGTGTGCTAGATTTAAAGAGATCCCTAGGGTATACTTGCCCGAACCTCAAAGGCCACATATTAGCTTTATTTGAATATCTAAACATATCTATATATATTTTTTGTTATTATTAAGTTCATGACTTTCTATGGAACCCATGTAGCGAACTTTCAACCCAGTTAGTCCCAAACAATTCAGCCTTAGGCAATTAGGTGTAGAACACCCCTTGGAGTTTACTGATTCGAGTCCCAAAGGTCACAGATTAACTTAATAATATTTTTATTTTTATTATTTGTATTTTATTTTTATTTTTTATTGTTTATAATAATGAAAAGCTAAGACAACGCATAATACTCTTTTTAATTTGTTTGCTAGGCGTATTTCCATATATTTTCGTCCTTGACTCTTTCTATTGTTGGGACATCTCACGATCTATTACCGTGAGAGACTTCTAAGACATTTTTCGGGGGACTGATGTAAACGCGCAAAGACCCGTAAGTATAGTTGGAAACAATGTCTCCGAGCAGGGTATTTAGAGGGGAATAGGTAGAAAAGACTTTTTAGAGCGCTGGAGGATTCGAGTCACTGAAAATTTATATTCATTTTATGGCTCTTTTGAATTTGCAGTTTGGGTATGAATGAGCACTTACTACTCATAAGACCGGTCGTGTGTTCCAAGGGCTAAACTATATATGTCGTTATGCTTCGGTGTTGATAAGCTTATCATTTTTTTGTTTTGCAAGAGTAGCTTCGGGAGACGTGTTCGTGTGTGATTAGGTTACATCAGGATTTTTAATGAAAAACAAACAAGTTCTAGTCTCAAGCCACGACTAATTTACCACTTCAACTGATTCAAGAAGATTAGGCTCCTTTAGATTGATTATTTATTTATTTATTTGAATGCTTTAAAATGAATGCATGAAAAAAAATGAAAATAAGAAAAGTAAAAATCTTTTTGGATTTTTTTTTGATGAAATGCATGTGGAAACTAGAACCTAATGTACAAAGACCCCTCCCCAAGCTTAAGATTTAGCATCGTCCTCGATGCTCGGAGAGGGTAGGGCAACCTACTGAGACACGAATGTATAACCATATAGAACATGTGAATAGATTTTCATCAATCTTAAGATTAATGCATCAAACTTTATATATGGAATGAATGTACCAGTCAAATGCTTGAACTTGTGATGTGTGCTTGACTTTTTCACTTCATCTTCAAACTCAAGAAAATCTCGCCAAGCTTGCTCTTGAAACCCTTGGAGCTTTAATCTCGAAAAAAATTGAACAAAAACCAGAGCTTTTATGTTGAGACTTGAGAGAGGGGAGACAAAAATCTGCGATGGGGTTTAGAGAGAGGGGAGAGCATGGTCGCAAGGTTTGTGGAACAAGAGAGACAAAAATTGTGTGTTTTTTTTACAGGGCAAAAAGCATGATCTTAGAATAGACCATGTGTTTTTGAACTAGACCATGTGTTTTTCAAGCTAGGCCATACAATTTGTTTTTGTCCTTGACCGTGCGTTTTGGATGTTGCCCGTGCGTTTTTTTGAAAATCATTAAAAGTTGAAACGCATGGTCTATTCTTAGGCCGTGTGTTTTTAGCATGACCCGTGTGAAAAAAAAATTCTTTGAAAAACCTCGTCGGCCACACATGGTCAAAAAATTAGGCCATGCGTTTTTGAGTCTTGCCCATGCCAATTTCACATGCCCATGCTTTTCTTTTCTGTTAACCTCAAAAATCACTTTTTTTTTCTTTCTGTTAACCTCACTAAAATGTTTTTTTTTTGAACTCTTTAAAGACTCAAAAACATTGCAACACAACAAAATAAAGTAAATAAAAGAAGAATGGAAAGAAAATACTCCCCGAGTTGCCTCTCGGTTAGTTGCCCTTGTTTCAAGTCTTTGGCTCGACTTGTCCCTTGGAATATGTTATTCTTTGAATATTGGGGCTTTCCAACTTAGTGAACTTCTTACTACTTCCTCAAATTGGACACTTATCTTGTACCTGACTTTCTTTTTGCTTGGGAACCATACTGGACTTAGACCCTTGATGACAGCAATCATCCAACCGAACCCTTTCTTGTACTTGTCTAGTAAGGTGATCAACTCTTCTTTCTTTGATACGGATGTCGAGTAAATGACCGGTTGGGTGTCTTCCTTCTTGGGATACGTATCCTTTGAAGGGCCCGACCGATTTATCATTTCCGACTCTCGTGGTTGGTCTACTAGTGAAAGGAGTTTCTCATTGGTAGTGGGTGGCTCAACCTCTCTTTTGTCAACCTCCAACACCTCCTCTACAGCTTCCATGGCAACCTTATCAATTTCTACTTCTTCTTTGACAACATTCTACACATCTACTTCTTCCTCCTCTTCCCCGTCTTCAAATTGCAATCTTGGGTCATCAAAAAAATTTCCATCATTCAAGGTCATGGAAAAAACAGTATGCCTTGGGTCCTCTTCGGTTTGCGATGGTAATTCGCCTTGAGTTTCCAATATACTCACAGATTGAGTAAGTTGTGCAATTTGTTGCTCTAAGCTTTTGAGTCTAACTTTTGTTGTTTCCTGGAAGATTTGGGTGGTAGCGGCAATGTTTTTCACAATGTCTTCCAAAGACATGCTCAAAGTTTCAGTTTGTTGGGGAGGTGGAGGATATGGTTGTTGGAACTGTGGAGTTGGTTGTTATCGGTCATTTCCCCAAGCTTGGTATGGGTTTTGGCATTGGTTGTTTCCCCAAGCTTGGTTGTTTTCCCACCATTGATCATGTTGAGGTTGATCATAACTCCATTGGTTTGGCCAGTAGTAGCTTCCCCTTTCCTGCACTTCCTCCCATTCCCCTTGTAAATATGGACACATGTTGGTATGATGGCCATTTTGAGTGCAAAAATCACAAGGAATAGGTGTGGACTGCATACTTTGGTCATTTCCAATCATCATAACAATCTGGGCTAGCTCAGAAAGTTGGTCTTTAATGTAAGGAGTGTTCATCTCTATGCCACACTTTTTGTTTTTTTTTTTGTTTTGTTTGTTTTATTTTGTTTTGTTTGTTTTTTTTTTTTTTGATAGAAATGTACATGCTCACAAAAATCTTGGTATAAACAATTAGTAACACCGTGTCCCCGGCAACGGCGCCAATTTGTTAGGGGTGTCAAACCCAACAAATAATAGGGGTACAACTGACTCCAAATACACTGCTTTGATGCACTAAAAGTAGTACAAGGCAAGCAGGGTCGAACCACAGAGACACGGGGTAAATGTCTATACCTCTTTGTGCAAGGTACTTCGGTCACAAAGGGGGTTTTGTTTGCAAAAGTCCAATAAAGAAAATAACAATCAACTTTGAAACATGCAAAAAATTAAATAGATTTGTAAACAAGTTTGTGGAAGTGCTTCCAGTTCTAGTTCTCAATGTTGTCATTTAACCTGATTGTGACTTGATGTAATTTGTGATTGCTATTCTAAGTTGGTACTGAAAGATATTAGCACGCTCTAATACCTCTCGCTTGCCAAATTATCTAACCAAAACACGCTCTTTGACTAGACCTAGCTTTACTAATTCAACCTAAACACGCTCTTAGATTGTATTGAAAAACTACATTAAGTTTTGTACAAGCTTCCCAACAATGTTCATTTCTTCTCATACGCTCGGAAGTGTGAAAACATGTGATAAATGTTCTACAATAAGAAAACCTAGTATTTGTTACCAATCATTAACTTTATAGAACGATTAGGTGCCCTAAAAGTTAATTAACTACACAAAAATTCAATTCATGAAAGTGTCCAATCAAACACAAATCAAATTTAAGGATTCTAGTTTAAACAAGAACATAATCACTAGAATAGAATCACAAATCAAACATCAAATCACATGCTTCAAGTCAAGCAATCAACATGTTTTGAACAAGAACTAGAAACTAGGGTTTCTTAACCACACATGGCTAAGAACAAATAAATCAAAGAGAAAGATGGAATTGGAAATGTTTAATGCTTACAAAAATGAAATCAAAAGTGTTTGCAATGATTAGGTCTTCTCAAAAGCTCCAAGAATTCTCCCAAAATCGCCCAAGATCGCCCAAAGTTGCTCCAGAAACCATCTCTTCCATCAAATGACGTCTTCTCCAGATTTAATTAATGTTCACGTGCATGCCATAAGGCCATACGTTTTTGGCATGACCATGTCTTTGCCCATGTGTTTTTGGCATGACCATTTGACTTGACCATGTGTTTTTGGCATGACCCATGCTTTTTGCTAAAAGTCCAATAAGTCTTCACTGTTGGCTCAATCTTCAGTCTAGCTTCACCACGAGTCATGTTGTTCAAATATAAGATGAGAAAGGACAAACACGACTCGTATCGGTGTGACAAGAACCATGTTTCAAACTTAGTCATTTGCTATGATGATAATGGAACAATGGCTCGGGTTATGTCTTCATGCTTTCTTCCATGGCATGACCGGTCCATCTTCTCTTCATGTTCCAAAGCTCCATGTATCTAAGCTCCACGCTCCATAATGCCTGCAGAATAAATCAAAAATAGTGAAGTACCAGACATTTTTGATGAAATATGCAATTGCCCAAATAATCAACTAAATGCAAGAATTATGAAGTATAATGTTATGAAAGGACAAAAATAAACATGCAAAATAAGTGCATAAAATACACCTATCAGTATGCCATGTACCTTTACTTGTTTCTCTATAATTACATATTACCTTAATTTCCTTTTATATTATTCTATTATTAAGAATACTTGATATTATCATTAATTTATTAGTAACTTATTCCATGTATTATCACACATGGAGGAGCTAAATCTCAGGTACTATACTTGATCTAACATTTTGTTTATTAATGAAACATTTTGGGTCTTACAACTCCAACAATATATTACATGCCACTTTTTGACAAATGGCGCCATGAATTATCTATGGTACCAGTCGTAGTGGTGATTCTGGTATGGAGATAGAATTGCATCTTAATCAAAGAACAATGTAGAAGAGCTGTCAAATTATAAAAACATTATTAAATACAAAGCATTTTCACTAACATAAAAAATTGGGTAGTTTTTTAGTCGTACAATGTCGTGATGAGAAACAAAGCGGAAGGTGCATGTATCTTTCCCACAAATTTAAATAGCCAATAAATGGATAAAAGAAGCAAAAGCTGCTAAAGAATCTCCATACGCACGTATATTATGCAAGCCTAAATACCACTACCATTTGTATAGCTTAGAGTGCATCTGGATTTGGTAAGCCACGAGTTCTTGAAATTCATTGACATTTTGAAACTTTAATTACCGTATATGATTTAATTTAGGAGCTAAACACGATGGTTATGATTGGAATAGAGGATTTTTGTTTTTTATGTTTTTTTTTTCATTTCACTTTCTTTAATTAGAAAACTATTGGTTTTTGTTGGACGATTTGATGTACGCATGATGCATATATTCTTGACCCTTTTATCCTTTTGGATATGTTTTAGAATTTCTCTTATTTTGCAAACTTTTTATTTTTATATTTATTGTTCATTATGTAATGTGACTGCAATGAGTGATGGTCATGAAGATCAAGACAGGAAGATTCACTTTATTATCATTTTAGTGAAATCAATGACTAATGGTTTGATTTCATGACTATTACCAGTGATGGTAGAAATTCGTTCTCTTTTGTAGTCTGGATTCTTATATAAACAAAATATATATAGTTTTATTTGGTGCATCATGCTAGATACATTACAGTAAAACTCCTTGAATAATACATTACAGTTCAACATGAATTTAGAATGATTCTTTTTGGAGATCTTCCAGAGAACACCCGTGATGTCACTTTAAGATGATGAAGGAAGACCGACAAGTAGTTTTTCTATATGAAAAAGTTCTCATTTATGAAGATCAACAAAACTTTATTTTCATATTTTGAAATTCATTTTTAATAGTTACACTTTAATCCATGTTCATATTTTTGTGAAACCATAGAGTACAGATCCTCCTATTGACCGAAACCATCAAGATTATCATCTTAAACATTTTTTTGGAGGTCACTTAATCTCTTTTATTATATTAAATGTTTTTGTAGATGACAAAAACCTACCAATTTTTTGGAAATCAGAAACATAAGGGATTCAAGGTATTACTTTAAGCCTTCAGCATGAAGTTTTCCCACTGGTTGGAGATCCAAAACTTAATTGAAATGCCACTTGAGCATACCATCTAATCTCATAAAGTATCTTCTATTCCTATTTCACAAATTTAAAATCCACCAAAGAATATCACTTTCATACTCATGGTTTTCTTTCTTTCACAGTCGGGAAGGATCGTATGTTTACCTAAATGTAGGAATTAACAATCCACTTGCATTCATTTGCATATGATAGCAATGTATTTATTTTATTTCTTTTTTCTGTTAGGCATTATACATTGAATCTACCCATTTATATCGTTGTACTTTCAGTATTTTGTTATTATCAAAATATACAAACAATGGTGAAGATATACCCAAAATACACTCCATGGGTCATGCTTAGCACGGCCCTTAAACATACCTAGTATATATATATATATATATATATATATATATATATATATATATATATATATATATATATATATATATATATATATATATATGGAGAGAGAGAGAGAGAGAGCTATGTTTAAATGTTTCTCTCATCTATTGTGTGCCAGAATGTACTAATAAGAATTTAATAAAATTAAATAATTATTTAATCAAATAAAGATAGATATTAAATTATTTCCATAATTATATGTATATTAAATGATTTCCATAATTATAATTCATTTTTGTGGAAACTAATTAAATTCGTCATTAATATCAACAATAATATTTTTTCAGAATGAATTCGCATATAGTTTTTCATGTATGAGTTCGTATTTTGTTTCATGACACACTCACTTAAAATACGACAAAGTTTCCTAGGACATGGAGAACAAGAGTATATTCTAGTAGAATGAGAGTTTATTCTAGAAGAATAAGAGTATATTCTAACAGAATGAGAGTGTATTATAGTAGAATATACTCTTGTTCTTCATATTACATACAACTTTGTTGTATTTTAAGTGAGGGGGTCCATAAACAAAACACGAACTCATACATAAAAACCTACATGCGAATTCATTCTGAAAGAATGTTATTGCTGACATTAATGACAAATTCAATTAATTTCCATAAAAAAGAGAATTATAATTATGGATATCATTTAAAATATATACAATTATGGAAATCATTTAATATCTATCTTTATTTAATTAAATAATTATTTAATTTTACTAAATTTCTATTGGTGCATTCTAGCACACAATAAATGTGAGAAACACATGAAGCTAGCCCTAAGCGATATATATATATATATATATATATATATATATATATATATATATATATATATATATATATATATATATGTGTGTGTGTGTGTGTGTGTGTGTGTGTGTTAGAGGGTTCTATGAAAAATACATAATTAGGCCACCACATGTCGGAACCAATGAAAGCATGATGATCCATCACTTTATAGTAAACTACATAAATAACTTTTTCAATACATTACTATGAATAAAGAAATTGACACATTTCACTTGACCATTGGTTCTAGCATATGTTGTCTTATATATGTATTTTCTGTTGAACCTACTTTTCTCTCTCTCTCTCTCTCTCTATATATATATATATATATATATATATATATATATATATATATATATATATATATATATATATATATGGGCTCATGAGAAAATTCAAATAATTTGCGAAAACGCGAAACAAGGAAAACATATGAGATTGTGTCACATCGACCTTATATTTTGGACAATAATCCATCTAAATTTTGAAATACATGATGATAATCGATGATACATTAGAAATTGTTTCATATTAGTAAAACATGTTTTTTGACTTTTTTTATTATGAAAACTTGAATTTAAAAATGGTTAAGGACGTGAAAAAAAAGAGAGAAACGGTTGTTAAAACAACCTTTAAATCTATATTACCATAACACCCTCCCATGTAAACTTATTATATTGCTAATAAATTTTATTTTTAAAGTACATGTGCTTGATTTATATACGATAAAATATGTTTTTGCATTTTCGAAAAATATTTATGTTTTCGCATGAACCTACTTGTGTGTGTGTGTGTGTGTATATATATATATATATATATATATATATATATATATATATATATATATATATATATATATATATATATAGAGAGAGAGAGAGAGAGAGGAATGATCATGATCATTTGAGAACGTATAGTTTCCCGAGAACCTGAGAACCAAATAAAGACCATTATATCAAAATAATAGAAGGTCAAGATGATTTGTGACATTTTTGTAAAAACTTTGAAAAAAAACATGAGGGTATGTTATTTCAATTAATCGGAGAACATTTTAGGGATAAGATAACTTATGCATGATCTTATCAAACCCTTTCCTTATACTATTTCTCTCTCTGTTCGTCATCAGATCTCTCTCCATCTCATGTTCCTCACTGACAATCAAAGATGATTGCATCCTCCATCATCCGTCATTGATCGCTTCCCCCCTCCCTTCATCGACCACCTCTAACTTTGTCGCCTGCCACACTCCTTGATCTCCAAATCAATGATGCAAATCGACGAACCAATAGAAAAATACTCTACTGAAGATGTTTTGATTTTGAATCGGTTTGTCCGTCATTATCGCACATCTGTTCTACCCTGTTTCTCAATCATCGTTGGACTCCTCCACACCGATTGAGATCTCTCTTCTTCCTTTGTCGTTGCGCCTTCATCACCAAATTTGTTTCTCCTACACATCAATCTGATTTGGTAAACACCTTCATATCTATATCGAAATCTGATTTTTTTTATTCAATCTTGTTGGCTTCGATCTGACCTACTGCCTTTTCTTTCTGTGTATTGTAATTCCACTAGATGAAACCAGCACATGCGTAAAATGAGAAATAGAAGTATTAGGGCTTTTATTGATGATTGATAGAATTCGGTGATGTAACCTTTGACCTACAAAGTGATATTATAAACATGGGTAACAAAAATGTCTACCTTTCCGTTTGTTTTACATATTTCTAAAAAAAATCCAGTTGTTTAAAGCAAAAGCATGGAATTGTAAGTTTTTTTTGCCTTACCTCGTTCTTTCATGTTAGACCTTTTCTTTTTCATGCCGAAAGCATACACTACTACTACAACCAAACCCATCAAAACCACCAGAATTGACAAGAATATGATGAGTATTTAAATCTTTCTAATGAAGCCAAGTTGGTAGACTGTAAGACCTTCATTTACAAAATTAAATAATTTTAGTTGCTTTCCTTACTAAAGTTACTAATCCTATTTCTAAAAGTAGTATTATAGTTCGGATTGGCTTGTTTAGCTTTCTTGTCCCTATTCAGTGTTTTCCCCTATGTAATTATAACTTTGGCTAACTGCTGGCCAGTCTTCTATTTTGATTCAATGAAAACATGGATACATGGGATTATTGATGATAATTCTATTGCTTCTGTTTTTTGTGCTACTTTATTTGAAGAATTGACTTTTGGGTGTGAATCAAGAATATAAAATTTGAATCAAGCTTTTTCCATGGTGCTTCCAAGTGATTTAAATTCGTATTTAATTTTGTAAGATTGTAGAATCTATTTAGTTATTATGTAACATAATCTTTATAAATGCAGAAAAGAGAAGCCAAAGCCATCAACTATATTTATTATTCAACTTTTATGGTCGAATGTTATGGAAGCATTGTTCTGAAGTAGAACTAGCAAATATTCGGAAAATTTTGGGGCAAGAATTACATATATACCCCTTCTGTCCCAAACTCTATAATGCAATTATTCAAATTGGACATCTTCATACTCCCCCAAGTAAGCTTCGATGGATCATTGATGATTACTTACACAAGTAAGATCAAATTTACAATACAAGATTGTCGTCATCATAGGACATAGGGATAATTGTGTCATTAGTACGAATATTTGAACTCAATCATGTTGTTCTGCTATTTATTGGAAACCATCAGTAACTATTTGTCTCTTTGCATTATATTTTTATGTTTCATGTGTTGGTTGTTAAAGTTAGAATAATTCACATGTTTCAACCACAATTGAAAGATTCTATCAAAATGGTTAACTGATGTGTTTCTCATTTCTAGCATAAATTGTTTAGTCGATTCTTTATGCAGTTAAGTATGAATGTGATTTCAACTCCTATAAGTGAAATTCATTTTTAATACTCATGCTCTTTTTTCTATTTTTAGGCGGTTTGTGATGAATTCTTTGGTTAATTTGTCTATCGCGATAAGTTTCAACAAAGATTTGTCGCTGAACTAGCTTTCTCAGGTGAATCTCTTTTGTTATTAATATTAATTTAGTAGTCTTAAATCATAATTATTTTTTCACTTTCTCATATATATATATATATATATATATATATATATATATATATATATATATATATATATATATATATATATATGCGCATGAGAACTCAATTATAAAAGTGGAAGAACAAGAATTGGAAGAAGAACAAGGACCGCCATATGGATAGGATTCCAAGTGTCATCTAACAACTCTTCCATCAGGTTAATCATAATTGATAATGGTTCATGTTGGAATTTTCTTGAATTTTGGTATTTGTCTAAATCATGGTGTGATGGTTATAAGTAAATCATATGTAATTCACATATGATTTACATGTGATTCACATGTAAATCACAAATGAATCATATATGAATTACATGTGAGTCACATGTAAATTACATGTGATTCACATGTAAATCACGTGTGATTCACATGTAATTCACATATGAATCACATGTAATTCACATGTAAATCACAAGTGAATCACATATGAATTACATGTGATTCATATGTAAATCACAAGTGAATTACATGTGAAGTACATGTGATTCACATGTAATTATAAGTGAATCACATATGAATTACATCTATATGCACACATACATTTTGTGTGAGTGTTCTTCGTTATTTTTTTTTAATTTTTTTGTGAATTTCACATATGAATCTTAAAACATACAATCACATGTGAATCTTACATGATATAATCACATGTGAATCTTACATGATATATACATATTCAGTTTTTAGTGTTCTTGTATTAATAAAATTTTGTTTTAAATTTTCTTGTAGATTTGGAAGAATTTATGGAAAATATTGGAGAGGTGAAAAGTGATAAATTGAAGAAAATATGAAAATCTTGACACGAAGACGTGAAAATGCTTTGAAATTTTGTACCATTTTTTGTTTTTGATATTTTTTTATATCGAATAAAATACTTATACTATTGTGTTTATAGATTAGTAAATAGTTTTTTTATGATTACTTATGAATATTATAGTATAAGAAATATGCATATATACACTTGAAAAATATGCATATATGCACCTAAATCATTCATTTTATTTTATTTTGTTAAAAAATTATAGTTTTTTTAAAATAATTTTTTTTCAATTTTTTTTAAAAACTTCATGATTTCTAAAACAATTAAAAAGTCTGCATTTTTTTATAAAATCAAAAATTATTATTTTAAAAAAAATCCAAAATCTTGATTTATTATTTCAAATTTTAGACCTTTTTATTAATATTTTTAATACCATAAAAAATTAAACATTAAATGAGATTGGTAAGATGACGATCATGCTCTTAATGAGTTAATTTTGATCTAACGCTCCACCTTTAATTTTCGAGTTCTCGGTAAACTATGAGTTCTCAACGGATCTCACCCCTATATATATATATATATATATATATATATATATATATATATATATATATATATATATATATATATATATATATATATATATATATATTGTAAAGAGTGAAAACGTAAAAACACTACTTTTATGTTATTATTCTGCAATGAGTTTTGTATGTACAACTTTATGTTATTATTTAGCAATGAATAAATGAATACTCAAATGTTAAAACTAAAATTAGAATTTACTACAAACATACACATACATAAATTTATAATAGAATAATAACATTCTAATGAATATATGAATTATCAAACATTAATATTCATATTAGAATTATTTCAACGATACACATATACAACATTCATTACAGAATAATAACATTAACATAATATTTTTACGTTTTCACACTATTTATTGTTTTTGTTTGAACTTACTTCTCTCTCTCTCTCTCTCTCTCTCCCTCTCTCTCTTGCTCTCTTTATATAGGTTATAATGTGGATGTACAACTATTGTGCAGACGTGTGGACAGTGCTATTCTATGATAATTACTAAAAGAATAAGTTATTTAGTAATGTGAATACGTTCAACCTTACACAATTATTGTCATTTCCATTCATTCTCACTAATTTTTATTCATTTTTGTTCTCACACGTCGTTTTTCACTCATTTTCATTCTTACAGAATACGACTAAATAAACATCCTGACAACATTTTGGCAGAATGTGAATAATAAAAAAAAAGTCTATAATAACCTTATAGACGATTTAATTTGTGAGAATACGTGATAATGGCAATAGTTATGTAAGATTAAACGTATTCACATTATTAAACAGCATATTTTCTTTGTCATTCTCACAAAATAACACTGTCCACACGTCCGCACAATAGATGTCAATCCACATTTGAACTTAGCTCACACACTTCCTTTCTCTCTCTCTCTCTCTCTCTCTCTCTCTATATATATATATATATATATATATATATATATATATATATATATATATATATATATATATATATATATATATATATAGGGGACAGTTCAAATAAAAACGGTAAATAGTGTGAGAACGTAAAAACACTTTTTTATATTATTATTCTGCAATGAATTTTGTATCGACAACTTTATGTCATTATTCAGCAAAGAATAAATGAATAGTCAAAGGTTAAAATTAAAATTAGAATTTACTACAAAAACGCACATACATAAGTTTATAATAGAATAATAACACTGTAATGAATATATGACTAATCGAAAGTTAATATTTATATTAGAATTACTTCAACAATACACATATACAAAATTCATTACAAAATAATAACATAAACATAGTGATTTTACGTTATCACACTATTTACTGTTTTTATTTGAACTTACTTATATATATATATATATATATATATATATATATATATATATATATATATATATATATATAGGATCAACTAGGAACTCAAAAAATAGTAGGAACCGCGAGGACAATTTTTGGCCTTAAGATTGAAAAAAGAAATGGTCATGATTTGATTTTATTTATCGTCAAAATATCGCGAGAGGATATGACATTTTCGTAATTAATTGCAAAATTTTGATAATTTCCCGGGAAGGTTAATTATTTGGAAGGTACAAGTGAAAAAAACAAAAAGATTAAAAGAAACAAGAAAATGAAAATTTGGCCATGTAGCCAGTCCAGGAGCTGACACGTGCCCTCACCCAGCATGACAAGTGTCCAGCCTTTATTGGCTGGTGAGTTTTTTTTCCACCCACTTAGTTTTTCGGCAATAACTTTATTTTTTCTAAAAAAATCTGAAAAAACCAAGTTCTTAAAAATTTAATTCTCTACAAAATGAGCAGAATCATGAAAATTTGAAATATATATATATATATATATATATATATATATATATATATATATATATATATATATATTATTTATAAAAAACCAAGAAAAAATTCTCTAAAAATTAGAAAACTTTTAAGGTACGTCTACTCACTATTCTAATGACTTTGTAAAAATATTTTTTTTAAAAATAAGGTGTTTTAGATACCAAACTTGATTTTAAAAGATTAATTTTTTTAAAAAAAAAATATTGAACATAATATGATGCGAATAGAGATGATTCAAAATATCTATAATTCAAAAATATTGTATTCAATATGTTTATAATCCTTAACTTGTTATGATCTAAAAATATTTTGATTCAAATATTTAATGATCCTTAATTATTATATTTTTATGATATAAAATTAAATGATTCAAAATATAATGATTCAAATTTGTATTGAAATAACTTTATTTAATTCAATAAATTATGATCCAAATTAATATGATTCAAAAATATATGATGCATAATATCGTATGATTCAAAATACTAAGATTCACAATTTTATGATCCAAAATTAATAAAATTCAAAAAAAAAGTATGAATGGAAAATATTATGATCATTAATATTCTTTTTATTTAAAATTTTTTAATTGTTTAACATTAAAAACTCAAATCGATATTTAGTTTAAAAAATCAAAAAATAGAAAAAAATCAAAAATCAAAATCAAAAAAAAAAACCCTACCATTATTAATCAATGAACCAATCAAAAGCGTCGAAATTTAAAACGATCAATGGCAAAAGGAAGAGTTGTAGACTTTTTACAATGGACTCACATGCACCGGATTATAACAAAACTCACTTCTTTTTTTTAGTTTAATTCTTTTTAGGCCATGTTTTTTATCGGAAAAAATAACGAATATACCATCGTGATTTTTCGTCATCTTTCCATAGAGATCCATATTGATATAAAAAAATGAACTTTTTTGTTTCAAAAAACTCACTTCATTTTTTTGTTTGTTGAAAAGTTAAGGTCTATTTTTTGTAGAAAAAAATTAATAAATATATTAAAATTTATATTTTTTGATACTCTTTAAACATAGATTTATATTGATGTTTAAAAAACTGAAATTTCAGTTCAAATTCATATTGTGAACCTGTTCAGATTCATAATGTGAACTTGTTCAGATTCACATTGTAAACCTGCTTAGATTCATAGTGTGAATAATAGTAAGTCAGATTCACAATGTGAATAAATCCATTTGTTGATTTTACAAAACTAATTTATGAGTAATAAAAACGTTAAAATATTATAAAACTACATGAAATATATTTCGATTCATATGTAAATTTTACTAAGTTAATTTGCGAATGATCAAAGAGTTAAAATAGTAAGTCAAATTCACATTGTGAATGTTACAAATTCAAATATTTACAGTTCAGATTCACAGTGTGAATCTGAACTGATCGAGTTTTTTTTTTTTTTTTTTTTAATAATCGGTGTTGATGTTTATTAATAGAGTACAAAAAATTAATATTTTTGGTATAATTAAATTTTTTTGGATAAAAATAAACTTAAATATTGGAAAAAATAACAAAATGGAGAGGGTTTCGTTTTTTATATATCAACATTGATCTCTATGGAAAGAGGACGAAAAATCGTGAACAACGAAAAATCGTGAACAACGGTATGTTCGGTTTTTAACGAAAAAAATAGGTGAGTTTTTTGGTAAAGAATTGGAGTTTTTGGTATAATCCGGTGTGTGTGCGTCCAATGTACAAGTATACATCTATTTCCTTAGCCGTTGATCATTATGATTGCCGACGCTCACAATTGGTTCATTGTTAATTATGGTTCTCTATTGAACCTCGCTATATATATATATATATATATATATATATATATATATATATATATATATATATATATATATATATATATATATATATAGGGTTAAGTTCAAATTAGAACACTATTTAATGTGAAAACGTGATAACACTACTTTATGTTACTATTCTACTATGAATTTAATATGTATAGTATTGTAGTAATTATAATATGAATATATTCAATTTTATATTGCTATTCTACTATAAAATATATATATATATATATATATATATAGTAATTTAGTAAATTCTAATGTGAATGTTAAATATGTGATTGTTCATATATTCGGTGATGAATAATGTCATAAAGTTGTACATACAAAATTTTAATGTGAATATTAATGTGTGATTGTTCGTATATTTGTTGATGAATAATGTCATATCGTTGTATATATAAAATTCATAGTAGAATAGTAACATAAAGTAGTGTTCTCACGTTCTCACATTAAATAGTGTTCTCATTTCAACTTAACCCTATATATATATATATATATATATATATATATATATATATATATATATATATATACTCTAAAAAAACACTAAAAATCATAAAAATTTATCAAAAAAATCACAAAACTTTTTTGATTTTTATATATAAAAAAGTCGCACAAATCTTTAAAAATTCGCTGAAAAAAAAATAAAAAATCAGTTTTTTTTTTAAATTTGTTTTTAAAAAAAAATTCAGCGAATTTGTAATAAAAGGTGCGATTTTTTCAAAAAAAAATTCAAAAAAAAGTTTTGTGATCTCTAAATATTTTTTTATACATTTTTATGATTTTTAAGGATTTTTTAGGGTTTTTTGTTTTTTCATAGAATCTAAACCTATATATATATATATATATATATATATATATATATATATATATATATATATATATATATATATATATATATATATATATATATATATATATATATATATAGAGAGTTATGTTCCAATGAGAACATTTTTCCCGTGAGAACATTTGAGAACATTTTTTAGAAACACGCGTGTTTGTTATTCAAATACAAATTACCCACCTAACTTCCCCCACCATATTATGTCATTCTCTCTTCACCATATTATGCCACCATGGGTGCCGGAAACCATTATTATCGTCGGAGATCAATCGATAAAAATCGGAGATCTCTTCGTCACATCACCACCTTCGGAGGCCAGATCTCTTCGTTGCTTTCCCCCACCATATATCCTCTTACAAGATGTTGAAATGAAAGAACAACAGGTTCTAGCAGCTCGTTCAAATTCGGTTTCATCTATGACTCCTTCCGTTTTACAGTGTAAGAATCTATCTAAATTTTGATCTCTATGATTGTTTGTTTGATCATATTTTTTTTATTATTGATGGATTTGATTTCGATAATGTGTTATTAATCGATTGATTTTAGAAAAAGATATGTGTATACGCTTTAGGAACGAACGCAAGCTTTGTTTATTATCTACTGTTTCGAATTGAGAATTCGAATATGTTAATCATGTGAAATTGGCTCACGGATTTAAAAGAAATCACGACACTGATTGAGATCGGAGCTTCTTCTCGTGAAGTTGTCGCATTTTGAGAGCTATTAGACTCACAATTGTGTTGGGGAGGAAGTTAAATGCTTCTGTAATTTCATATCTTCCAAAGGTAGGTTAGTTTTTACTTTTATATATTTTAACATCCATCGAATTTCAATCAATTTATTAATATCTATAATTACACACACACAATCATAATAGCTAGTAAAGTTGATATTTGTATAGATTTTTTATGAACACCAAGTGTTCGATGAAACGCCTCAATGAAAAAGTAGCATTTTATGTGAAAATCCTTAACTTTGAACCCTCATTAAGCCACACATTAAGGCCCTTTGGTTAAATTGAATTTCATATCTTAATAGCCTAATAAGTAACCAACAATCATATAAAAATTGATAAACTTAAGGCTTAACCATTAAGTCCTTAATAGAACACCAAAAGTGATTTAAAAGCTATTATGATCAATTTTCCCAAATCTGTCCTCCAACTTCTAAAATTCGTGCAGGTCAATAAGAACATCTAAAAATCATGAGACTTAGTTTTCTGTAAATCTTAGTTTGTCTAGTTTCTTCAAACTTTGAATCACATTTCGAAATTCCAACTCCTTGAGGGGTAAAATTGGCAATCTTCTCAGGCTGGTCCATGTTGTCACAGATTTCATGCATTGTCTTGAAAAAATCATAATAAATTCATTAGAGCTCCAAATGCTAAAATTCCAAATACTATAATTAGCTATGGATGTATAGTTTCCCACATATAAAGGTACTGATGTATTTCTTAGTATATTGGTACAGTTTATTCCAAGAGTGTTGAGTGGTCCAGAAAGTGACAACCTAAAGTTTCTAACTTGTAAATTTAATATAAAATCAACCAAAAATCATTAGAATAAGATATTTATATTTCTGAAAAGATAAAAGGGGGAACTTTACTAATATTATTTTATCGAAATTTAAGAATGCGTTGAAAGGTAAGAAAACAAATCCCCAAAAGCGTACTACAATCAAAGAGAAAATAAGAAAATATATACATAAGTTTTATAAAAGTAGTAAACCAAAGCACAAGATAAATAATGTTATAATTGTTGTCTAGGTTCTCGGAAAGAAAATGATCCATCTTGTTCATGCTAGCTGATTTTCAAGTTCAAGGAGGTAAGTTACATTAACTCTCATATTAAGGAGGTGAGTTGCATTAAATATGTGTAATCACATGTGATTAAGTACACGATAACAACTATTGAATCGAGATCATGAAAATGATTAATGTCCACATAAATCATATGTGATTATATACATAAAATAACATGTGGTTATGTGCATCTAATCACATATGATTTATGTGGCTAAGATTCATTTTCACATTCTCGATTCAATAATTGTTTTTTTCCACTTTAATCATACGTGATTAAATAAATTTAATCAGATGTGATTATATGATTCTAATCACATATGATTTTATTTGGAAAAAATAAATATTGTCTATATAAATCATATGTGATTAGATACATACAATCACATGTGATTATATACATGATAACAAATATTAAACCAAGAACACAAAAACAAATCATTATCCAAATTAATCATATGCGATTAAATACATCTAATCACATGTGATTAAATACGTGAAAAAATTATTAAATCTAAAACTCAAAAGTGAATTTTGTCTATATAAATCCTATGTGATTAGATAAATTTAATCATACGTGATTATATACATGAGAACAATTATTGAATCAAGAACGCGAAAATATATTTTTTTCTATATAAATCATATGTGATTAAATACATATAATCACATGTGATTAAATACATGAGACTAAATATTGAGTCGAAAACGTGGAAATGAATATTGTCCATATAATCATATGTGATTAAATACATATAATCACATGTGATTAAATACACGAGACCAACTATTGAATGGAAAAAGAGTAATAAATATTGTCCACATAAATCATATGTGATTAGATACATATAATCACATATGATTATATACACAAGAACAACTATTGAATCGAGAACACAAAGATAAATATTGTCCACATATATCATATGTGATTAAATGCATATAATCACATATGATTGTATGTATCTAATCATATATGATTTATCTAGACAAGATTTATTTTCACGTTCTCGATTCAATAATTGTTTTTTTTTCACTTTAATCATACGTGATTAAATACATTTAATCAGATGTGATTATATGCTTCTAATCACATATGATTTTATTTGGAAAAAACGAATCTTGTCTATATAAATCATATGTGATTAGCTATATACAATCACATGTGATTAAGAACGCGAAAACAAATGAATCAAGAACGCGAAAACAAATCTTGGCTATATATAATCACATATGATTTTATTTGGAAAAAATGAATCAAGAACGCAAAAACAAATCTTTATCCACATTAATCATATGTGATTAAATACATCAAATCACATGTGATTATATAAATCTAATCACATATGATTTATGTATCTAATCACATATGATTAAATATAATTAAATACTTGTAATCATATGATTAAATACTTATAATCACATATGATTAAATATATGAGAAAAATTATTGAAACGAAAACTCAAAAATGAATATCGTTCATATAAATCATATGTGATTGGAAACATATAATCACATGTAATTATATGTATCTAATCACATATGATTAAAGTTGACAAAAAAATAATTATTGAATCGAGAGCGCGATAATGACATATGCGATTAAATATATCTAATCACATGTGATTATATGTATCTAATCACATATGATTTATGTGGAAAAGATTCATTTTCACGTTCTCAATTCAATAATTATTTTTTGTCCATTTTATTCGTATTTGATTAAATACATTTAATCACTTGTGATTAAATACACGAGAACTATTGAATCAAGAACACGAAAACGAATCATCTCCACATAAATCACATGTGATTAAATACATATAATCACATGTGACTAAATACACATGTGATTATATGTATCTAATCACGTATGATTTATTTAGACATGATTTATTTTTGTATTCTTGATTCAATAGTTGTTCTTTTACAACGTTAACCATATGTGAATATTGTACATATAAATCATATGTGATTAAATACATTTAATCACATGTGATTATATGTATCTAATCACATATGATTTATGAGGACATTGTTCGTTTTATGCTTTCTCGATTCAATAGTTATTCTCATTATTTAATCACATATGATTATATTATATGTATTTAATCACATATAATCATATATGGGTGGTGGTCGTGGTGACGGGCAGTGGTAATGGGTGGTGGAGGTGGGTGGTGGTGATGGATGGTGGTGGGTACATATAATCACATAAATCTTGTCCACATAAATCATATCTGATTAAATACATATAATCACATGTGATTAAATATATTAGAATAATTATTGAATCGAGGAAGAATAAATATTTTCCATACGAATCATATGTGATTAAATATATATAATCACATGTGATTAAATACACAAGAACAACTATTGAATCAACACGTGAAAACAAATATTGTCCATGTAAATCATATGCGACTAAATACATATAATCACATGTGATTTATAACACGATGCCAATTATTAAATCAAAAACACGAAAATAAATACGGCCCACGTAAATAATATTTTATTAAATACATATAATCACATGTAGTTATATGTATCTAATCACATATGATTTACGTGGACAATAATCATTTTTGCATTCTCGATTCACTAGTTTTTCACGTGTATTTAATCACATGTGATTATATGTATTTAATAACATATAAATCATATATGATTTGATATATATAATCACATGTGACTCGATACATATAATCACATTTGATTATATACAAGAAAAAACCTAATGAATCAAAAACACAATAAAAAATCTTTGTAGGTGGGGGTGGGGGTGGTGGCGGCGGGTGGTGGTGATTGGTGGTGGTGGTGTGTGGTGATGGGTGGTGGTAGGTGGGTGGGTGGTTGCAAGTGGTGGTGATAGTGACAGGTGGTCGGTGGGTGTGGGTGGTGGAGGTAATTCATTTTTGCTTTGTGATTATATGAATCTAATCACATATGATTAAATACATATAATCACATGTGATTATATGAATCTAATCACATATAATTTATGTGGACATAATTCATTTTTTCTTTGTCGATTCAATAGTTGTTCTCATGTATTTTATAAAATGTGATTATAGGTATAATCATATGTGATTAAGTACATGAGCACAACTATTGAATCGAGAAGGAAAAAATGCATCTTGTCCACCTCAAATCATATATGATTATATACATATAATCACATGTGATTAATTACACAAAAGCAATTATTCAGTCGAAAACTGTGATTATATGTATCCAATCATATATGATTTATGTGGATGAGATTCATTGTCACATTCTCGATTCCATAATTGTTCTTTGTCCATTGTAATCATATGTGATTAAATACATATAATCATATGTGATTATATGTATCTAATCACATATGATTTATACGGACAAAAAATAATGATGTCTATATAAATCATATGTGATTAGATACATATAATCACATATGATTATATACACAAGAACAATTATTGAATTGAGAACACAAAGATAAATATTGTCCACATATATCATATGTGATTAAATGCATATAATCATTTGTGATTATATGTATCTAATCACATAGAATTTATGTGGAAAATATTTATTTTCACGTTCTCGATTCCGTTGTTGTTCTTGTGTGCTTAATTACATGAGATTATATGTATCTAATTAGATATGATTTATATGGACAATATTCATTTTCATATTCTTGTTCAATAGTTGTTCTTCTACATTTAGTCACATATGATTTCTGTACACAAGATTCATTTTCGCGTTTTTGATTAAATAATTTTTCTTTTTTTTACATTAATCATATGTGATTAATACATACAATCACATATGATTAAATACACAAGAAAAAATATTGACTCATGAATATTATCAATATAAATCATATGCGATTTGATACATATAATCACATGTGATTAAGTACATGAGTATAACTACTGAATTGAGAACGAAATAATGAATATTGTCCACATAAATCATATGTGATTAAATACATATAATCACATGTGATTAAATATATTAGAACAATTATTGAATCGACACAAGAATAAATATTTTCCGTACGAATCATATGTGATTAAATATATATAATCACATGTGATTAAATACACAAGAACAAATATTGAATCAACACGTGAAAACAAATATTGTCCATATAAATCATATGTGATTAAATACATATAATCACATGTGATTAGATACACGATGTCAATTATTAAATCGTAAACACGAAAATAAATACGGCCCGCGTAAATAATATTTTATTAAATACATCTAATCACATGTATGTATATATATCTAATCACAAATGATTTACGTGGACAATATTCATTTTTGCATTCTCGATTCACTAGTTTTTCATGTGTATTTAATCACATGTGATTATATGTATTTAATAGCATATAAATCATATATGATTCGATACATATAATCACATGTGACTCGATACATATAATCACATGTGATTATATACAAGAGAAAACCTAATGAATCAAAAACACAATAACAAATCTTTGTAGGTGGGGGTGAGGGTGGTGGCGGCGGGTGGTATAGGCGGGGTGGTGGTGATTGGTGGTGGTGGTGTGTGGTGATGGGTGGTGGTGGGTGGGTGGGTGGTTGCAAGTGGTGGTGATAGTGACAGGTGATGGTTTTGGTGGGTGGTGGGTGTGGGTGGTGGAGGTGGGTGGTGGGTGGTGGTGGCGAGTGGTGCTGGTTGGGTGGTGATGATGGTAGGTGGTGATGGTGGTAGCGGGTGGTGGTTGGTGGTGGTTGGTGGTTGTGGTGGGTGGGTGCTAGGTGGTGTTGGTGGCGGGTGGTAGTGGGTGGTGGATAGTGATGGGTGGTGGGTGGTGGTTGGTGGTGGTGGGTAGTGATGGGTGGTGGTGGCGAGTGGTGGTTGGCGGTGGTGGTGGTGGTGGGTGGTGGTTATGGTGGCGGGTAGTGGTGGTTGGGTGGTGATGGTGGTGGGTGGTGATGGTGGTGGTTGGTGGTGGTGGTGGTTGTGGGTAGTGATGAGTGGTGGGTGGTGGTTGGTGGTGGTGGCGGGTAGTGGTGATGATGGGTGGTAGGTAGTGGTTGTGGGTGGTGGTAGCATGCGGTGGTGATGGGTGGTGGAGGTGGGTGGTGGTGGCAGGTGGTGGTGGTTGGGTGGTGATGGTGGTGGGTGGTGATGGTGGTGGCGGGTGGTGGTTGGTGGTTATGGTGGTGGTGGGTGGTGGTGGGTGGTGGGTAGTGATGGGTGGTGGGTGGTAGTTGGTGGTGGTGGTTAGTGATGGGTGGTGGTAGCGCGTGGTGGTGGTGGGTGGTGTTGGTTGGGTGGTGAGTGGTGTTAGTTAGTGGGTTTTTTAATTGTTTATAACTATTTTTTGATTTATGTAAATATTATTTTATAATTTTAATTAAGAAAATTGTGTTTTTCAAATTTGTTCTCAAATGTTCACGCGATAAGAAATATTCTCGATTGAACGCTCACATATATATATATATATATATATATATATATATATATATATATATATATATATATATATATATATATATATATATATATATATTCACATACGTAACAAAAATAAATTCAAAACTTTTTTGAGCTCTTTTCTTAAACGTATGATAGGGATAATATTTGTATTCTTTTGAAGAATATAATAAAGAAAATAACTTTTTTTTAGTATTTTAATTATTGTTCTTTAACCGTATATATATCGTCTTTTAACTTTTGTCGACTTAAATTGATTATTACCGGACCTTATCTAAACACATATTATAGGTGGAAAATCCGACATAGAGCTCGATTACCGTTATATTTGTTTGTCAATTACCAACCCATTAAAAATTATGTGGATGAGGTATGAGGGAAGCTTTGAAATAGATGACAAAACTATACATGCTTTATTTAAACGGATTTACGTACATGGCAAAAAGAAGAACCCACATGGAAGATGATCTTAAAAGCTACAAAACTCGAAAGATCCAATATTCAAGAATAAAACCAAAGACAATATTAAAATGTTGTTAGGATTTGATTGTCGACTAACATATTTCAATTTCAACTATATGGGATTGTGAGTTTGTGGGTTCTGTCTCTGTTTTGCGGCGGATTCATCTCGTAATTTTTTTTTCTCCACCAATAAATACACAAACCAACATAATTATTTTTCATATGTCCTAAAAGGGGATTGGGTGAATGTTCGGTTTCAATCCAAAAAAATGAGAAAAGTTTATTGATAAGATAAATAAAGGCATCCACAGTTTGGGAGTTCAACGAGAGTTCGATACGAATGAAACGAAGTTTAATTAGAGTTTAATTTTGTATTAGGTTGATAATTCCGACGACATTTGTTTGGTAGCCATTTTTGTGGTGTGTGGCAGAAAAAAAAAATAGTTTAATGAATAGTAGAGTGTTTATGCGATAACCGTTGAATTCTTGCAAAGTAAATGCATTTGAGGAAAAATAGAAGAAAAAAAAAAAGATATGTCATACACACGGTGGGACATGGGTGACACAAAAAAGGTTAAAGCGTCTTAATATCGACATATCCTAATAGGCAATTGCATGTTATGCCAAAGTTGTAGATTGCTAAGTGTTTTCATATATTTAGGACCTTAGACGTGCTTTTGTAAGGAGTCGATAACATTTATAAGATTAAGACCTTAGACGTGATAGTTCCATATGCACGTACCAAGTTCAAATGAAACATGTTAACTATATTTATATTCCTTTCGATTGTTACAAACAATGTTATATATATATATATATATATATATATATATATATATATATAGGCCTAGGTTATTCTATTCAAACTAATTATTGTGTTATTGTATACATAAATATGGGTCAATCAATTTTACTTATTTTAAGAAAGTGATTAATATATATTATTGAATTAAATATAATTGAAAAATATCATCTTAATTAGTTAGAAGGGTAATTTAGTCAAATAATATAGATTTAATAAAGGAAAATTGCATTTTTTAAGGGATCATAGATTCTATTAATTTTAAAAATCCGATTTTACGAATTATAATTCTTTTAATTCGGACATTCTGACAGAATATGTTTATGGGTATATTCAAAAATAAAAATATTCTTGAACCATAAATAATAAAAATATTCTTGAACCTATTTCTTGATCATGAATTTAAAAACTTTTTATAGAATAACAAATTCTTGAACAATCAATTGAAGAATAAAAACAAAAAATACATTATTTCTTAGAGAATACGGGTAACAATTGTTAAGAATTACATTTATTGTTAAAGAATAAAACTAAAAAAACTTTCAAAACGGGAAAGAAAACATCAAAATCTAACAACGACTAAAACATTCTAAAAGAATAATGTTGCTTAGAATTACTTTCACTTTTATGGTCCGTTCTTCAAGCATCAACTTCTGTGATTCCAACAGAATTGGAATTCGTAATTCAATTCCAACAAAATTAGAATTTGTGATTCCATTCCAATAGAATTGGAATCTCACCAATATCATCCATTGAATCATCTACATAAACATAGTTGATACCTTTTCAGAATTCAACCTTGTCAAAATCCTGCACTGTCCACGTAAATGAAGTGTTAAATCAGGAAAAAAACATAAATTGAAACATGACTCAATTCATAAAATGCAGCCAAAAATCAAGTTAAAAAACATAAATTGAAACATGAATCAATTCAACTGGAAACGAAGGTTTGTGATTTTGACTCCAAAATCGGAACTCGTTGTTGCATTCTGATATGAACAGGTCTAGTATTCGCATAAATGTTTGAAATACCGATTCATAGCGTTCTTATACAGACAATTCTGAAACTGGTTTCAAAGGATTCGAATTTAAGTATTGATTTGGGATGCTCGACTCAGTATCGGCATTCACAGATTCATAATCGGAAGTTGATCACAACAATCTTGATAGACTGTTCAAATCAGATTCGGAATTCCGTCACTGATAGTCAAAAACATTCCCATCATCCATTCGCATTTACAGAAGAAGCTTTGATCGGAATTTTTGTTGGAATCAAATTCGTCGGGACTCGGGAGTTCTTTGTTTTGGCATCTGTAATCGGAATTTACAAACGAAATTGAAGTCGAAATTGGCTCGTAAAATCAAATCTCGATGGGGTAACGGGCATTACATGGGTACCTGATTACGTACCATTGCTATCGGAATTTGGTTTGAAGGACTTTGACTTTCGAAAGTCAAAGAAACGTCGTTCATTAGATTGAACGAGGAAGATGACTTATGTTGCTTCTTCACTTCGTTGCTTCAGTCTCGTCGACCCCGGAAACGCTTCCTTAGCCTGCAATCGATCGACATCCATTGGACCTTGCAGCCGCTTCGTGCTTTCCTTCTTACCTTCATCGATGTATTTGGGGAAGTTGTTTATAAAAGGGGATAAATTAGGTTAAAATCAACTAGCATAATTATAGGAAAGTATTTGGGGAAGTTGTTTATAAAATTACCTAATTACCCTTATTTATTTATTTAATTATTTATTTATATTTTAAATTTTGATTGGCCCACATTTATGCATACAATAACACAATACTTAGTTTAAACAAATGAACCTAGCGCTCTCTCTCTCTCTCTCTCTCTCTCTCTCTCTCTCTCTATATATATATATATATATATATATATATATATATATATATATATAGGGAAAAGTTCAATAGAGAACCATAATTATTGGTTCTTCAACGAACCAAATATTTTTTTCAATTTGTAGAGCTTATTCTTTATCGAAAAAAAATCTAAAAATATGTAAATTCATATATTAACATTGTGAATGTGAAAAATATTTTTCGGATTCACATTGTGAATTTTCAAAGATTCACATTGTGAAATTGACGTAAAAAAAATCGAATTTGATATAATTGGAAAAAGGATAAAAAGTTATGAATTTTTGTATTTTTAGTTTTTTTTTTTTGATAAAAAGTAAGTTTTAAAAGTTGAAAAAAAGATTGGTTCCTTGGTTAATTATGGTTCTCTATTGAACTTCACCCTATATATATATATATATATATATATATATATATATATATATATATATATATATATATATTCATTTGAAACCATGTTAATTTTGTGAGACCGTGAAACGCAATCTAAAAGTAATTTTAAAATGTAAAATAAAAGGAAAATCCGAAAATTCTTTTTTTAATTATTATTTTCTTCATTTTCTTTACCTAAAAAAAATTATCGTTTTTTTTTAAATACGTGAAATATTCTAATAGAATACTACATTGTAAATATTCCAATGTGATTTTTAGAATATTAGAATATTCTAGTATTCTAGTAGATTTGTCAGATATGTAAAATATTTTAATATTCTACTAGAATATTAGAATATTCTAGTAGAATATTTCACAAATATTACAAAAAAAGGTAATTTTTTTATTTTTTTTAATTTATTATTATTATTATTTTTTATTTTTTTGGATAAAAAAAGTGACGAAAATAATATTTTAAAAAAAAATTCGAAAATTCTCAATTATTTTGCATTATAAAAATGTTTTTTTATCTACAAAATGAGTGGCTAGGATTACATCTCTCCGTCTCACAAAATATAGTGGTCTCACATGAACCTAACAAACATATATATATATATATATATATATATATATATATATATATATATATATATATATATATATATATATAGGGGACGGTTAACTTGAGATTAAAAAAAATAGAGATCTTGAGATTCAATATCAACCACATATTTCTCATTTGTCGCTCTAACGCTCCAGCGTACAGACAACAACGGGGTATGCCTAATCATAAATGATTACATGGCAGAGAGGTATAATCATATATGATTATACATATTTATACGTATACGGCTAATCAATACTTATACATATATGTTTGTTCACAGATTGAGTAATTATATATGATTATGACAGTTGGTGGCAGAAGAGGCGGTGGTATAAGTGACGAAGGTAACAGCGGTGCGGTCGGTTAGTGTCAGAGGTGGTGGTGGTTGTGGTGGTGGTGGGGATGGTGGCAGAGGAGAAAGGAACGGGCGGCGCTACATAATCATTTATGATTATAATAGGCCTGATGTGCCGGTACGCCGAAGGGTTAGAGCGACATATGTGAAATATGTGTTTGATGTTGAATCTCAAGATCTCTATTTTTTTATTAATAGAGAACCATTATAAATGGTTCTCTAAGGAACCAAATATTTTTTTTCAAGTTTTAAAGCTTATTTTTTATCAAAAAAAAAAAACTAAAAATATCTAAATTCATAACTTCAGATTGTGAATGCTAAAACGGTATGAATGTATTTTTTATTTTTGTTGATAAAAAATAAACTCTAAAAGTTAAAAAAAAAAAAAAAAAGTTGGCTCATTGATCCTTGATTAATAATGGTTCTGTGAGACCATCCCCGGTTAACAACCAAATGCTTGGTTGGTTGTCATATTTCAATTAAAAACAATAAAAAAATCTTTTAAAACCTACAACTAGGTTGCTCCACCAAACCTCAAGTTGTCATTTTCATTTCTTATTTATTTATTTATTTATTATAACTCTTTTGCACTTTAAACATTATGTTGTAATTAGTTTACTTTTATTTTTATTAAAAAAATAAACAAAACACAGTAAAATACTTAAAATAATTTTGTCTACAAATAAAGACCAATATTGATATATTTTAAGAATTTTTTTTTAAATTTATTTTGTTGTCTATATAATCTTAAAAACAGTAGAAAAAATTGGGTTATAAATTGAAAAATGTATAATATTTAGATTGTATAATATAATAAAAATCAATTGTAAATAATATAAAAGTTTGGTTTGAGTTGAGTTGCTAATGGATGTGAAAAGTTGGTTTAGTTAGATTGTGTAGATGGAAGAGATAAATTATTTTTTTAATTGATTGTTGGGTTGGTTTTGGTTGTGAATGAGAGTAGTCTAATTGACCTCACTATATATATATATATATATATATATATATATATATATATATATATATATATATATATATTGTTGGGATTAAAACCCTAATTGTGATTTGATGAACAAGATGCGGAAAATAAGAACAAACACAAATAAAGAAGATATGTCGAATGATCACTCGATTTATTCAAAATATGAGGAATAAATTACACTTTCAGCATAGACTAAAGAATCTAACACTACATAAGAAACCTCACAGCGTGGCGACTACATTTTGCCTCACTCTTAACCTTCATTGTGAATAATACATGACTATTTATAAGGAAAAGACAAGTCTTGGGCTTTTAACCTACACTTCATCAAGGGGGCCCATTGCCATCATCCATGGAGTGCTTTGAAACCCTACAATCTCCCCCTCAAAGTATGGAATGGATGACAATGTTTTAACTTCCAAAACAAGCATCTAGCAAATAAAAAGATCTGCAACGAGGAATATATGAAGCAATCCACGAATCTTGATTCTTCAATAGTCTTCAAACACGGGCTCTAGGATATATAAATCAAGCACTGAAGTAATGTCTTTAAACTTCATTTTCGAATGTAATCCCAAAAAAAATCTTCATGAAAACCAAACCCGCCATAAAAACCCATTTCAGAACAAAGAAACCAAATCACTTCTTGTCTTTGAAGAGCTCCCCCTCCAAGTCACAATGATCTTCAAATAGGCTAATGATATAAGTCACCAAAAATTATCATGTAACAACCCAAATTTTAAGATTCGTAACGCTACTTGATCGAGAAAATACTAGAAGTCGGAGATATAACAAGTCCTTAGATGAGCTCGATGAAGAACTGCTACTGTAAAGGATACTTCTCTGTAAAAGCTTTAGCAGAGCTCGATGGAGAACTTCTACTGTAAAAGCTACATTCATAATTCTACCACAAGCTTTATCAAAAATCTTCAACTTTGAAAAGTCACAAATCTAATTTCGAATGGCCATACCAAATTCTTCCCCGATTTATAATCAAATACGTGATTATAAAGCCTTCTAATGGTTATGAGAATGATCTTGAATGGATAAAAAATTACTATGCTCCCCCGTGACAAAATGATATAAACTATGAAGTATAAAATCCGAAAAAGTCGTGAACATTTGACGTTATTGCGAAAAACGACTTTCCGAACCGCCAAGACTTGATGGAATCTTTATTTTGCTGTTCACGAAAAAATATGTGCTTTAAAAAATCTAAAACTGTTCACCAGCCCTTAAATTTGCAAACTTTTCGAAAAATGGGCTGAAACTGTCACTTTTCTGAAGTTCTGGGACTGAAAAAGTAACTCTGCATCAATTTCCCTTTTAATTGTAACAATTTCTGGAATTGATCCAAAAATGCCAAGCTTTAAAAACAACATGGATCAAAAGTGTCAAATCATTGAAGTTGTAGGAACCAAAAATGTAACATTGTTATCTTCATCCCCATTTAATATCTTTAATATCTGATGAACGAACAAAGCTTCATAACTCGTAATCGTGAACTCTGAATGCAACTTCGATCAATCATATATTCCGAGCACAGAGTTCCGCCAAGCATCACGCTCCGATTCCGAATCCAACAATTCCAGTGCCGATTGCAAATCAAAGATACAAGTTCGCTGCGAATCCCAATTAACCGAGTTCGCTGCGAATCAATGTCTACCACAAACGCGATGTGAAACACTGGGAAATCCGAATCCCAAGTTTTGAACGATTGTGGGAGAAAACGAGTACGAGCCTATTTCGATCGTTCGCAGGTTGGCGTTTGCAATTCATCAATTTTGACTTTTCTGTTGACTTTTCATTCATCGTATCCTAAATCGGTTTCGCAATTTCTGTTAATATAAGTTTCGATCTCGTGATTTCATTCCAACTGCCAAATTGTTCAATATCACAAGAACTATTTTGATTATGTTCGCAGGTAAGGTCTTTCGTTCATAGTCCACCCCGAAATTGATTTTGACCATCAAATGCGAACGGATACACATAACATTCTGAATGTGATGCCATCGCACCTACTGTCGTCATTCTGATTCTCATTCACAGCTTCTTTCACATATCATCTTCCATAAGCACAAAATTTCCACTTTCAAATATTTTTTTTTAATCAAACGTCATATTTCAATTAAAGTCGACACCATCTCCATCTGTTCTTGAACTGGTTCTTGATTCCATCATCTTTGACAAAGCTCAAACCGAATTACATTTAAGAACCTCGATCATCATCATCACCATTCGATTATCACACAATATTCAACTCGTTTTATAATTGATTTCAAGAATCAAAATAAAAAATTGAGAATCAAAATATAGTCGAATCATGAAATCGATTTGATAAACCAAATAAGATTGATAAGCAGAAACACATTAGACGATATGGATCAAAGAATCAAGTGATGAAATCGAGCAAGGGAAATTTGTGAATCGGAAGTTTTAGAATCGAGAACTGATTATGTATTGTCCAAGTGATGAACAGTAGCGATTATAATGGGCTCAATAACATAAACAAATCGGTGGAACAAATATGGATCAAAATAATAGGGCTAAACGATCAAAACAATAAAATCGATATTGGATCAAAGAATTGATCAGATCCAAACAGAATATATGAAACAGATACGAATGTGATTGACATAATACCACATGAACAGTAAAAGAACACCATAAATCATCATGAACAGTAGAAAAAAAAAACCTTGATTCCAAACCGCCAAAACACCAATAATCTTCAATAACTTGTGCAGAAAATCATCAAATCAAGAACCGATACTTCAAAAATCAATAGATCTTCAAAGACCCGCTCTGATACCACTTGTTGGGATTAAAACCCTAATTGTGATTTGATGAACAAGATGCGGAAAATAAGAACAAACACAAATAAAGAAGATATGTCGAATGATCACTCGATTTATTCAAAACATGAGGAATAAATTACACTTTGAGCATAGACTAAAGAATCTAACACTACATAAGAAACATCACAACGTGGCGGCTACATTTTGCCTCACTCTTAACCCTAATTGTGAATAATACATGACTATTTATAGGGAAAAGACAAGTCTTGGGCTTTTAACCTACACTTCATCAAGGGGGCCCATTGCCATCATCCATGGAGTGCTTTGAAACCCTATATATATATATATATATATATATATATATATATATATATATTCATTTTATTTTTATTTATCTGAGGACTTAAAATACATTTATGAATTCATTCTCTCTCTCTCCCTATATATATATATATATATGTGCGTGTGTGTGTGTTTGGTATTTGATCAATAGAGTAAAGATTTATAAAACAATTCAATAAATAGAGTAATTTTCCTATGAAGGTGGAGAGATAATGTAACGCCCGCAAATTTAGGCAAGTCAGTTTAGGGATAATAAACATTAAAAATGATTTTTTGATAGAAGATTACTTATGACAAATAACCTTAACAAAAGTTATAGTATATGTGACAAAGATTATATATATACAAAGAACACTAAAATCTGACTTCGTATGAAGAAATTACGCTTGTTCGAAGTTTCTCGATTAAATCGATACGACTCTGCGTATCATAAAAAGTTAATTTTTGATAAATTACTTTCTAGCCTAAGAGGTCTAAACAAAAGTCACAGTATTCGTTAACTCGAGAGCGTGCATATGGAGAACGTCCAAATCTGACTTCAGTAGAAGAAGTTATGATTTTTCGAAGTTTCAACACATCAGTGCGGGCACAGAAATCGAATTTTAGATCGGTCGATTTTTAGGCGCAATGATCTAAATGAGAATTGAAGATCTCGTTAGTGGGATATTAACAATAAAAAGATAGTCGAAAACGGAGTCCGTATGTAAAAATAATGAATTTTACATGGTCATTAGCAGTATAATCTTCTCATACTGTTATATTTATGATCGGTCCAGAATTATCCGACGGGTTCGAAGGAAAGTTGTAGTACTCAGAAATACCTAGATGTGAGTATAAAGAATGTCAAAAATAGAGCTTGTATACGAAAGTTGTGAATTTTTGAAGATCTGCAGTTTTACCCGCGTCTGGTGCTAAGTGTCAGCACCAGAGGCGAAGCCTTGGTGCCTACACAAACTCACTATGTGAGAGGCATGTCTCACGATGTGAAAGGCTCCTAAATAGCCTACAAATAGATGATTTTACCTCATTTATTCATCATAAATCACTCCCAAACATTCCTCTCTCTATAGATCCAATTTTCCCTTAGTTTTAAGTATCTGGCGAAGCTCTGACGTCCCGAAGAGTCCAGCATCTAGTAGCTAGTAGGCTGGAGTTCTGCCAACACAATTCCCGACTTTTTGCTAGAAACAATGTAATTTGAGCTAAACTTATGACGCTTTAATTGTAACTTATATTTAAGTTCATTATCGTTATTATGAACCTATAAACACGATTTAAAAGTGATTCCAAGTCGTTATACTGATTGATCTACTTACAGGGATGATCAAAAGGCTAGATTTAGTGAGATATTTAAAGTGGGATTTCCAAACAGTATACTCTGTATACCAAATGGACCCTACCTCCGATATCATCTTACCTGGTTGTCCCTTATCAGCTATAGATCGGTAGACTTTGGATTAATAATGAATCTAGACTAATGATTAGTCACAAGAAATATTAGACTAAGACTTAGTGATAATGATACTAGGTTACGTCAAAGGAAAAGACAGTTGCTAGAAGCGAAGCGCTGTCCGAATTTCGAGTCATCAATTTAACAAGTGAGTGCATAGTTACTTTCATCTTACATATAAATATGAAGTATCTAAATAATTACATGCTTATGTGCTTATTATCTGTGCTGAGAATATTATGTGTTAGATAAGATATTATGAGATGATGCTTATGTGATTTAATCATATAAGTATTATACACTTATAAATATGTATTGGGTAGTGATACGGGTGATAGATAGACGATGTTAGATAGGTGATGATAAACAAGTAATGATAAATAGGAGATGATAGATAGACGATGGTAGGTGATGATAAACATGTGATATAAAATAGGAGATGACTATGAGATGCCCTGACCTTGACTTGCCATGTTATGATGTAGTCATCTACCGAAGTATAGATGGTGACCACTGACTAATCTAAACAAGTCATGTGGAAACACCAGAATGCTCATAACCTGTAGGTGATGAATTATGAGTTCAGGGGATGTAGTAACTACATATTCATGCGATGATACTCTAACCGTTACTAGACACGTGTTGGGGGAGTAATCCCCGAAATAGTACTGTCTATGCGATGTATGCGATGATCCTTAGTGTAACGTTCCATTTTCACAACAAAAAATTTTCATTTTTATTAAGGTGAAAACTTTCCAATTTATAAATACATTATTAAGAAACCGTTTATTCCAAATTACATTTGTTCAAAATTAAAGTTTTATAGAAAACGAGGAGTCCTCAATACTGCTGATGCGTGTGTACCGTCTTGCATTCGCCTTCCTATAGACTCCAATGATACCTGAAACAATAAACAACTAGATAAGCATAAAGCTTAGTGAGTTTCCCCCAAAATACCACATACCAAACATAACATATAATGGGCCCCACCCAAGGAGTATAACGGGCCCCGCCCTAACAAGCATAACGGCCCCCGCGCACTGAGATACGGGCCCCGCCCACTGAGATACGGGTCGCGACCACACTCGCATAATGGGCCCCGCCCACACTCTCGTAACATAAACACATAACATATGATTATATAACATGCAAACACATGCCATGATCACAGAGGTAAATAGCATACAGACTAACCTTCAGGCTCCGCCCGACATCGGGTCGTACCCGGTAATCATAAAAACACATACAGTTCTACAGGTTATTACAGCAAGCAACATACTCGATACCAAAACACAGATATAACAGATCACTACAGCATAACAACATACTCGATACCATAACACAAATCTACCAGATTACTATAGCATAGCAGCATACTCGATACCATAACAAAAATCAACTAGATTAGTATAGAATTATAACATAATCGACACCAGAACACAGATCTAAGAGATCACTATAGCATAGCAGCATACTAAATATCAACAATCCAAGGAATGCATGGTCGAATATACTCAGAGGTGAGATAGTCACCGACAGGTGATCCTACTCTAGAACCACAACCAAACAAGGAACAGGTAAGAGAGATTAGATCAAGAGTTCTTAGTCTATCCTACATGACTATATACAGTCCCTAGGGCATCCCTCTACTAGCATATAACCAAAGCTAGTGGGTCGGCATTGGTGTCTTCGACCCACGGGTATAGTGAGGCGAAACTCACCTCGATGTGCGCGTAGCTAACCACTGTAGCAATGAAGGACTCGACCAACTTTAACTCACTTCCAATCACCTATAGGAAGATACTTGAGTCAATACCCGATCACAGGTCATAGTCACTTGCAACAGTGGCCACCTCACATGAAATGACGATTAGCGTTTCACATAAAATGACAATTAGGGTTAAGTAAGAACACTTAAACCATTAAGGACTTAATCACTTAAGGGTATGACTGATTAAGATTTGACTTAGTCATTCTCGGGTGAATAACAATCCAATCAACAGTCCGAATACGCGCCCGATCATTGTCCAAATAGAGCTCCCGGATTCTAGGGGTTTTCACATAAAATGATAACTAGGATTAGTGTTCCACACTTAACCCCTTAAGAAATCAATCCATTAAGCCCAATATTGCATTAAGTTAATTGTAGGGGCATTATTAAGTATTATTTAGAATTTAATTAACAGCTTTAATGCGGGTCCCGACCAACTCCAAAACTAGGGTTTCTTGATATTAGGGCTTTCTAAACCCTAATTAGGGTTTCCAACCCAAATAGCTTTAATGCGGGTCCCGACCAACTCCAAAACTAGGGTTTCTTGATATTAGGGCTTTCTAAACCCTAATTAGGGTTTCCAACCCAAATACGTGTCGACTAGGTTCCAGGTTAGGATTTTAGGTTAATTAGTGTTTAAGTAGCCGGACACCACCCATTACCACCCCGGGTGGTGGTAGTCAACGGTTGTTCACAGCGGCAGCCACCACCTCACGGTGGTGGTGGTTATGATTTTAGGCCAAAAAAATATCAAAAGCATTCCAAACATCAGTCTAATCACACACATATGCACACAGCCACTGGATATGGTGGCTAGTGATGATAGAATGGCGGCATGAGGCGGGAGCCACCACCTCACGGTGGTGGTGCCGGGGTTTCCTTGATTTTTTTGGCCAAGAACATTTATACAACATCTCCTCTAAAAGAAACTCACACACACCATATAACACACACACACAGCCACCTACACACGGTGGCTGGTCATGGCAGAAAAGCATTAAGGGCAGCAGCCACCATGGTTAGCTGCCATGGTGGTCCTCCTCAATAATCCGGCCAACAAAACTCCCACACACAAGCATCCATCACGTTAACCTACACACGGTGGCTGGTGATGGCAGAAAAGCATTAAGGACAGCAGCCACCATGGTTAGCTGCCATGGTGGTCCTCCTCAATAATCCGGCCAACAAAACTCCCACACACAAGCATCCATCACGTTACAGCAGCAACATACACACCCGATTAGCGAAACATGAACACAGTCACCCCTTCACGGTGGCATGCGGTGGACGGAGCAATTGGCAACAACACACGACAATCGCTCGGAGTGGCGGCAGCGGAAACGGCGCGATAACAGAAGGAGATGGAAAAGAGAAAAGGTGGGCGACCCCTACCGGAAACAGCAACAACGACAACCACGAATTTGCTTCTTCCGATCGTCTACTGCCACGATGCCCAATGGCAGTCTTCGTCTTCAATGGTGGTGGGTGCAGCGGTGGTGGTTCAGTGGTGCAAGGCGACGACGAGGATGTTGGAGGCGGCCGAAGGTATGGAGTGATAAGGGTGGCGGCGGCTAGATAGTGATTAGGTTAGGGTTTAGTCCTTTTCGGGTGTATATTAGATGAGGGGAAGGAAGGAGAGGAAGGGTTTAAGTCCCCGTCTCCAACTCAAGTTGTACCCTATTTACACTTTCGACCGCCTCTCCCTCAATTCTTTTCAATTCGAGTCCAATATTTACTCTCTAGCCCCCTGATTCCAAAAATATTTTCAACACAAGTCCAAAAATTACCAATCAGCCCCCAGCATCTAAAAGTCTATTCATAACTAGTCCGGAAGTTACACCTTAACCCCCGATTTCCAGAATTTATAACATTAACTCCTTGCACTAATACTCTAATAATTTATTACGGATTTTGGGCCTACATAAATATTAAAAAAATATTAAAAAACGCCTTGGGGTTTATTTTTTATTTATTTACTTATTTTATTTTATTTTAAACGAAATGTTACAACTCTTCCCCACTTAAATTGGATTTTATCCTCGAAATCAGCTCTCACTTCTACTTCAAGATGCACTCCCCCCAACAACCAAGAGGAACGAACATCTGCGGAATTAATCGGTCTTCGTACTTCTCGGCCAAACGCCGACACTCTAATCTTGCACCAAAAGTGCATCATCGTAATGAAAACTAATTGATCTCCTATTGAACTGAACCACACTCTTACTCTGCTCCAACAGCCCAACTGAGCTATCCACTATCGACACTCGGCTCACCCCTGATCTGACGACAACAGACAAGCAAACCCTCAACATGAGCTCCCAACATCCTATGGTCTAAAGCACAAACACACCCTACAGATGCTATCACAACTAATACTAATACGAATCAAAGGGAAAATCCAATAGCTGACGATGATCTTGCCGCGAAACCAGAAGATTTAGCAGTTGCACAGAGACTGGAACTTAAAGAAATCTGACTGAGAACTGAACTTGACACAAGGTTTTCCTGCTGCGTGGTTCCGCTCTCCCCCACTTGAGATATGCTCGAGTCCAACAACTTCCAATCTCTAGATACCCAGTCCAACGTGAACTCCACTACTTGAACCCAACTATTGATATCCACATACATAGGAGAATCTAAACCCACACAACATTCCCAAATTCCAAACACGAATACAATCGAGGACAAAGATAATTAATCCATTCATAATAAGAATTCAATTAGAACAGAGCTAATAAGATAATTCCATTTAACTGGTCATCCAAAATTACAATTGAACCTTGTAACACAAACTAAATTACAAATAAATACCAATACCACCACAACTGCTAAATAGAAGAACCGCCAACTCAAATCTCGGTCCTCAGGACCCCGACGGTCCCATGACGACCGTCGGGTAGCTGCCAAGCTAAGGGTGTAGGATCCAGCACCTCACTGAGAAAAGGACAATGAGCTCTAATGTGGCCTTCCTGACCGCAATGGAAACAAACTCTTGCACTCCGCATGTAATCTCTACCAAAATGGTCCTCCTCGCCACACCTGTGGCATACAAAAGGTATGCACCTCCCTCCAACTGATCCTGAACTCTTGTCGGTAGACTTGAACCGCTTCGCTACAGGTTGGGTCTGATTCGGAGCCGCCACTGCTCCCTCGCCCAACTCTCTTTCTCAATCTCTTGTCTCCTCGTGGCATCTTGAAGCTCAGCGAGAGAACCGTAGTGATGGATGGACACGGACTGTCGAATATCTGTCTTGAGCATGCTCAAATACCGAGTCATCTGAGCCTGCTCTGAAGCAGCGAACTCAGGACTAAACAAATCCCTCTCAGTGAACATCTTGGTGATCTCCGTCACCGACTCGGTCGTTTGTCTCAGATCCAGGTATTCCTGGGCCAGTCTTTCCCTCCCCACCAGGGGAACATACCTTGCACGGAACACCTCCGAGAACTGTTCTCAAATCATCACTTCCCTCTGCTCGGGAGTATAAGAACTAGTCACCAGTCTCCACCAATCCCTTGCCCCAATATGAGAAGGTTCAGGGCGCACTTGACCTTCTGGTCATCCGGAAAAGAACATGTGAAGAAACAACCCTCCACGCCAGACAACCATCTTATCGTCATGATCGGGTCCGAGATCCCATCAAACTCTGAGGGCTTCGTACGATCGAAGTCCCAATACTAGAAATCTCTCTCTCCTCGAGCCCCAATGGCAGCAACAGCCACGGTGGCTACAACAATAACAACCTCAGAAAGTGTAGCATATCGGTCATCGAAGTACTCTATCATAGCAGCCTTGACAGACCCAACCAGCTTCGGTATCTGCCCCCGGACAAAAGAAACAACCTCTTCACGAATGATCTCCCTGACTCGGTCCTTAGTCAATGTTGGCCCATTCTAGCCATCTTATCTTGATCCTGATCCGGATCCAACCTCAAATCTCCTCGTAATCGCCATACTCAAAATAAACCAGGGAAATATCATATAAAACGCATATAACACCAGGGAACCAATTCCCAACAAAACCCTAGGAGTTGTGACTTCCCTGCTACGCGTACAGGTCCTGTGCTTCGAGTGGTACTGCCCATACTAACTTCCACACCTACCCGTATTTGTCTCGGGAGATCATCACAACAACCCTAAAAATACCTACTAGAATACACATACACTCTATCCTCTCATCCTAGAGGAAGGTTATACATTACGTAACTGATCAGCAGACCCTACACGACTTGTCCATGAAACTTCCACCAACCCTACATCACTCGTGTATGCTAATCATAAATAACGTTGGACCCTATAGACAGTCAAATACTTGATTCTACCCTAAGCCCTTCATCAAACAAGAACAGGAAATAAGGCTAACCAAACATTCTCAAGCTATTGAATCTTAGCTATGTACAACTATGTTGCATACACTAAGCAACTACAGTAATGATGTCAATTTCCTACAAGAAGAACCCAAGGCTATCAGGCATCATATAATCAGGCAATTCTGTCATGCAATTCCTCAAGACCCCTAGCCTATCACTATTATGCTTTTCTAACAAATCATTTATCAGCAAGATCAAAACTAAGCAAATATAACAAATATGGGTATTTTGGGAAGCACTCTCGTGTTTGGGCTCTGGCTGACTGTACACACCACATTTTCCTGAAAAATCAAAGCTAACTCAAGGTCTACATTCCCGATCCCAAGAGAACAATCAAACAAGAACATGAAAAGAGACCGAGCCCATGTCCTTAACCCAACTTTTTTATTTTATTTTATTTTTCAAAAACAATTGCAAAAACTCTCGGATCCTAGTTTGAGACTGGATTCACACAAGTGCTTCTCCAATTCACTCAAACCAGGGCTCTGATGCCAACTTGTAATGTCCCATTTTCACAACCAAAAATTTTCATTTTTATTAAGGTGAAAACTTTCAAATTTATAAATCCATTATTAAGAAAACCGTTTATTCCAAATTACATTTGTTCAAAATTAAAGTTTTATAGAAAACGAGGAGTCCTCAATACTGCTGATGCGTGTGTACCGTCCTGCGTTCGCCTTCCTATAGACTCCAATGATACCTGAAACAATAAGCAACTAGATAAGCATAAAGCTTAGTGAGTTTCCCCCAAAATACCGCATACCAAACATAACATATAACGAGCCCCGCCCGAGGAGTATAACAGGCCCCGCCCTAACTCGCATAACGAGCCCCATCCACTGAGATACGTTCCCCGCTCGCATTCGCATAACGGGCCCCGCCCAATGAGATACGGGCCCCGCCCACTGAGATACGGGCCCCACCCACACTCACATAACGGGCCCCGCCCACTAAGATACAGGCCTCGCCCACACTCTCATAACATAAACACATAGCAGATGATTATAAAACATGCAAACACATGCCATGATCACAGAGGTAAATAGCATACAGACTAACCTTCAGGCCCCGCCCGGCATCGGGTCGTACCCGGTGATCATAAAAACACATACAGTTCTACAGGTTAGTACAACAAGCAGCATACTCGATACCAGGACACAGATCTAACAGATCACTACAGCATAACAACATACTCGATACCAGAACACAAATCTACCAGATTACTATAGTATAGCAGCATACTCGATACCAGAACACAAATCAACCAGATTACTATAGCATTACAACATACTCGACACCAAAACACAAATCTAATAGATAACTATAGCATAACAGCATACTAAATATCAAGAATCCAAGAGCTTCAAAAACATGGTGTAATGTTAACGGAATATCCTCTTCCCAAACTTTTAGATGGTTTTCCTTTACATGGTTTAAATTTAAAATCACATGTAATTCACATATTAATCACATTTGATTCACATGTAAATCACATTTGATTCACATGTAAATCACATGTGATTCACATGTCATTCACATGTGAATCACATATGATTCATATGTGAATCGTATGTGATTTACATATGATGTCATATGTAAATGTGATTCATATGTGAACTGCATGTGATTCATATGTGAATGACATGTGATTCATATGTTAATCACATGAAAATCATATATGTATTTTTGTGAGTGTTTTTGCATCAATCATTTTTTTAATTTTCTTGTAGATTTGGAAGAAATTGTGGTGAATATTGAAGAGGTGAAAAATGATAAATTGAAGAAAATAAAGAAATATTGACACGAAGACATGAAAATGCTTTGTAATTTGTAGCATTTTTTATTTTTTATATTTTATTTTGTATCGAATAAAATACTTGTACTATTATGTTTATAGATTAATTAATAAAAATGAGATTTTTTATAATTTACTTACGAATATTATTGTATAAGAAATATGCATATATACATTTGAAAAAATATGCATATATGCACCTAAAACTTTGATATTTATTGTTAAAAAAATTAGAGTATTTTTTAAAATATTCTAGTTCTTTTTCTAAACTTATTGATTTTTAAAAATTTACTTTTTAAAAAAAATGCAGCTTTTTTGAAAAAATTGTAGTTTTTTTTAAATGCAGATTTTTTTTTTTTAAAAAAATTGCAGTTTTTTTTTTTTTTGAAAAAAATACAGCTTTCTTTAAAAAACTTGCAGTTTTTTTGAAAAAATTATAGTTTTTTGAAAAAATTGCTGTTTTTTTATTTAAAAATGCAGGGTTTTTAAAAAAATTATTGTTTTTTTTTTTAAATAACTTCAGTTTTCTTTTTAAAAAATTTAGTTTTTTAAAAAAAATATTTTTTTCTATTTTTTTTTAAATTCATGTTTTCTATAAAAAATTATAAAATCTGCATTTTTTTAAAAAAAAAATCGAAAAATACTATTTTTAAAAAAATCCGAAAATTTGATTTATTATGTAAAATTTTAGACATTTATATTAATATATTCAATAACACAAAATATTAAACATTAAATGATATTGGTAAGATTACGATCATGTCCTGAATGAATTAATTTCGATCCAACGCTCTACGTTTAGTTCTCGGGTTCCCGGGAAACTATGAGTTCTCAACCGATCTCACCCCTATATATATATATATATATATATATATATATATATATATATATATATATATATATATATATATATATATATATATATATATATATATAACATTCCTATTACGTTGATTTCACGCACACATCGGTACACATCGCATAAATTTATTATTAATATGCTTATAATCGATTAACCATTATAATATCATTTAAACTTGTTAAATACATATTGACGAAACATAATTTCAGTTTATTTCTATTAACGTCACACGAATTTGACCGACCACCTTTGATCTAAATTTGAGGGTTGTTACATTCTCCTCCGGTTAACGAAATTTCGTCCCGAAATTTGATTTGTAGTCGGGATGTAACTCAAACAATTGGGGGTATTTATGTCTCATTTGGTCTTCGCGCTCCCAGGTAAACTCTGGTCCCCTTTTCGAGTTCCAACGAACTTTAACGATAGGGATGCGACTTTGCTTTAAACGTTTCACTTCTTGGTCCATGATTTCAACGGGTTCTTCGACGAAGTGAAGTTTGGTGTTTAGCTGGATCTCGTCTATTGGTACTGTAAGGTTGTCGTCGGACATACACTTTTTCAGGTTCGAGACATGAAACACATTATGCACGTTATTCATGGTGAGACTTTCAAAGGGCCCCATATACCGTGGGTTTAGTTTTCCCCTCTTCCCAAAACGTATCATGCCTTTCCATGGTGAGACTTTGAGCATGACTCTATCTCCCACTTGAAATTCTAGTGGCTTTCTTTTTACATCTGCATAACTCTTCTGATTGTCACGAGCTGCTTTGAGTCTTTCTTTAATTTGGACTATCTTTTCAGTGGTTTCGTGAATTATTTCCGGCCTTGTGCGAAGCGTGTTGCTCGCACGTTCCCTGGCTAACTGAGTATCTCCTACTTCTTCCCAACACAACGGTGATCTGCACTTTCGCCCGTAGAGAGCCTCGAATGGTGCAGCCTTTATGCTGGTATGATAACTGTTATTGTAGGAGAATTCAATGAGTGGTAAGTGAGTATCCCAAGCATTTCCGAAATCAATCACGCAAGACCGCAACATATCCTCTAAGGTTTGGATCGTTCTCTCGCTTTGACCATCGGTTTGTGGATGGTAAGCGGTGCTCATATCCAGATGAGTCCCCAAGGATTTTTGCAATGATTGCCAAAATCTCGAAGTGAACCTACTATCCCTATCAGAGATGATAGAGACGGGTATCCCGTGAAGTCTAACAATTTCCTTGAGATAAGTTCTTGTCAGTTTTTCCATTTTATCAGTCTCCTTAATTGGTAGAAAGTGAGCGGACTTCGTCAATCTGTCGACCACTGCCCAGATGGTGTCGTACCCACTAGGTGTCTTTGGAAGTTTCGTAATGAAATCCATTGCAATCTGCTCCCACTTCCACTTAGGAATTTCTGGTTGTTGGAGCAATCCTGATGGCTTCTGGTGTTTCGCTTTCACTTTAGCACATGTTAAGCACTTGTTCACATACGTGGCGATCTCGGCTTTCATGTTTGGCCACCAATATAACTTCTTCAAATCTAAGTACATCTTGTCTGATCCCGGATGAACATAGTACCTTGTTTTATGAGCTTCGTCCATGACCAAGCTTCGGATATCACCAAACTTCGGTATCCAAATTCTGGTCATAAACTGTCGGGTTCCGTTGTTTCTTAGTTCGAATTGTTTTTCCATTCCTCTTTATGATTCTTCTGCAAGATTTTCTTCCTTCAGGGCTTCAAGCTGAGATAACCGAATCTGGTTGACAAGGATTGAATGGATCGTCGTGGTCAGAGCTCGCACTCGATGAGGTTTGATATTTTCCTTATGGCTCAATGCATCCGCGACTACATTGGCCTTTCCTAGATGATACCGAATTTCACATTCATAATCATTTAACAACTCAATCCACCTCCGTTGTCTCATGTTTAACTCTTTCTGATTAAAAATATGCTGAAGACTCTTATGATCCGTGTAAATAATACACTTTGTTCCGTATAGATAATGCCTCCATATCTTTAATGCAAAAACTACTGCGCCCAACTCCAGGTCGTGGGTTGTGTAGTTGTTTTCATGAGTTTTGAGTTGTTTAGAGGCGTATGCAATAACCTTGTCACGTTGCATTAATACACACCCTAATCCTTGGATCGACGCATCACAATAGACTACGAAATCCTCTGTTCCTTCAGGCAGGGATAGGATCGGGGCGCTACACAACATTTTTTCAGTCTTTGAAATGCGGCTTCTTGTTTAACTCCCCATTCAAATTTTCGATCTTTTTGTGTCAGAGTAGTGAGCGGCCTCGCAATTTTTGATAAGTTCTCAATAAATCTCCGGTAGTAGCCAGCGAGGCCTAAAAATTGGCGCACCTCCATTGGCGTCTTTGGTGCCTCCCAATTCTTTACTACCTCAATTTTTGCGGGGTCTACATGAATTCCTTCTTTTCTCACCACATGTCCTAGAAAGTGTACTTGTGTGATCCAAAATTCGCATTTAGGAATTTGGCGTACAATTTCTCTTTCCTCAGCAGCTCCAAGATTAATTGTAGATGTTGACTATGCTCCTCCTTAGTTCGAGAATAGATCAAGATATCATCTATAAACACTATGACAAACTTGTCCAAATAAGGCTTGCAGACTCGATTCATGAGATCCATGAATACTGTTGGAGCGTTAGTCAACCCAAAAGGCATGACTAGAAACTCATAATGACCGTACCGGGTCCTGAACGATGTCTTCGGTACGTCTTCGTCTAATATCTTGAGCTGATGATATCGCGACCTCAGATCAATTTTTGAATAATAGCTGGACCTTGGAGTTGATCAAACAAATCATCGATTCTAGGGAGAGGATATTCTTCATGGTCAATTTGTTTAGCTCTCTATAGTCAATGCACATTCGAAATGATCCATCTTTCTTCTTGACAAATAATATTGGCGCTCCCCAAGGAGAAAAACTTGGTCTGATGAAGCCCTTGTCAAGAAGTTCTTGTAGTTGGCTCGAGAGTTCCTGCATTTCGGATGGGGCCAGTCTATAGGGTGCTCTAGCTACTGGAGCTGCTCCGGGGATAAGGTCAATTCTGAACTCGACCTGTCTGGCTGGTGGCAATCCTGGTAGTTCTTCTGGGAGAACGTCAGGATAATCGCATACATGTGGTATGTCCTTAATTTCTTTCACTTTACACCTCTTATCTACTACATGAGCTAAGAAGGCGTAATGCTTCTTGTGCAGATATTTCCACGCTTTTATGCAAGACACGAGCTTAAGGTTCTGACCCGACTTGTCACCGTAGATGGTCAGAGTCTCTCCATCTGGTAAGGTTAGCCTTACTGCTTTTTCGTAACACATGATTTCCGCATGGTGGCGAGACAACCAATCCATGCCAATAATAACGTCGAAGCTTCCGATTGACATTGGCATGAGGTCGAATTGAAAGGTATGATCGTTAAGCGTTAGAGTACAATTTCTTAGGATTTTAGTTGTACGTTCTATTTGACCATTTACTACTTCTACTTCGTAAGCTACATCTAATTTTCTGGTTTCATGGTTTAATAATTCTTTAAATGTCGTCGTTATAAAACTCTTATCGGCTCCAGAGTCAAACAAAACTATAGCATAAAGGTGGTTGATAAGGAACGTACCAGTAACCACCGAGGGATCTTGGATCGCTTCCTTGTTTCCAGTAAAGAATGCCCGTCCACGTGCCTTATCACCCACATTTCTTAGTTTCGGGCAGTTACGCCTGAAATGTCCCGATCCACCACATTCATAACAATTTCCACCACTATTTCCGATTGACCCTGCATTCAGTTGAGTACCTCTTGCAATTGGCACTGAGTTTTTGCAATAAGTGCTTTTGTGCCCATTCTTGTTACACTTGGTACAGTAATAACATTCGCCAGGATGACGTTTGTGACATTTGTTGCATTGAGGGTATCGTCCAGTATTGCTTGTTCGGTGAATTGGTGCTAGATTGGTTGCCGTAGTCACTGCGTATCCACTTCCAATTCCTTGTTTCTTCCTTGACGATTGCCAAGAATCCTTGCCTCCCATCTTGCGCTTGTTATTTTCAGTCTTGGGTGTTTCAACCTTAGTGTTTGTTGTTCCCCGACTGAGTTCATTCTTGACTAAACGACTTGCCAAGTTCCTGACTGACACTTTCATAAGTTGTTGATCGTGATCCCAACACTATTTCCCTTATTTGTGGCACCAAACCCCAAACGTAACACTCTATCTTCTTGTATTCTGGGGTTACTAGAGCCGGGCATAATAGCGCGAGGTCGTTGAACCTGGTCGTATACGCTTTGATGTCAAGACCTTTCATCTTCAAACTCCATAATTCTTGCTCCATTGCCTGAATCTCATCTCTCGGGCAATATTCTTCCTTTATCATCATTTTCAGTTCTTCCCACAATAGAGAGTTTGTAGGAATAATGCCCAAAGATTTTACTTGGTCATTCCACCAAGTAAGGGCTGAGTCCATAAACGTACTCACAGCGAATTGGACTTTACTATCATCGGGACAAAAGCATATTTGGAATACAGACTCCATCTTTTCGATCCACCTGGTTAGTCCGATAATGCCTTCAGTCCCATAAAAGTTCTTGGGTTTGCAATTAGTGAAATCCTTATAGCTACACGTTCGTTGTGGTCCTCTGATATCTCCTTGAGAACTGCTGCCTTGTCCGTTACCATTTCCATCATTACCCGCTCCAGAGATGGAGTTGCGAACATTTTCCGGTTGTGTCAAAGCGGTCGCAAGTCGATCTGCTATCAATTGTTCTAACTCTGCCGCAGTTGTAGGCATACCAGCTTTAGGTGTGATGGGTATTTCGCTTGGCCTGGATTGTACCCTTCTGGGTCTCCCGACTGTTCTTTCGGGAATAACCATCAGGTTAGGGTGCAACCTCGTGCTTCTTCTTCTTTGTGACATGTCGGCTAACCAATTACATTTAGCAGTGGGTCGTAAGTCGGTTGCTTTATTATACATGTACATTTGTTACCGAAACACATATTTTTCCTTATGAATCATAAATCTCCAAAATTTTAATGTATCAACCACTACGTTGAAGTTAAATGGTGCATGTGACCGGTCCATAATAAAACTTAGGTGCACAAGCTAGGTTTAGTTGTGGCACGACATATATACCATAAAACTTTAGTTAAGTTTTTGATATAAAATTTTAGATTTTTAAGTTCCTTTTATCGGTTGTTTTTGGTAATTATTATCATTTTAATTATTATAATACTTGTGTATTTACATGTTTAGTGAATTAACTCTTTATTAGAGAAATCTTGCCCTAGGCTATAGTTGTATATCTTAAGTGAAATACTAGTTCGCTATAGCTAAAGCTCTGATACGAATCTGTCACACCCCCAGCCGACGGCGGAATCGCCGGGCGAGTGACGAAAATCGAATATCACAAACATAGCATATATCAAACATTAAACAACCACTTAAAGTCTTACATCACATATGACATAATTTATATCTTACTTTATTACATGTTCCATGACAAATCTTCAATGATTCAAAAAGAGGACATAAAACGTAATTTAGAACATAAACATAAGACGATGATTCCATACTCCTCGCGTGGATTTCTTGCCTTAATTTCCCAAGAATACATGTTAAAATACGTCAACAATGATGTTGGTGAGTCCTACAGGTTTTGACTCCATATATTCTTAAAATAACATAAAAGTTTCATAAAAGAATTCATTGTAGAGAAATAAAACTTTTATTCTTTTCAAAACACAATTTGACAAATTTTCCATCACGAAAGGATTATTTTACTGTTGCATAGGTTGAACCAACTTATTAGTAAATGAATCTCTATTTGTCAATTTACTATATGATGATCATATTATCGGTTGTCGTTTTTATTAATTTAAAAAACGAAAGGAATATTAGATAATGTCATAACCGAACTCTTGACACTAAACTTTATTATTGCATCGGCTCCATTTAAGGGCATGCTAAAGTCATTCACCCCATTGTAACACGGGGCAATGTTCGATAATGCTAACGCCAACGCCAAAATTCATCTCGTCGGACGTAGTTGTAGCTAGCAACTCCAGGCGGGCGGTCGTACAGTATAAGATCAATAGTATGACACTTATACCCAGCGTTAGTCGTTCCCTCGAGGATTAACAGTTATGTAACGGAAGGTTTCTACTAAATATTATGAATTTAGCCTTTGCGAAACCGGATGAAATTTATAATGAATACTCAAACGGATTAGGTTTGGTAATTAGAATAGGCAGGGGCGGCTCAACCACTTTGGGGGCTCTAAGCGAACCAAAAATTTGGGGCCCTTTGACTTGTACTATACTAAATTCATTAGTATACACATGACAAGGCATGAATCAATGTATGGAATGCACATTATGTATGTGATATTTGGATAAAGTTCATTATGTATGTGAAAAAATTAAGTCTAGTCCAACTAGAACCAAGAAATAACACTTATCAGATTGAGATAAAGTGCATTACTGATGTGAAGCTGAACCAATGTTCTTTTTTTATTCCTAGTAAAGGGACAATCATTTCAATTCTAACACACATTAATCACATACTAACCTAATTCAACAATTTAAGTTTACACTAAAACAATGAAGTTGAACTAATGTTCACCAATGTCAAACTAGATGGGGGCAACAATGAATTCATTTTTTCATCAATCGAAAACCATTTCAATAATCCTTTTTTGGGGCAGCAAGGTGTTTAACAGAAACACATGTTTATTATGAATACAATAAAGTTGGACCATATTTTTGGAAAATATGGTCTTTAGTGGTATCTATTATGTTAGAAATCAGAAAATAAATACATTGAAGAGCTATAAAGTAGAGAACAAATTGAGATTCCTAGTGAAACCATACAGCTTGTGTATTGATACATTCTGCATTTCATACAGCCTTGTTTTGGGATTATTATTGCAAAAATAATGTGAGGATAAGATTACTACCATTACAACCCTAATGAAACGGGAAAATCAATATGTGATAATGGAAAAATCAAGTGAAAACAGTCAAACACTGCACATACCTTGAATCATCATAATTTTTTGAACAATAGAGAATCAGAGAAATTCATCAGAGAAGCCGATACTGGAGAAGGAAGAAGAACAATGAATGTATTTCAGCAATCAACGGTTCAGACAACCTTTCAATGTTCAAGAATCGAGATTGGAGAAGCCTAAATCGATCAGCGAGAGTGGAGAAGGAAGGAAGAAGAACAGAAGTCGTTGCTTTTGATTTTTGATGAGGCGTGCATATCAGTAACCATCGAATGGAGTCAGGAGAAGAGAAATATCGACATTGAGGTATTTTGGTAAAGTGGGGCCCTTTAGGAAATGGGGCCCTAAGCCCTAACTTAACTCAACAACACATAAGGACAGCCCTCAGAATAGGTATAATGAACCCATTTAGAATGGGTATGATGAACGTATGATTTTCACCCTAGATTTGCTAGAAACGTGAAGTTATTTGCCAATTAAGAACATGATACTCAAAATTCTTAAAACTTCAATATTTATTGTTCTTGATTCGACCTTGATATTATGATGACAGAGTAGTTTTTTTATACTATGATGTTTAATGTGCAAGGAAACCATAATAACAATTTATATGGAAATTCCATCTGTTGCCCTTTTATTGTATGTATATGTATATTTGTATTAGGTTTTACAGCCTTAGCAGGACTTAAGTAGATTAATAACTTTCAATCTGTTTCTTTAATATCCGATATATACATGCACAAATTTGGTATCTTGATTTAAGTATAAACACATGGTTATTCAATCTTGTATGACTATATAGTAACGATTCATTACTATTTCTGTTATATCCCATAAGTAACCGGTTTCGTTTTCGTTTATTGTTCTTATTCAGCATTGTAGTGTGTGTGCATACTACACACTGGTACCTTAAACTTACAATTTCACAGCTTTTATCTATCTCTTTTTAACAGTTTACTTCATACCCTTATATAGAATATCAATACTTTAATAATCCTTAATTGTTATGAACATTTAAGTTATATGAACTTAATACTCAGTAACATTTCACAGCTTATATTTATAGTTACCTTTATAAAGTAAGTTGTTATAATCATGCTTACGTGACATATAATGAAATCTTAGTTTATCAACATTCTTCTTGCATATGATTATATATATATATATATATATATATATATATATATATATATACCTAGTGATAGTTGTTTTACTTTAATTCACTTGTTTTGAACCATTTTTATCATGATAATAAGACCGAACTACATGTATTCTCCCCCAAACATTGATAATAAGAAATAGGGGCCATAGAACTCACGTTAGTTGCGAGAGTCGGAAAGTGTCGGAAGCTCCTCTTTTAAGCGGGATCTAGAACGGGAATCTTGGAGTCGACCTAAACATCACATGGCAGACCATCGACCACCATGGCAGGTGCCGACTGTTCATGGTGGTTGTTAACGTGTTTTTATCAGAGAAGAAAGGAAGTTACTTGAGATCGATGGAAGAGTATGGAAAAACGATTGGAAACTGTTTGAGGGTCGAAATGAGATGCAGACAGGAAGGAACTTGGTGATGGTCGCTGTTTCTTCTCCTCCGGTGGACGGTGCCAACTGGGTCAGCTTATCATCGCATGTAGCAGGCAGAAGAGGGACTGGGGTGGAGAAGGCAACAACTTCGATTGTTGCTGGGTTTTCTTCTGGTGATCAGGAGGGAAGACGAGAGTGAGGGAGTTTGGGAAGATGAAGGGAGAGATGAGTGAAGGCTTTCAATGATAAGCTATATAGCTGTGAAGCTTCTCCAAATCTTCTTTACAACTGTGGATCATGTAAGATATTTGATTGTACAATGCAATATATGTAAGATTTTGTACATGTGCAGAATTTGTGTGTGTGTGTATCTTAAGGAAAATTGTGAGAAGGAAGGGTGATGAGTAAGGTAATTTATCATTCTTCCTGATATATTAAATCTGATTTCCTCACATGATTCATTGTACAATTGAATATCGGATGAGATATGAGAGTACATGTGAAATAGTTCCAGGGATATCAAGCATGTGGTGGCATTTGTGAGCATGCAGGTAAGAAAGATGAGAGAGATAGAGAGGAAGTAGGGTGACGAAATTTGTAGTAGTACCAGAGGATTATCTTCCAGATTCTTAAGGCTTATAATATAGGGGCAATTACTAATCTAGCCAAATTAAGGAAGTCATTAGCAATTTATAGCCAAAAGTTAGTAAATGTCCAATTATAGCCCACGAAACCATAGGTTTCGATATTCGTCTACTGTTTCGCCAAATCGTCTACTGTTTCGTGTGTTGTATAATTTTTTTTTTTATTTTTAGGATACAAAACCGTAGGTTTTTTAAAACCTACGGTTTCCCAAATCGTAGCTACGGTTTTGGGTGAAAAAATACGTTTTTTTTTTTTTTTTAAAAATCTACTGTTTTGGGGGTTTTTACTACTGTTTTGGGGAAACCGTAGGTTTCGAGAGGAAACTGTAGGCTTTTAAAAACCTACAGTTTTGTATCCTAAAAATGAAAAAAAAAAATTATACAAAAACGAAACAGTAGACGATTTGGCGAAACAGTAGTCAACCTACAGTTGACTACTCTTTTGTGGGCTATTTTTGGCTAAGTGGTTTTTTTTTGGCTAATTTTTGTTAAGTAATTAAAGATTTTGGCTAGATTTGTATTTCCCCTATAATATATTGGTGTGGGCCATATAATCCAATGGAAATTTGATAAGGATTTGCTCCATTCCTATGTAAGATATTTGTACGTGTATTTTTTTTTATATTATATGTGATAGCCATCTCAGAGATGGGTGTGAGTGGGTATAATCTGCTATATCAATTTCTTGTATTAATTGATGTGGAATAACTTCATGACTTATTTGTTTTATTAAGTTTATGTCGCTTGGCATCAAGTACATATACATATAATATAGGGAAAATGACGAAAAAAACACTATATTTTTCAAAAAGTTCGGTTTAACCACCAATTTTTAAAAAGTTACGAAAAAACCACCAATTTTTGATAAAATGTTTCAGTGTGACCACTGTTACCTATTAAAACATATTTTAAGTACGAAAAAAGCACTATATTTTATCAAAAGTTCGGTTTAACCACCCATAAATTGGTGGTTAAACCGAACTTTTAGAAAAATATAGTGTTTTTTTCGTATTTAAAATAGGTTCTATTAGGTAAAAGTGGTCGTGCTGAAACATTTTACTAAAAATTGGTGGTTTCTTCGGAACTTATTAAAAATTGGTGGTTAAACCAGAAAATGTGACAAAATATAGTGGTTTTTTCGTCATTATCCCTATAATATATATGTATTATCTTATGATCTATATAAAAGTATAAGTATGGAGTTTAGGCATTTTAAATATATGAGCCAAACATTTACCTTATATTTAATATTGGACATAGTAAATCATATATATATATATATATATATATATATATATATATATATATATATATATATATATAACGTTCCTATTACGTTGATTTCACACACACATCGCTACACATCACATAAATTTATTATTAATATGCTTATAATCGATTAACCGTTATAATATCATTTAAACTTGTTAAATACATATTGACGAAACATAATTTCAGTTTAGTTCTATTAACGTCACACGAATTTGACCGACCACCTTTGATCTAAATTTGAGGGTTGTTACACAGTGCCTTGGGCATCCCTCTACTAGCATGTAACCAAAGCTAGTGGGTCGGCATTGGTGCCTTCGATCCACGGGTATAGTAAGGCGAAACTCACCTCGATGTGCGCGTAGATAACCATTGTAGCAATGAAGGACTCGACCAGCTTCAACTCACTTTTAATCACCTATAGGAAGATACTTGAGTCAATACCCGATCATAGGTCATAGTCACTTGCAATAGTGACCACCTCACATGAAATGACGATTAGGGTTTCACATAACATGACAATTAGGGTTAAGTAAGAACACTTAACCCATTAAGGACTTAATCACTTAAGGGTATGACTGATTAAGATTTGACTTAGTCATTCTCGGGTGAATAGCAATCCAATCAACAGCCCGAATGCGTGCCCGGTCATTGTCCAAATAGAGCTCCCTGATTCTAGGGTTTTTCACATAAAATGATAACTAGAGTTAGTGTTCCACACTTAATCCCTTAAGGAATTAATCCATTAAACCCAATATTTCATTAAGTTAATTGTAGGGGCATTATTAAGTATTATTTAGAATTTAATTAACAGCTTTAATGCGGGTCCCGACTAACTCCAAAACTAGGGTTTCTTGACATTAGGGTTTTCTAAACCCTAATTAGGGTTTCCAACTCAAATATGTGCCAACTAGGTTTCACGTTAGGCTTTTAGGTTAAGTAGTGTTGAATATGCCGAACACCACCCACTACCACCCCGGGCGGTGGTGGTCAACGGTGGTTCACGACGGCAGCCACCACCTCACGGTGGTGGTGGTCATGATTTTAGGCCAAAACAATATCAAAAGCATTCCATAAATCAGTCCAATCACACACATATGCACACAACCATCGGAGATGGTGGCTAGTGGTGGTAGAACGGTGGCATGAGGTGGAAGCCACCACCTCACGGTGGTGGTCACATGTTTTCCTTGATTTTTCCGGCCAAGAACATTTATATAACATCTCCTCTAAAAGAAACACACACACACACACACACACCATATAACACCAACACAGACACCCACACACGGTGGCTGGTGGTGGCAGAAAAGCATTAGGGGCGGCAGCCACCATGGTTGGCTGCCATGGTCCTCCTCCTCACTAATCTGGTCAACAAAACTACCAAACACATGCATCCATCACGTTACAGCAGCAACATACACACCCGATTTGCGAAACACGAACACAGCCACCCCTTCACGGTGGCATGTGGCAGACGGAGCAATTGGCAGCAACACATGACAACCGCTCGGAGCGGCGGCAGCGGCAACGGCGCGATAACAAAAGGAGATGAAGAATAGAAAAGGTGGACGGCCCCTACCGGAAACAGCAGCAACGACAACCATAGATTTTCTTCTTCCGATCGTCTACTGCCACGACGCCCAATTGCTTCCTTTGTCTTCAACGACGGTGGGTGCAACATTGGTGGTTCGGTGGTGCAAGGCGGCGACGAGGAAGTTGGAGGCGGCCGAAGGTATGGAGTGATAAGGGTGGTGGCGGCTAGATAGTGATTAGGGTTAGGGTTTAGTCCTTTTCGGGTGTATATGAGATGAGGGGGAAGGAAGGGGGCGGCGGGTTTAAGTCCCCGTCTCCAACTCAACTTGTGTCCCATTTTACACTTTCGGCCCCCTCTCCCTCAATTCTTTTCAATTCGAGTCCAATATTTACTCTCTAGCCCCCTGATTCCAAAAATCTTTTCAACATAATTCCAAAAATTATCAATCAGCCCCCAACATCTAAAAGTCTATTCATAACTAGTCCAGAAGTTACACCTTAACCCCTGATTTCCAGAATTTATAACATTTAACTCCTTGCACTAATACTCTAATAATTTATTATGGATTTTGGGCCAACATAAATATAAAAAAAATATTAAAAAAAACGTCTCGGGGTTTTAGGGCTTATTATCTATTTATTTATTTACTTACTTATTTTATTTTATTTTAATTGGAATGTTACACTTAGGAAATGTCCTTAGCAACAAACATATAAGGAAATGGGATGTAAATGCGATGTAAGAGATGACCCTTAGGATAAATCCTTAGGTAAGAATAAATAAAGAAAATGAGGATGGGTAATCGGGTTAATTGTTTGACATGAAATATGTGAATAACAAATTAACTATATTATTGTGGGTTAAAAACCCTATGTATCTCACTAGGTTTCCTAATCTGACTCACTCACTTTATTTGTATCACAGGTATCGATGCAAGGATACATTACACCGAGAGAGTAAAAGAGACATAGATCATTAGTATAAATTAATGTAAGATCTATTCATGCTTATGTTTTGAATCAGTTATGGCATACGAAGTTTTGAAAGGATATCAATATCGAACGTTTCTTTGAAAATGTTTACTGTTAATATTATCTCACATTAAAATAATTTTTTGTGACCAATTCCGCAACAAAAGAAATACTATGTTTTAAAATAAGCATAAATAAAAAATTTTAAAATGACCGTAAATTTGGGGATGTCACATATAAAAGGAAATTAATTATAACAAAATACAACTATAGATGACAACTCATAAGTGCTTTTCATCATGTAATACCGAATCGGTGGAGGACCAACACGAAGCATGTCTCAAAAATGTTTAAACAATGGTTTAGGAAAGCTTTTGGTGAAAATATCCGCAATTTGAAGCTTGGTTGGAATGAAGTTGGTGTATAGGCGACCGGAGGAGACAAGTTCTCCAAAAAAAATGGTAATCGATGTCGATGTGTTTGGCTTCTTTATTTAATACATGATTTTAACTTAAGGAAATGCACTTTGTTTGTAACAAACTAAGGTTTGACGCTCTATGGGTTGTTGAGTTTTTATTCAAGAATAGCCCAATTGTAATCTAAAAAATTGGCGTAATTAGAAACAAAAGCATTTTGTTTTGAATAAACTAAAATCATTTTATCCCACCAATGATCTTTTTGCAAGAACTTAGAAAGATTAAACATAACCAAAGAAGAAGAAAGTAAAACAACCTTTGAAGACTTTGGTTCCTTTTGGCAATTAGGAAATTGATGAAGATGACTTTAAAATTCCAAATAGAAGTTCTCTATAATGTATCCACCAAGCAAGATTTGAAGCACCAAAATATGCTAGTAAACACTTGTATAAGTTGTTCTTAAGCTTTAAGACTTATATCAAATAAGTTTTTAAAAAGAACCAACTTTAAAGCCTTCATTTCTAAAACCAAAATAGAAGAAGAAGAAGAAGAAGAAGAAGAAGAAGAAGAAGAAGAAGAAGAAGAAGAAGAAGAAGAAGAAGAGAGAGAGAGAGAGAGAGAGAGCATACCAATTCCAAAAAATTGGATGCCATTTTATAGAGAAATAAGTGAGTAAAAAATTAGCCAAAACTAATCTCTTAAGCCTTTCTTTTATACTAACATTTAGTACAAAAGGATGACATAAAATAATAGAAACATGTAGCTTTCTTAGAAGCATGACATGAGGTAATAAACAAATCAAAAGGCATGTCTAACACCATTATTTCATATAGGTCAAAGAAGACAAAAATAAAATGCTTTTTACTTTAAGCAACTAGCTAGTTTCATATGTAACCAATTGGTTACTCTAAAGGACAAAAAATTTATACACATCATTAATAATCATACAACCAATTGGTTCTCTTTATTATTATTATATATATATACCATATATATATATATATATATATATATATATATATATATATATATATATATATATATATAAACTTGTTTTGTTCTCTTTATTATTATTTCGTAGAAATAATATTTAGATACATTTCCCGGTGCCCGATATATAATTCTTTTTAAATGTTTAAAAAGGATAATAATAATAATAATAATAATAATAATATGTCTAGGGTCCAAACTGTAATTTTCTTATGTCTGATTTTCTTAGGCAAATAATTTTAGGGTAGTTTATGCCAGTTTTTCAAAAACCGAGATACCAGAACTGCCACATGGTAAATCTCGATCATAAGAAGTCATCATTTTTGTTCTTTTTCATATAACAAGAAAGAAAGAATGGGGGTTGAATGTGTTTCTACGACAACCGAGAGAGAGAGAGAGCCATGGTAACTTTTGTGCATCCTTTTCCGGTGACCGCTTTGAATCTCCGGCGAGCAAGATGCAAGGTGGAGATGATGGGTTTTGATCTCCGATGAGCTACCTTGAGCGACGAAGTTAGAGGGTTGGGAGTTGATCGTTTTGTTGCCTATTTATGGGTATAAATTATCTAACAATGAGAGTTATAGTAATGGAAAATACTATGGTTGCCATGGGAGGGGGTTTAATTGTTTAAAGATTGTCAAACCCAATTCAACATTTGTGTAAGATTCATTTGGTGTTTATCTCCAAGTAAGGTACATTCTATTTTTTTAATATAAAGTTAATTCATATACTCGTAGACATGTGTATCATCAGGAGGTATCATGTTTATTTAATGGATTATGATAAATGCTAGAGAATTATGTCTAACAATAATATTAAAATTAAGGATGGAACTACTAGTTTTTTGGATCAAATACATAACAACGAGTTAATGTTAATATTAATTGTCTTAAATGATTTTGGGATTTAAAAAATTTATGAGTTTCGAATGGTTTAGAGGATTATGTTTATAAGTCCAATTAATTAAAAAAGAATTTCATGAATTTGATGGCAAGGTATTTTACTTTATTAATCATTTGATAAAAGCTAGTAAACAATAAATCATTAACAAAACATATACCTTGATTTGTGGGTAAATGTTAATTATTATTAGGAAATAACTTAAGTATAAACTGAAACTGAGATTAATTTGACTTCATAATTATAGTATACCTATATGTTAGGTCTTAATTAGCTGCGCTAATTAATTTAAAAGGGGAAATGGAAATTTTAGTTATAACTTGTATCTATAATGTTACAAATTGTTACTTGGGACAATTTATGAATGGAGAGGTGATGTAAGGGGTTGTGGTTTCTTCGGACACGACGAGATTATGAGTATTTAGTTTTGAATATCTAGTCAATTTCAATGTGAGTTTTATCATAATACTTTGTACTGCAATATGTATCATTGTATGTAGGATGTTAGTATGTTGTAGTGATCTGTTAGATTGGTATATCTAAATGATTACTTGTGTTTGATGGTTATTGTTTATTTGTTTGAATATGTCAACATAGTGTTGTTAGTTGGGTTGAGGCGTTCCTACTTTATATTGTAGGCCAAGATACTCGGGCGGTCTAGAGTACTGTATGCCTTGCGAGGCGGTCTAGTCAGACTATAGGCCCAAGGGAATGGTTCATCTACTATAGGTCTTACAAAGCGGGCCACTAGACTGTAGGTTCAGTAGAGCGGTCCAGACATCTTACAAGCCTTGTGAGGCGGTCTAGGCAGACTGAACTCTCATGTGTGCATGCATTGTATGTGTATTAATGTATGGGGCATTTTAGGGGACCTCACTAATCTTTGGATTACAGTTGTGGATTAAATGTTTTTCAGGTACTTATCGGATGGCGAAAGCCGGATTGTACACACGCACATCAACTATTTTATTATTTGAGGTTTCTCAGTGTTTTCCTTATACTCTAATTTTGAATTATGATATATCAACAAATGGTTTGACTTGAAAGTAACTTCAGGAAAACGGGTGTTTATTCTACTTTAAAAATAAAAATAATTACTATGGTTTTGGGGCGCTACAAGTTGGTATTACAGCCCTGGTTTGAGGGATATGGATGAATATTCGTGTGAATCCAAACTCAAACTAGGATCTCAGAATTTTTACAAATGTTTTCGAAAAGAATTTTAAGAAATTAGTTGGGTTAGAAACATGAACTCGGTTCCTTGTCATGTTCTTGATTGCTTGTTGGCATGAGATTGTGAACGTGGATCTCTGACTTGACTTTAGTTTTTACGGGGAGATTCGATGTGTACAGTCAGTTGGAGCTCGAACATGAGAGTGATTCCCAAAATATTCATATTTTTTATATATCAGTTGATATGTGAATTATTAGAAATGCATGCTAGTGGATAGGTTAAGGATCTCTTCAGGAATTGAATGTTAGAATTGTTTGATAACTGTGATGTCTTGTAGCTTAGGGAGTTGCTTGTTGTGTGCTAATTGAAGTTTAGATCGATTCTGTTAGTTGCTAATTTTATTCTTTAAGGTTGTACATGATTAGGATTATATACTCTTAGAATGCTTGATTTAGCCTTACGTCCTGATCCTTTTTTGGTTCTATATTATGTACGACTTGCATACATGCAGTGACCAGTGGTGTTAGTAAAGACTTCTAGCGGTGCTGGAGCGTGGTCGAGCAGAATCCTAGGATGAGAATCTAGGAAGTTTAGTTGTAGATCTTATAAGCCTATAGGTTTTTGTAAGTACACATAGTTATGGCCAAGTGTAGTAACTTAGAACTTTGGGATGATTCATGAGACAAATATGGATAGGTGTGGAAGGTAGTTTGGGCTTGTACTACTGGAAGCACAGGATTCGTACGAGAATCAGGAAAAATCACAAGGCTGCTAGGGAGCTGGTTGTCGGTGCATAGTGTGCTATAGCACTAGGGTTTGTTGTAGCCCATTTACTTCTCTGTCGGTCTTTCGGTTATGCTTGTTTAGGATGAGTTTGGTAGTTGTTGGGCCTAAGTGGCCATGTCAAATTGAGCCTAAATGGTGCAAATCATTGTGAGTTGGTTGATCTGAAGGTTTCTACAGCCTTGTTTGATCCTGATGATCGATTCAAGGATTGTAGCCTTTGGCATAGTGCTCAACCGATGGTATGGGACAAGATATTCTTTCAGTATCCCATGTTCAGGGGAGGAAAGGTCGGAGGTGTGTCAGTCGATAGAAAGAATAAAGAGATGGTGTTCTACGCATCGGTTTCGATCACAAGGGGTAAATTTCGGTTTACTATAAATCATTCATGTCCTTCAGTTTAGGGAGGTTTGAGGTTGCATGTTCTTTTGTTTGGTGGCCGAAGTAGAGATCATGTCGTGAGTCGAGCCTTCGACCCAAGTTTTGAGAGGGACAGGTGTTTCCGTTGTAAATTGAGAAATTGATTCTAAAGGTCGGACTAGAAGTCCGACAGAGGAAGATGGAACTGGTGCACGACTAGGCACCGACAACATATTGGAGAATTTGAGATTTTTTATTCGCTCAGGGAATTTAAGGAGACGTAGTTGCGGGTGACAAACAGAGGAAGGACGTAAATGGGTACTTGTCATAAAGTAGCATCGATATGTTTCATATTCGGGTAAGAGAGTTCTATTGTTATGTTGGGTCCATTGTTTGAGCCTCTGCATGTGGTTCTTGAATTTTTAGAAGAGGAGATGTTGTGGAAGGTTTTGAGGTCTCCATTAGACATTTAGAGTTTCCTTGAGATTGGCTGATTAGTATCTGAATGTTCATCTCACTTTGTGTTATGCACTCTTAGAATCAGGGTTGGTATGTATATGATTGAGTTGGTTTGAGGCTTTGGTTTTTAGACATCATTCAGTGGTAATTCATACCCTAAGTGAAATAAAACCGAGTGTTCTGATTGGAGGATTAACAGACTATTCAATTTTAGTGGATTCTATACAATGGCTCAGAGGACTCTACGGTTCAGGTACGTGAGGTTTTTGGTTCGGGTCTATTGTTGCATAAGAGAAGGAAAGTAGCCTATCATCAAAGTGATCGGGGTTAAGAAGTTTCCTCATTGCATTTCTCAAGGATCCATCAGAGTCCTTAATAGTTAGAGAGAATTCAAGGAGTGGTCAGATCGTGAATACTGAGAAAGTTTTCGTTAGGTTTATGTCTTCAAGGATGCATGTGTTGTCTTCACAACAGAAAGCTATTGGGCAAGGGACTCGTTGTGGTCAGTAATTCCTATCAGAAGGACCAGGGGTCTTTATAGAAGAGTGTTTGAGCCGCTCGTGTTGTTTATCAGATATAAATAGGACGGTTAGCTCGTGATATGAGTCGGTTATCTTTTGTCAAGATATGCAATGGTCGATCTGTTAATCAGCCTCAGAGTTTAGTAAGGGTATTTCGAGTAGGTTTTTTTAGTATGTGTGAGTTCATTGGGATTAGTTTCGATCCATATTCGATCGATTGGTCATTTCTTTCATCATCAACATCTGGGAACCGTTCGAGGGACTCCAGGCAGTACTAATTGAAGGTGCAATTGATGCATCGACTCTTCGTCCAGTTTTATAAGACATATGTCTTGGTCTATGTGTATGTGTAATCTTGACTACTTGGATGTGGAATTGTTTTCCCTGTAATATTTGGGTCCACTGAGGTGTTGGTCATGAGTTTACAGGTCGGTGGTGGAACGATGACAAGATCGGTGTTGTACCTTGAGTCTATCGTTCCAATGGTTAGATGTTGTCACAAATTATTGTGAGCCAATAAGTATATGACTTACGTGCGTTAGATAGGATGGTTATGTGTTTGAGAGTTTTATATCTCAATTCGTTAGTCTGATTAGCATGGTTGGGTGTTGGAGCATTATAGGAAGACCGGAGGCTCGGTGGCCAGCGTGTTTTAGATCATGCGTTTAGTAGAATGTTGTTTCATTGGAAAGTCATACTCATGCATCTGAAGTCACTTGTTGAGTGTTTGCGTGTGTGAATCCATTTTTTCCTTTGAGGGATGTTTATTAGGAGTTAGGTTACCAATTAGAGTATTGATTCTAGTGATTTCGAGCCGTAGAATTCGCAGTAGTTCCTTTGGATGATCTATCAAGTGGATGAACACCTGATTTAGAATGGGAATTTTGAGGCGACATGAGGTTATGTCTCGTTCATTGCTATTCTTGTGAGAGCGATGAGATAATGATGATTCATTAGGAAGTCAAATGAGCAACATAATCCCTTTTGGACGTGATTTCCAATTACGGGATTTGTTAAGAGATTATGGTTTGCATGTTTTGAGTGCTCGATTCAGCGTAGGATGACAAAGTGGTCGTGGTATCCTGAGAAGGAGATGTGTCAGTATTATCCTGAGTTATTTTCAACAGCTGATATCGAGGACGAAATCTAATTCAAGCGAGAGAGAACTGTAACATACATTTCCCGATGCATATAATTTTTTTAAAATGTTTAATAATAATAATAATAATAACAATAATCAAATTTATATGTCTAGGGTCCAAATTGCAATTTTCTGATATCTGATTTGCTTAGGCAAATGATTTTAGGGTACTTTACGGCAGTATTTCAAAACTGAGGGACCAGAACTGCCACATGGTAAATCATGTCTTCTTCCTCCCCCTACTACCCGACATAAAGCTTGATGCACATTTCTCTTCTTATAACTTATTAAAGTTGATATTTTTGAAAGGAGTTTGATTCCCAACCTTTCTTACACTTAATCTCGATCATAAGAAGCCATCATTTTCATTCTTTTTCATATAACGAGAGAGAAAGAATGGGGGCTGAATTTGTTTTCCGGTGACCAAAAGATGTCATGGATCTTTTCCGACGAGTTTTAAGAGATCTCGAGTTATCTCTGGCGTTAACGGTTTTGGCAGATCTGTTCGGAGGGAGAGAGAGAGAGAGAGAGTGTGTGTGTTTGTGTGTATGTATGTGTGTGTGTGAGAGAGTGAAGATGGGTAATGGTTGATCTATTGATTAACTGCATGTTGTGTAGTTCCTCTCAGAAGGGCTAAGGATCTTGATAGAGGAGCATATGAGCCGCTCAGGTTGTGTATCAGATATAAAGAGCACGGTTAGTTCGCGATGTTAGTCAGTTATCTTTGGTCAAGATTGGTAATGGTTGATCTGTTGATCAGCCTCAGAGTTCGGTAAGGGTATTTTCGAGTGGGTTTTGTTTAGTATCTATAAGATCATTGGGATTAGTTTCGACCGATTGGACATTTCTTTCCTCATCAACATCTAGGAGTCATTTGATGGCCTCCCGGAAGTACTAGTTGAAGGTGCAATTGATGCGTCAACCATTCGTCAAGTTTTATAAAACGTATTTCTTGGTCTATGTGTATGTGTAATTTCGATTGCTTGGCTGTGGAATTATTGTCGCTGGTAGGCTTGAGTTGGTAGATGTCCTTGCTTATTGGGATTTCGAATGTCAAAGTGACGTTGTTCGGTTTTTCAGGTGTGACAATGGCCTACGAAGAGTTTAGTTTTGTCATCTCGCGTTGAATGGGTGTGGTTCCTGGTAACAAGTCTATCCTAAACTCTACTTGTCTATAAGGGGGCAATCCAGGAACATATTCAAGAAAGACTTCTGGAAAGTCACACACCACCAGTATCCTCTGCATCTCCTTCTTCTCTTTCTTCGCATCGATCACAAATGCTAGATATGATGTACATCCCTTAGAAAAACATTTTATGGCTTTCATCAGGAAGATGATTCAGAATTTACTCTACGTTTGTCCCCGTACACCATAAATAGTTTTCTTGCAGACAGTTTGATCATTATGATCTTCTTTCTACACTTGATGTCGGCGTCGTTCACACTAAGCCAATCCATGCCTAACTCTATTTTGAAGCCGTTTAACTCAATAGGCAATAATTCCTTTCGGAATGTATTCCCATTTAAGTCGATGACGAATTTCTTAATGCATTCACTAATAGGTACGAATTTGCCACTAGCTAATCTACTACTAGAGAACTATCTAGTCTATCTACAGGCAACGCTTGTCTTCTACCAAATTTATGCAATATAAAGGAGTAATTAACTCCAGAATCAAACAAAATATTGGCAGGAAAATCGCTTACGAGAAAAGTACCTAAAGCGACATTTACTTCATCCCTTGCTGCTTCTAGTGTCATCAGGAATGCTCTAGCCTTTGGCCTTGGTGGCACGTTAGGCTTTGCAGCGTCCTTCTTCTTTGGGAAGTCCCTTGCTATATACCCCTCTTCATTACATTTGTAACGCACCTTCTTGTTGGATGTACACTCATTGGCATAATGACTCGTCCTTCTACACTTGAAACAAGTCAACTCTTCGCCATATTTCCCAGAGTGTTTATTCTTGCACTTCTCACACCATTTTCCTTGTCGTCCACCTCGAAACTTCTTGCTACTGGAGTGAGATTTCGAAAATATGCTCTTCTTGTTGGATCTCAATGACCCCTCAAACTTTCTCTTATCTCCTACCTCCACCCTCTCCATAACCTTCTCTCTAATCTGGGTCTCCACGTTCCTTGCTCACCAGATGGCCTGCTTCAGAGTCCTTGCTCTCTTTACCATTCGACCAAAGTCTACCGGTAGTCCATTAGCAAATTTCTTAGTGAAAGTGGCAACATACTCACTAATACTCATCTTGCCCCTTTTCAAATTTTGGAAGTCGTTATTGATCTCTAGAAGACCTCTTTCAGAGCAATACTCTCTCTTCAATTGTGCGAGAAAATCCTCCCATGAAATCCTTTTTGCTTCTCCCCTTGGCATCGAGTCTGCCAACAGAATAATATATTCCACTAGCTTAACACTCCCATTTTCAACTATCGAACAACGAACATCGTCTTCTGTCTCCTACTGCAGTCATAACTGTCGAAAACCATCTCCATCTCGAAGATCCAGTTCATGACTTGCACAGGCGTAGGGTTCTTAGATAAGCTGGGTGGTTTAGATTCCATGAAGTCCTTGTACTTTTAACCATATTCATCATCTTCTCCATTTCGTTGGTTCCTTCCAACCACTCTTGGTTCAGCTTGGCTAACATGTCGGCTATAATTTCCTTTTTTTTGACTGTTCCTCTTCCAACTCTCGTTGTACAATAGGTGTCGTAGGATCTCTTCCATTATCACGAATTAGTTGCCTCATCTTTTCCCTTTGTTCAAACATCATAGCCTTGATCATTGCTTGGACTCCTACCATCGTGAGTTGCTCTTGCGTAGGCATTGCTCCTGGTGCATGCTCGACTACACGATGCTCGGGTGGCTGATTTCCGTTAGGGATTTCCTAATCCGCTACGCCTTCTTACCATGATGTTCTATACACCAAAGTAGACGTTCAATGTAGAGTGATGAGAATTAAGATGGGGGAAGCTCTATTGCGATAGATGTATAAATCTCCATATTACTCCGAAAAGTTATTTGCCAGTTCTAATATCGTAGTTAAACGTTTAGAATCTTGAACACATAAAATTTCCAGATCCGGTCGACAATAGACCATAGATCCGATCAAATAATAGAATCCTAAAGAATATAAGGCATTTTGTAGATATCTTTTAGCACATAAAAACAATTTAGGCATCTTCCCTAAAATAAGCTAATGCATGTGTCATTTCAAGCATACTACCTAAAATACAGCAGACACTCATCTCACAATCATCACTTAGCATTCTAAGTTGAAGTCCAAAAATCCTACAAATTCCTATTTTGCTTAAACTAATGCTCTGATACCAACTGTGACATCCCCAATTTCTCGTCCAGAAAAAACCGTTTTATTTATGCTTGTATAAAATTAGAGTATAATTTTGCAGAATTTGTTCCCAAAAACATGATAAAAGCATTTCCAAAGAAATGTATTTTTATTTATATTAATTACATTAGGATGTCATCGTCAATATAGTACATAAGCATAAACGAGAATAACATATGCGTTACAAACATCTAGTATTCTATTGGCCTAAAATCCATAAATCTCTCATCCAATCATCACACATGTGCTCTCGTGCCACTATCAGTAATGCAATAAACCGAGCGGGTCAAGCTTGGGGGTCTGGTGAGCATATATGCTTTTCAACCCACAATAATTAAATTCTTTTAATTATATATTTTAATCAAATCATTCTACCCGATTACCCAATCCAATAATCCTCACTCTCTGTCACTAAAGCATCTAATTCGAGGGACCTATCCTAAGGATTATCTTCGGGATAGAAAATAATGTTCAGGGGATTCCTTAGCATTATATGTCAATAAGGAAACTGGGGGGGGGGGGGGGGATGGAGTACACCTGGTGAACACTTAGTTCAAAAATACCTACAGGTTGCAAGCCTGCTAGCGTTCCCCTGGACTGTCTAGAATAGTTTGTGGTTGTCATCTATACTGTGCTAGACGACTGGATCATCTTTAAAGTCAAGGCTTCTCATCATCTATACTATTTTTCATCTCTCAACATCTATATAATCTTTCACCTCTCATCATCTATATCATCTTACATCTACCCATCTTTACCCAATATATTTATAGGTAATAAAAATACATATACAATTTAAAATCTAATAAAACACGTATATGTTGTTCATTTAACATAGATATCAGGAACACAGATAATTGGCACATATATCATGTAATTATATTAAATACTTTATATCTATGTGTAAGATATCTTAAATACTTTATATCTATGTGTAAGATGAAAGTAACTATGCACTCACTTTGTTAAAGTGATGACTTGAAACTTGGACAACGCTTCGCTTTAGCAACTGACTTTTCCTTTGACGTAGCCTAAGTTCAATTAATACTAAGTGCTAGGCTAATATTCCTTATGAATAGAGATATCCTAGATCCATCATTAATTCCAATGCCTACTGATCTATAGCTGATAAGGTACAACCATGTAGGATCATATCGGAGGTAGGGTCTGTTTGGTATACAGAGTATACTGTTTGGAAATCCCTCTTTAAACACCTCACTAAATCCAGCCCATACATCATCCCCGTAAGTAGATCAATCAGTAATATGATGTTGGAATTACAGACAAATCTTATTTATAAATTCATAACAACGACTATGAATTTTAAATATAAGTTACACTAAAATAATATAGAGTATAATTTGACTTATAGAGAACCCCAAGACTAAAGTGTTGAAATTGCACTAGTGGAACTTCGTGCTGATAGCTACTAGAGGTTGGGATCCTAGGGACCTCTAAACTTGCCAAAATATCCTAACTACTAAGGAAAAATCCAGACCAAAAGATATGAAATCGAGAGAGAGTTGTCTGTAGAAGTCTGAGGAATGGCTGAACACAAATGAGCTATTTATAAGTTGTTGGAGACGTGTAACGCTTGATAATTTCCAAGGTATTTATTTAATTTAGAGTTGTTTAATTGTTATGAGTTAGGCCTTGAATCATTGGATCTTTTCTTATTGGGCTTAGGGTGTGCAGTACGCGGGGCGTACCACCCTATGTACGCTGGGCGTACTGATGTGGAATGATCGTGGGTGTCATGCACGAACGTGCTGCGTACAAAGGAGTACGCGTAGCGTACGTGTCCAGTCCCCCAAACACTAATATTTAGGGTTTGAGCACTGTTTAAAGAACATTATGACGTAAGGATCTTCTTTATCAGCCTCCCTCTTGTCCCTAAACATCCTCCACGAAACCCTAACCCCATTGTTGAGTGTTCTTGAGCTTGGAATGTCTATTGAGTGCATTTTGGTGTGTTTTGTCTCATTTTCAAGGAAGAGAAGGTTGGAGCAAGGTGGTCGTTCAAGGAGAAGCTTGTGGATCCAGATTATCTGCTCCATTTCTAGCTTGTGCAAGGTATAAAGTCTTGATCTTGATCTTTAGAACCTTAGATCTCTATGTTTTAGCTTTTGGACCCTTTTTGGTCCTATGGATGAGCTCTTGTGGATTATTTCCGTTTCTGAAGCATAGAGTTGCTACTCTTGGTGTTCTTTGGGTCATAGAGTCATAAAGTTGCAACCTTTGAAGCTTTATTCCAACCATGCATGAGTAATAACCATTTTTATGAAAGCAGATTGTTATATTTCGAGTATGGGCCCATTTGGGGCATGTAAAGCCACCAAGTTGTCGACTTTATGGGTTACGATGTTGTATATGACTCAGATCTATGATTAAGACTTTTGGAATTAAGTGGTTAAGGACTTATTAGAGAAAAAGCTTAATGGGTAAGTATGTTGGGCGTACAAGCTCATACGTGCAGCATACAAGCCATGCAGCGTGTACGCTTAGAGTACAACTGAGTACGCACCGCGTACTCAGGCATTTGGGCTTGGCGTTGTTTGGGCCATTTTTTGGACCTTGTTGCTATGGGCCATCTGGAATTAAGCTTTTGGATTAAGGAATTTTAGTGGGGCTTATGGCAAGGCCCATTTGGGGGTTTAGGCCCAATTTGGAAAATTGGGCCATAAGTGGGCCTTTGTGGATCTTTTGGTTTTGGGCCTTATTGGTTTATGGTTTTGGGCCTTAGTTTTGGATCAAGATAGGCCAGGGGTAAAATGGTTATTTTACCCAAAGTATGGATTATTGACTTCAGTTTGGAACCCAAGTGTTGGTTGGGTGTTATTTTCTACGGATAGCTTGGGGAGTCGTCAGGCCAGTAGCTAGGGATTTCTTTCTGTGAGATTCAGCATTTGAGGTGAGTTTCCTCACTGGGTTTAGCGGATCTAAGGCACCAATGTCGGCCCGTATTGGTTATGTTATGATGCTAGGAGTCTGCATGACCCTTGCATGTGTTACGTGCTGCTATATATACCGGGCAGGGCTCGATGTCAGGCGAGGCCAGAGGACTGGAACATATGCTAGTGTTATGACCATTATATATGTTAGCATGATTATGTTATATTTATTGTATGTGTATAGCGGGTGTCACACCCCCAAACCAGAACGGCGGAAACGTTCGGGGGTGGAGGACGTCATGTACAATATCATAACAATGCATAATAGTAAAACAAGCAACAACATCATCCATTGTATTAATAATATAATTTTAATACAAGTGTGTTCTGTATAGTTTGAAGGACACCAAAAATAATAATCAAAATAAAATACAGGTCTTGAACGTGCTTCGTCTTCTCAAAACCTGGTCATCGGTACCTGTCTACTGGTGACCTGAGAATACAAGTTATTTTGAAAGTGTAGATTAGCATTTAAGCTGGTGAGTTCATAAGTATTTTAGTGTCATTATTTGCATAAGTTTGATGAAAATGTTTGTATGTGTTTGATGTTCATGTTTGTAAAAGTTTGATGTAAATGTTTGTATACTTCCTAGAAAATCCTATATTTTCTACTAATGTAGTCTTCTACCAAGACCCGACTGTTCTTTATGTTTGTTCTTTTGTAAAAGTGAGTGTTTTTCCCAAGTATGACTATCGTTACCAAAATATAGTTTACATTACCGTTTATGTGAGAAGATCACAATGTGAATGTAATGGAAAAATAAAGATGTATTGTAGTATTATATATAAGTAACTACCAATGTACTAACTACCTTAAACTAGTTTGTTTAATTAAGGTAAAATGTGATAAGATTATAACCATACTTGATTGACTAGTAAACACGACGATCAAAGACGTCGAAATGATTTGACATTTGTCACCCGTAGACCTGTAGGTCCCCATGTAGCTAGCAGTAAGGTGTAGGATGGTTAATCTCGTATAGATCTATACACAAACTCACGCTCTCCCTCCAGGAGACTCTGGTTACAAAACGTGACACAGTAGTATATTGCCATGCCATGAAGTAGTGGCTCACATTAATGTTATATTGTTCTCGTATTTGTATAGTATGTTCTCTCTGTTCTAGTGTATAGTATGTTCTCTCTGTTCTAGTGTATAGTATGTTCTCTCCGTTCTAGTGTGTAGTATTAATTGTTTCTCGTTATAGTATGTTTAAACTGACTCATGTATGAGCTGACTCTTGTATGTTTTATTGTTCTAGAAATAGTAAGTAGTAACTTCCTAAACTATACCTATTATAGTTTACGAGTACTGTTGTTTGAATGACTGATCATGTTTGTACACCTTTGCTACCCAAAGGTATTGAACTTATTTGAAGAACTTTTATATCTACATACATATACATAATATATAACTAAGATTCAAACGACACTCGGACAAACAACCGATACCCTAAGTCCACAACCAAACAAGGAACATGAAATAAAGCGAGTTATCAGTCCTAAGCCCTTTTAACCTTATTTATATAACTATATCCATATAGACATGATTTGGACAATATATAAGTTTAAAAGAGTTTGATAAAGAGTTTAGCATATAAAAGAGTTTATAAAATGATTTGAAACAGTTTGTTTGATAACACAGTTTGAAGTATAAGAAATCCACTTGTTTGATAGTTATAAATCACATGTGATTGATATAATAACTATAATGTTTTCTACTTGTATTCCCCCCCCCCCATAAAAGCATTTAAATCATTTAAAAGATAAGTTAGGGGTATGAACTCACCTGTAGTGAGTGATTCTAATGTAAGATCGATATAGGATGCTAAGTGTCAAGTGAAGTCTCGAGCACAAACAGATCCTAATAAGCATATAATGACATATATATATGTATATAATTAGTGTATATAACAACTAATCATGTATTGGAAACATCCCTAGGAACTATGAATCACTCACAATGGAGTGTATTAATCACATATAATTGGGTTAAGGGAGTTCATGGCGACACTTAAAGTGTTTACGGCCCAAGGTGTTCATGGCCAATGGTGTTCACGGCCATTGATGTTCTTGAGAAGGGTTTACGGCCAAGGGAGAATCTATGGCCATAAACTCTTGATGTTCAAGCTAAAATGGGTGGTTCTTGGATGTGTTTCAAGAGCTTCTAATGGATAACTAGTATATGGAAAGGATACTTACATTTTGAAGCTTGAAGGGGTGTTCACGGCCCAAAGAACTAGTGTGTGTTCTTTGTTTTCTTGGTGTTCTTGAAGATCTAACCCAAAAGAGATGAATTCAAGGATGAAATCATAGGGTTTTACTAGATTAAGAAGGATATCAACTAACATAGAAAGAATCACTTACAAATTTGACGAGAAATGGAAGTGTTCTTGATGATACTTGAGAGAGAATTGATTGTTCTTGAGTTGGGATGGTGAGAAGTGAAGAATAATGAAGGAATATCATACCTAAGGGACTAGTTCATGACCAAATAAGAGCTTACAACCGTAAGCTCTAGTTTACGGCCGTAAACTCCAAGTGATGGAGTTTTCCGGCTTGAATGCTGCACAATGAACTCCAGTAGATACTTCCTAACACTTAATCCTTGAATGTACTAGGCTTAGAACACTCAAACAGACCCTTAACAATGCTAGAAGATAGCAGAAACAAGTCTGACTTTTGATTGAATTGAATGGCTTTAAAAGATAGAAATTTCGGGTTGTCACATCATCCGCCCGTTAGAGAGAATTTCGTCCCGAAATAGAGTTTAAGCAATTACAAATAACTAAGTAAAAAGATGAGGATATTTCAGTTTCATTTGGTCCTCGCGCTCCCAAGTGAATTCAGGTCCCCGCTTGGCATTCCAGCAAACCTTCACTATCAGGATACAACTTTTCTTCGTTTGCTTTACCTCTCGGTCCATGATCTCTATTGGTTCTTCCACGAAGTTGAGGCTCTCGTTGATCTCGATCTCGTCGAGTGGGATTACAAGAGTCTCATCGGACATACACTTTTTCAAGTTCGAAACGTGTAAAGTAGGGTGTATATTACTAAGTTCGTGAGGTAGTTTGAGTTTGTAAGCTACAGGGCCTATTCTAGCGAGATTCTCGAAAGGCCCTACGTATCTTGGATTTAGATTTCCATGCTTTCCGAAGCGTATCAAGCCCTTCCAGGGTGAGACCTTCAATAGAACACGGTCACCAACCTGGAATTCCAAAGGTTTCCTCCTCTTGTCTGCGTAGCTTTTTTGCCGGTCTCTAGAGGCTTTCAATCATTCACGAATCTGAACGATCTTCTCTGTCGTTTCCCGAATGATCTCTGGACCTGTGAGAGTGCTGTCAGGAACTCGTCTTTAGCTAACTGTGTGTCACCCACTTCAGCCTAACACAGAGGGGATCTGCACTTTCGGCCATAGAGGGCTTCAAATGGAGCAGCCTTTATGCTCGTATGATAACTATTATTGTAGGAGAACTTGACAAGGGGCAGATGACTATCCCATGCCTTCCCAAAATCTATCACACAGGCTCGCAACATATCTTCCAAAGTTTGAATAGTCCTCTCACTTTGTCCGTCGGTTTGCGGATGATAGGTTGTACTCATGTCCAACCTAGTTCCTAGGGAACCTTGTAGCGACTTCCAGAACCTTGAAGTGAATCTACTATCTCTATCGGAGATAATGGATATTGGAACACCATGCAGTCGTACTATCTCCCTAATGTAGGTTCTCGTTAGTTTCTCCATCTTGTAAGTTTCTTTGAAAGGCAGGAAGTGTGCGGACTTTGTTAACTTGTCTACGATCACCCAAATGGTATCGAGACCACCCGTTGTCTTGGGCAACTTGGTTATGAAGTCCATTGTGATCCGCTCCCACTTCCATTCTGGTATCTCTGGTTGTTGTAGCAAACCTGAGGGTTTTTGGTATTCGACCTTAACCTTGGCGCAAGTAAGACACTTGCTCATGAAGGTAGCAATCTCTGCTTTCATGTTAGGCCACCAGTATAACTTTTTGAGATCCAAATACATCTTATCTGAACCTGGGTGGACGGAATATCGAGTGTTGTGTGCTTCGGTCATGACCAAGTCTCTGAAATCACCGTGTCTCAGTGTCCAGATCCGATCCATGAGATATAAGACTCCGCCACCCTTGACTTCCAAGTTTTTATCCATCCCTCTAAGGGATTCACCCGCCACATTTTCAGGCTTCAAGGCTTCAAGCTGAGCCTCCTTAATTTGTGTGGACAGATGTGAATGGATAGTCATAGTCAATGATTTGACTCTACGACCAGAGTATTCTTTCCGACTTAGGGCGTCAGCTACTACGTTGGCCTTGCCGGGGTGATAATGAATTTCGCATTCGTAGTCACTCAGTAGCTCGACCCACCGTCGTTGTCTCATGTTGAGCTCCTTCTGGTAGAATATGTGTTGAAGGCTTTTGTGGTATGTAAAGATAGTGCCTTTCGTACCATACAGGTAGTGTCTCCAGATCTTCAGAGCAAATACCACTGCTCCTAACTCAAGATCATGTGTGGTGTAGTTGACTTCGTGTGTCTTTAGCTGTCTTGAGGAATAGGCGATGACCTTTCCTCGTTGCATAAGAACACAGCCAAGCCCTTGGTTGGATGCATCGCAATAAACCACAAAGTCTTTTATCCCTTCTGCGAAGGATAGTATCGGTACGGTGCATAAGGCTCGTTTCAGCGTTTGGAACGCCTTCTCTTGTTTCTCTTCCCAGTCAAAGGCCACGCCTTTATGGGTCAGTGTAGTAAGCGGTTTCGCGATCCTTGAGAAGTTCTGAATGAACCTGCGATAGTAGCCAGCGAGACGTAGAAATTGACGAATTTCAGTAGGCGTCTTCGGAGCTGACCAGTTCTCAATGGCCTTTATTTTGGAAGGATCCATGTGAATTCCCTCTTCGCTGACCACGTGACCCAAGAATTCGACTCTTCGAATCCAAAACTCGCACTTAGAGAACTTCTCATAAAGCTTCTCTGATCGTAGTGTTTCTAAGACCTGACGCAGGTGTTGACTATGCTCTTCCTTACTATGAGAGTAGATAAGTATGTTATCGATGAATACAATTACGAACTGATCCAAGTAAGGACATCACACCCTATTCATTAAGTCCATGAATATTGTGGGCGCATTGGTCAATCTGAATGGCATCACTACAAACTCGTAGTGTCCATAACGAGTTCGGAAGGCTATCTTCGGAACATCCTCCTCTAACACTCGTAATTGGTGATACTCGGATCTCAGATCAATCTTTGAAAAGTAATTCGCCCCTTGCAGTTGGTCGAACAAGTCGTCTATGCGAGGCAGAGGGTAACGATTCTTGATGGTAAGCTTGTTAAGTTCTCTGTAGTCGATGCACATATGGAACGATCCGTCTTTCTTCTTCACGAATAAGACCGGTGCTCCCCAGGGTGAGAAGCTTGGTCTAATAAAGCCCTTGCTGAGCAGTTCGTTAAGTTGACCGGATAGCTCCTGCATCTCGGCTGGTGCTAGACGATAGGGCGATTTGGCTACTGGGGTAGCCCTTGGAACTAAGTTGATTCTGAACTCGACTTGACGCTGTGGAGGTAATCCTGGTAGTTCTTCCGGAAAGATGTCGGGAAAGTCGTGTACTTCTGGGATGTTCTTTATGTCTTTCGTCTCTTGGCTCCTATCGACAACATGAGCAAGGAATGTGTGGCATTCCTTTCGTAAGTACTTATGGGCTTGTATGCTCGAGATGATATGAAGGTTCGTGCCAGGTTTGTCGCCATAGATAACGAGAGTTTCGTTAGACGTAGATTAAGACGAACGGCTTTCTCATAACACATGATGTCAGCACTATGAAGACTCAACCAATCCATGCTGATAATGACGTCGAAACTTTTAATTGAGACTCGCATGAGGTCGATTGGAAATGAATGGCTATCTAGAGTTAGAGTACATCCTATGTATATACTGCTAGTGCTCTCAGTCTTTCCATTAGCCATTTCTACAGTGAACAGTTCTTTCAGTGCACGTGATTGTTGTTTAAGTAAGTGAGCAAATTTTTGGTTCACGAAACTCCTCTCCGCTCCACTATCAAACAGTATGCATGCATATGAGTTATCGAGGAGAAACGTACCAGTGACCACTGTAGGGTCGGCTACTGCTTCCTCGTGGCCTATAGCCAAAACTCTTCCCACTCCGCCAGCATTTCCTGCCTTCGGGCAGTTCCTCTTGTAGTGACCCACCTCGCCACATCCGTAGCAAGCCTGGCCCACACCAACGCCGGGGACTTGGGTGATGGGTTTAGCCGGAGCTTTGCAGAAACGAGCAGTGTGTCCTTTCCTGTTGCAGTTAGAGCACTGCATTTCCCGGTAGGGTCCATTGTGGTGGAAGCTGCACTTGTTGCACTTGGGAAAGCTTCCAGCATACTGCTTCACCGACGCAGTAGCAGTAGGTGCTATCGCGGCATGAACAGCCACGACCTGCTGCTTTTTGGTAAAGTTCTGCGCCACGTTCTTTTTCTTGTTACCCCAAAACTTCCGCTTGTTGTCAGTGGCTTTGGATGGTTCTGGGATGGCCACGGTTGTTGTTGTAGTCGGGGTGCGGACTCCGTGATTGATGAGCCGTTGTGCCAATCGCTTGGCACTGTCGAAGGTAGTGGGGTTTGAAGCTAAAACATTCCCCTAAAATGGAGGCACCAGCCCCCAGATATAACTCTCGATCTTCTTTCCCTCAGTAGGGACCATTCCCGGACATAGAGCCAACAGATCGTTGAACCTGGCGGTGTAGGCTACTATGTCGGAGCCCTTCATGGTTAGGCTCCAGGGTTCCTGTTCAAGTTTCTAAACCTCGCCCCTCGGGCAATATTCTTCTATCATGAGCTCCTTCAGAGCTTCCCAGCCCATAGCATTAGCCACTATCAGGGTTAGTGACTTGACATGGCTATTCCACCATGTCAGGGTTCTGTCCGCGAAGGTGCAGGCAGAAAATTTAACTTTGCTCCCTTCCGGACAGGAGCAGATCTCGAAGATCGACTCAGTTTTCTCGAACCATTACGATAGGTAAATGATTCCACCAGTACCGTTAAAGGTCCTGGGCTTGTAGTTTGTGAATTCCTTATACGAGCACTCTCTAGAGCGCACGGGAGCATCACCTTGAGTGGAATGCACATTTGTTCCACTCCCGCTAGTACAATAGGAGTTGAATTGAGCTAGGGCTGCCGTAACAACCGCATTCACTGCAGCTTGCATAGCTGCTGGATTGTATTGTGGAGGAGGTAGTGGTGGTTGAGTTGGAGTTATCGGAGTAGTGCGTCTCTCTGATCGACGTGGAGGCATCTTTTAGCTATAAGTTTATAAAGATGAAGATATTGGTAAGTATTCAATAGTGAGTACAATAAGAGTGATCCATGGACTAACTCACCATAGCCCAACAAATAGATGAGAGTATGATTGTAATCGAGATCTAACAATAGAAGGATGAAAGTATTCGAATAAGGATTTCCTATGAGAGTACATATCTGTCAATAATATTGGCATTAAAGATGTAACGAGTTCGGGAAAAATGTCCTTGAAGTAGGTCTTACATCAAACCATAAAAAGAAAATTTTTAACAGAACAGAGACCTAATCAAACTAGAAGTTCAAGGTCTTAACATAACAGGAAAAGTACAGGGAAAAGTGCTACTCTGAGCATAGATAAGAAGGCTAATCCTTAGATCAAAAGAAAGAATGAGTAGAGCATCTGCTACTGGCGACGAGCACCCCTCGGACGAACCCTCAATTCAGCCAGTTGACGCTCCACATTAAGAAGGTGTCGCTCATACACTCGCTGGCGTACTCGGAGCTCTATGACTTCAGCTCGAGTTGCAGCTAGCTCTTGCTGTAGAGCCTCATTGTCTCTCATACCTCTCCCATGAGCAACTTCAAGTTTTCGAATACTATCCGCATTGGCGTTCGTATCCGCATCGAGCTCTATGGTTTGTTGAATGGTTGTTGTTCCAAGTTCAACATTTCGAGCCACACGACGAACCAAAATGGTCAGAATTCTGTCCGCAGAGCCTCCCTCGCTTATGTTATAGAAGCTTCGGTCTCTGTTGTAGGGTAAGGGTTGACCCTGTTCACGGCTCCACCTACCCAACTTCTCAGCCCACATAGGCGTCGGGACTTGAAAAGCCGGACGAGGGTTAGGATTTGGGATTGGAACTACCAGGGGTTGATCATTGACTTCAGGCTCTGGGTCAGAATCCTCTGGGAATTCTTCTGCGAAGTCATCATCTAGAGGAATTGCATGATTCTCTTCTGGCTCTGCATCGAGCCATCCACCATTTACTTGGTTGGGAAAGTATGGATATCCATGAGGATGAAATCCTGCCATGAAATCTACGCGAGAAAAGGGATGTAAGAAACATATAATAGACGTACTATCTAAGATAGTTATAGATTATCCTTACTAGTTACTCCAATATTTACATAATGCATACCAGTCATATGTAACCAAAATAGAATAGACCTTCGAATAAGTGACCCTAACTCTAAGTCCACAACCAAACAAGGAACAGGAAGTAAAGCAAAGATTACAGATTCTAAGTCTATGACACCTTAGTCACATATAACCTTAGCGTATCCACTCAACAACTATTGACATACTAGTAAAAACCTTTTAGTTTGCACATAAGTAATTATAGTAACACAAAATACTCCTATAGTATTTTAAGTTTATGTTTTGTTCTAGAGTTTTCATTGTAGTAGTGTTGGTAAGTTTTTAGACTTTCTGCAACACCACAACCATTCCCAGACACATGTTAATCACTTTTTGGAAAGATATAGTTGATCAGGCTATATCACTCCCAAAACTGATTATATGTCCCCAAGTCTACTTGTGCTCTCCAACAACCGCAATACTTTTGTTCTGTTCTAGTATGACACTGATCCTAGTATGAATGCTTGTATGTATACCTTAGTTAAATATTTTATTATTTACAAGTATTAACTCTTGGTCAGAGTGTTTTAATCCTATTGTGTTTATAGTTGTATATCTTTTATGGGTTGATATACTCAATTCACTATAAACAATACTCTGATACCAATCTGTCACACCCCCAAAACCAGAACCACGGAAACGTTCGGGGGCGGAGGACGTCATGTATAGTATCATAACAATGCATAATAGTAAAACAAGCAACAACATCATCCATTGCATTAATAATATAATTTTAATATAAGTGTGTTCTGTATAGTTTGAAAGACACCAAAAATAAGAATCAAAATAAAAGACGAGTCTTGAACGTGCCTCGTCTTCTCAAAACCTGGTCATCGGTACCTGTCCACTGGTGACTTGAGAATACAAGTTATTTTGAAAGCGTAGATCAGCATTTAAGCTGGTGAGTTCATAAGTATTTTAGTGTCATTATTTGCATAAGTTTGATGAAAATGTTTGTATGTGTTTGATGTTCATGTTTGTAAAAGTTTGATGTAAATGTTTGTATACTTCCTAGAAAATCCTATATTTTCTACTAATGTAGTCTTCTACCAAGACCCGACTGTTCTTTATGTTTGTTCTTTTGTAAAAGTGAGTGTTTTTCCCAAGTATGACTATCATTACCAAAATATAGTTTACATTACCGTTTATGTGAGAATATCACAATGTGAATGTAATGGGAAAATAAAGATGTACTGTAGTATATATATATATATATATATATATATATATATATATATATATATATATATATATATAAGTAACTACCAATGTACTAACTACCTTAAACCAGTTTGTTTAATTAAGGTAAAATGTGATAAGATTATAACCATACTTGATTGACTAGTAAACACGACGATCAAAGACATCGAAATGATATGACATTCGTCACCCGTAGACCTGCAGGTCCCACTGTAGCTAGCAGCAAGGTGTAGGATGGTCAATCCCGTATAGATGTATACACAAACTCACGCTCTCCCTCTAGGAGACTCTGGATACAAAACGTGACACAGCAGTATATTGCCATGCCATGAAGTAGTGGCTCACATTAATGTTATATTGTTCTCGTATTTGTATAGTATGTTCTATCTGTTCTAGTGTATAGTATGTTCTCTCTGTTCTAGTGTATAGTATGTTCTCTCCGTTCTAGTGTGTAGTATTAATTGTTTCTCGTTATAGTATGTTTAAAATGACTCATGTATGAGCTGACTCTTGTATGTTTCATTGTTCTAGAAATAGTAAGTAGTAACTTCCTAAACTATACCTATTATAGTTTACTAGTACTGTTGTTTGAATGACTGATCATGTTTGTACACCTTTGCTACCCAAAGGTATTGAACTTATTTGAAGAACTTTTATATCTACATACATATACATAATATATAACTAAGATTCAAACGACACTCGGACAAACAACCGATACCCTAAGTCCACAACCAAACAAGGAACAGGAAATAAAGCGAGTTATCAGTCCTAAGCTCTTTCAACCTTATTTATATAAGTATATCCATATAGATATGATTTGGACAATATATAAGTTTAAAAGAGTTTGATAAAGAGTTTAGCATATAAAAGAGTTTATAAAATGATTTGAAACAGTTTGTTTGATAACACAGTTTGAAGTATAAGAAATCCACATGTTTGATAGTTATAAATCACATGTGATTGATATAATAATTATAATGTTTTCTACTTGTATTCCCCCCCCCCATAAAAGCATTTAAATCATTTAAAAGATAAGTTAGGGGTATGAACTCACCTGTAGTGAGTGATTCGAATGTAAGATCGATATAGGATGCTAAGTGTCAAGTGAAGTCTCGAGCACACACAGATCCTAATAAGCATATAATGACACATATATGTATATAATTAGTGTATATAACAACTAATCATGTATAGGAAACATCCCTAGGAACTAGGAATCACTCACAATGGAGTGTATTAATCACATATGATTGGGTTAAGGGAGTTCACGGCCACACTTAAAGTGTTTACGGACCAAGGTGTTCAAGGCCAATGGTGTTCACGGCCATTGATGTTCTTGAGAAGGGTTTACGGCCAAGGGAGAATCTATGGCCGTAAACTCTTGATGTTCAAGCTAAAATGGTTGGTTCTTGGATGTGTTTCAAGAGCTTCTAATGGATAACTAGTATATGGAAAGGATACTTACGTTTTGAAGCTTGAAGGAGTGTTCACGGCCCAAAGAACTAGTGTGTGTTCTTGGTTTTCTTGGTGTTCTTGAAGATCTAACCCAAAAGAGATGAATTCAAGGATGAACTCATAGGGTTTTACTAGATTAAGAAGGATATCAACTAACATAGAAAGAATCACTTACAAATTTGACGAGAAATGGAAGTGTTCTTGATGATACTTGAGAGAGAATTGAGTGTTCTTGATTTGGGAGGGTGAGAAGTGAAGAATAATGAAGGAATATCATACCTAAGGGACTAGTTCACAGCCAAACAAGAGCTTATGACCGTAAGCTCTAGTTTAGGGCCGTAAACTCCAAGTGATGGAGTTTTCCGGCTTGAATGCTGCACAATGAACCCTAGTAGATACTTCCTAACACTTAATCCTTGAATGTATTAGGTTTAGAACACTCAACCAGACCCTTAACAATGCTAGAAGATAGCAGAAACAAGTCTGAGTTTTGATTGAATTGAATGGCTTTAAAAGATAGAAATTTCGGGTTGTCACAGCAGGCAAGGCCCAGTGACAGGCAAGGCCCAGTGACAGGCAAGGCCTGAGAGTAACAGATCTATATACCAAGCGGGGCTCGATATCGGGCGGGGCCCCGGTGTATGATTTATTATGTATGGTATGGGGTAGTTTGGGGAACTCACTAAGCTTTGTGCTTACGATTTTTATTTTATGTTTCAGGTACTTCCAGTGGCAAGGGGAAGAGCTCAAGATGACTGCATTGCACACACCATATGGATTTTGTTTATGAGGCACACTCTGATTTTCCTGATATTAGACATACTCATTTTGTTTGGATTGTATGAACTATGATTTGAGATACTGTTTTCACTTGAATTAAAAATGAAATTTGTGGGTTGTTACAAGTTGGTATCAGAGCCTTGGTTTAAGGGATTTTGGCACACTTTCGGGTGTGTCTAAACTCAAATTGAGGATTTGGTAAAGTTTTTCCAAAAGAAAAATATTCCTAAGAAAAAGGGTGTTCTAAAATAACAAAGGGTGTGATGAGTGCAATCATCCGAGCTCAAGTAAGTTTTCCCAAATTACCCATACATGTTATTTGATATGCTTGAATTTGTGAATATGTGAATCGCATGGTAATTAGGGCTAAGTACCTGCTCGGTTTTTTTTGCATGATATAATGCTAGGAGAGATGCCTTTGTATGCCTGTTGTATGAGCTTGTAGACTTGCATGCTAGTACCGATCAATCAGTGATAGGATAGCCTGATTAGGTTATGCTTGGTTCTGATACTTGATGCTCGAATGCTACTTTCTTTGTGCTTTTAGGAGTTCTAACTAGTTTCAGCTAACTAGCTAACGAATATGCTAAGTTACATATCATGGGAACTAAATAATTTTAGAAGGTTAGGTTTTAACTATATTGAACAAATCTTGTTTGAGTCCAGCCGTTGTACTGTGAGACCTCTCATTCGAAGAATTATCTAGTTTTAGTGATATGTGATGGTATTGGTGAGCTAGTTAGAAGGAGATAGCAGGAATTCCTTCTGCGGCTGATGGCGGAGAGTGGTATTGAGTTGCCCTAGGAAAACCTAGGAGGAAATGTAGTGTTAGGAGCCTTAACTGTGAGGGATGGTTAGATGGATTTAGAGTAACCTGGTTAAGTCAAAGCAATTCTTGAGGAAAGTATGGATAGATGTGGAAGGTAGTATGGGCCCGTACTACTGGAAGCAGAGGATTCGTACTCGATTCAAGGAAGGCTGCGATAAAATCAGGAAGCTTGTGGGATTGTGATTCCCCAGTATATTTTGATGTGTATTCTGATAGTTTTATGGTCTATTTTTCAGTATGGTAGTATTGCGGTGTAGCACCCGATTCCTGGTACGTATTTAATTTCTTTGAAATGTTACAATTTACTCTGGGACTCGGCGAGTTGGAGGCCCAACTCGTCGAGTAGACTCGACTGTTGGATCGGGGGTTTAAGTGACCTACTCGACGAGTCGGAAGACTGACTCGACGAGTAGGAGCTGTCTAGACAAAACCCTAATATTTAGGGTTTGCACCCTATTTAAACACTTTATCTCGTCCCAACCCAGCCTCCATCACCCTCCCAACTCAGAGAAACCCTAGATTGAAACCCTAAACCATTTTTGAGTGATTTGAGCTCTTTTTGTGCCTTTTTGTGTGTGTTTGAAGTTGAAGGAGAAGAAGAGAGCTTAGGAGATCAAGAGGAAGCTAGTAGATCCCAAGGATTTTCTTCATTCTCAGTCTATTCAAGGTAAAAAGCTTGAACCTTGACCATCTATTTCCTAGATCTTGTTTTGGGGCTATTTCTCCACCTTTTCTAAGCTTTTGAGGAGCTATGTTCAGTTTTGCTTGTATATGTGGGTTGTGCTTCAGATCTGGAACCATTGAGGGTTCCCATGGCATAAAGGTGCCAACTTTATGGCAATGGGAGACCCATGCGTCATTTAAACCCCATTTTATAGCCTTTTGAGCCAAAAACCCCATGCATGGACATCAAGTTCGTAGCTTTACGTATAAAAGGGACCCTAGGAGGCCAGATCTATGATTAGGATGCATTAAGTCCCACTGAAATCGACTGTATAGTTTTGGACAAAGAGGGACTCGGCGAGTCATTTAGGTGACTCGGCGAGTCGGGACGCTTTTTCCCCCAAAGTGTCTCCTGGAAATGGTTTTGGTTGAGTGGAAGGAACACTCAGCCTGATAGCGGTTTGTTTTGGACCTGGAACTCATGGGACTCGACGAGTGTATGAACAGACTCGGCGAGTCCAAGGCAATCTCCCAACTTATGAAGACGGACTCGGCGAGTTCAGGTGGAACTCGGCGAATCATAGACTGGGCATCTTCTTATGAATGAAGATGAACTCGGCGAGTTCAAGAACGAACTCAACGAGTCGTTTGAAGATTGTCCGATGTGTTGTTGAAGGCAAACTCGTCGAGCTCTTGCTAGACTCGACGGGTAGGAGCGGGTTTATGACATTTTGTGGTTATGGGGACTCGACGAGTTGGCGGGCCAACTCGGTGAGTCAAGTCAACCGGATATTGACTTTGACCAAAATTGACTTTGATCATGGAATTGACTTGGACATTGATTGGGTTTGGGTTGACCCTTGTAAGGGTTGCGAGTATGAGTATGAGTTGATAATTTGGAAGAGTTTTCGTGTAGGGATTGAGGAGTCGGGGGGAGTCGATTTCCACATTGAGATCAGTACAGACACTATGCGATATCGAGGTGAGTTACCTTCCAGTAGCGGTGGGTCTACGGCCACAATGCCGGCCCACCAGTAGGAATTGTATGTTAGATAACTGTCTCTGTGATATTCATCTAGGTTTGCTACTACCTGATATGTTTATGTGCTAGCATGGTATGTTATATGTGATAGTGGTAGTAGGGGGAGAATAGTCCCCAAGTTCGATCGTTAGGACCGAAGGGTAGGTCGGGCAACCCAGAATTGCCTGACAGTATGCTATGATATTATGTGGTAGTGGTATGAGGTGAAATAGTCCTCGCGTGTCGGTCGTAAGGACCGACGGGTAAGTCAAGCACCCCAGAACGGCTTGAACTGGGTAGTCAGGCACCCCAGAATTGACTGGCAGTATATGTGTTATATTATTACGTGGTAGCGGTAGGAGGTGAAATATTCCCCGGTAGTCGGGTGAAATAGACCGACGGGTAAGTCAAGCACCCCAGAATGGCTTGACCTAGGTAGTCAGACACCCCAGAATTGCCTGACAGTATGTTATTGTATGGTATGTGGTATGATGGGGGAACTCACTAAGCTTCGTGCTTACAGTTTCAGTTTTGTTTCAGGTACCTCTTCAGTGAAGGGGAAAGAGCCGGCGCGATAGCGGCACATCACACTCACGCATGATTTCCGCATTGAGTTTCTAGGGTTGTACTCTGATTATTATTATTATTATTATTCGATGATATGTTTTTGAGACACGACGTAATGGTTTCATGAATTAATATAATATTTTCAATGTTTGATAAATGATTTTACATGATTACTTAATTAAAAATGAAATTTTTGGTCTCAAAATTTGGGATGTTACATGCGGGGCAGACCAGTTGGCAGTTTTGGTGTCGGGGAGGGTTCAGGCTCAGGTACTGGAGTTGGGTAGCTCGATGAGCAGACTAGGGAGTTTCTCTTGTCAGATATTACTCATTGCATTCTCGATCAGACTCATGTGATCTTCGGTCCGGTCAAGTAGGGTATCCTAGAGGTTTTGGAGGAGCGATTGAGCTCGTTTCATTCTGAGACGATGGCTATAGCAGGAGCTCGATCTTTGACATTCAGGGAGTTCCGGGCTTGTGGAGCTCCGGACTATCATGGGGAGAAGGAACCCATTACGAGAAGGCGTTGGTTAGCAGATGTTGCTAACACTTTCTGGACCAGTCATTGTCCCGAGGGGGACATGGTCATACTAGCTTCACGCCTTTTGAAGGAAAGGACTCAAGACTGGTGGGAGGAGATTGGTAGTTTTGTGGGTGATGATGTTGTTGATGGGATGACCTGGGATGATTTTTCGACCAGGTTCCAAGCTGAGTTTGCACCGATTATTAAGGTGCAACAGTCGGCATGAGAGTTCCAGGATCTTCGCCAAAATACTGAGACGGTGGCTGAGATCACCGCTATGTTCAGGGAGAGGGCGATACTGGTTCCCAGTATGTGGCGGGCGAGGAGATGAAGAAGGGACGATATCATGAGATGCTGAGGAGCAACATCCAATAGTTTGTGATCCGATCCAGCTGCAAGACGCTGGAGGATATGATAGCTTGAGCCAGGGAGAGGGAGATTGACCTGGAGATGGAGAGGAAGAGGAAGCTAGATGAGGTTCAGTCATCAGGGGGTTCGGGCAAGAGGCCCAAGGTATCAGATTCTAGATCGAGGGGCCATCAGGGTTGTAGCCGCTGTGGCAAGTGCGGCAGGATGCACAAGGGTTCGTGCAGGAGTGGTAGTGGTGGTGGTTTTGGCTGCTTCAAGTGCGGCGAGACTGGTCATTATAGCAGGGATTGTACTGCTACCACCACCAAGTGATCAGATATGATTTGCTTTCATTGTAATCATAGGGGCCACAAGAAGGCCCAATGTCCAAGTTTGGCTGCAGCAGTACCAGTTTCAGTACCCGCTCCTGCGACTCTTCAGATTACTGATGGCCGTCAGGGCCGGGCAGATGCACCTGCGGCAAAGAGCAGGGCTTTCCAGCTGACGGTAAAGGAGGCGCGTGTGTAGCTCTCGATGTTGTGGCGGGTATGTATCTTCTCATTATCTTTTTATTTATATTGTATTGTTTGCTTATGTTTGTATGTTTCATTTTAGGATCGTTCCTTGTGAACGGTATCTCTGCTTTGGTATTATTTGATTCGGGGGCTACCTGATCTTTTGTATTGCTTTCACTTAGAAATAGATTTGTTGGAGCTCCAGGGGAGCTGGATTGTCCTCTTGAGGTTGAGATTGCTGATGATAGGACGGTTCGGGTTGCGAGGGTTCATCTTGGTTTTACTCTCCAGTTATTCAGCGAGCAGTACCCGGTTGACCTGGTTCCCATTCCTATGTGTGGGAATAAGGTCATCGTGGGCATGTATTGGTTGAGCCCTAATGGGGCAGTGATAGACTGTGAGCAGCAGTTAGTTCGGGTTCGTACCCTAGGTGGCGGGGAGTTGGTGATTCAGGGTGAGAGACCGCAACGTGGGTCAGTTATATGTTCTGCAGCGAGGTCCAGACGCTATCTTCATCAGATTTGCTTGGGTTTCGTCGCCTATGTCATGGATACCCGAGATAAGGTTGAGGCGATCGTGGATGATGTGTCGATTGTGCGGGATTATCCGGATGTGTTCCCCGAGGATTTGCCTAGGGTGCCTCCGGAGAGGCAGGCGGAGTTCAGGATTGATCTGGTTCCAAGTGTGGCTCGAATAACCAAAGCACCGTATCAGTTGGCTCCTCCCAAGATGCAGGAGTTGTCTCCACAGCTGCAGGAGCTGTTAGACAATGGATTTATTAGACCGAGCAGTTCTCCTTGGGGAGCACCGATTCTGTTTGTGAAGAAGAAGGACATGTCTCATTGCATGTGTATCGACTACCGGGATCTGAATAAGGTAACGGTGAAGACGCGTTATCCACTCCTGAGGATTGATGATCTTTTCGACTAGCTTCAGGGTGCATCTTGGTTTTCCAAGATTGATTTGCGATCGGGTTATCAGCAGATGCGGGTCTGGGATGAGGATGTGCAGAAGACAGCTTTTCGGACTCGATATGGCCATTGTGAGTTCGTGGTGATGCCTTTTGGGCTCACCAATGCTCCATCCGCGTTCATGGATCTCATGAACCGCGTGTGCAGACTGATGCTGGATCGGTCTGTGATAGTATTTATTGATGATATCTTGGTTTATTCCAAGACTCAGGAGCAACATGAGGAGCACTTGAGGGAAATGCTGGAGACTTTGAGGAGGGAGAGACTTTTCTCAAAGTTCTCAAAGTGCAAGTTCTGGTTGCGTGAGGTGCAGTTTCTGGGGCACCTTGTCAACCAGAAGGGTATTTTAGTCGATTTAGCCAAGGTCGAGGCCGTGATGTAGTGGGAGGTTCTGAGGTCTCCATCTGAGATTCGTAGTTTTCTTGGTCTGGCTGGTTATTATCGGAGATTCATTCAGGATTTCTCAAAGATCATTGTTCCATTGAACCGACTGACCAAGAAGTCGGTGACATTTTCAGTGGGAGCCTGAGCAGCAGGCAGCTTTTGAGACTCTTAGACAACAGTTGTGTGAGGCGTCGATTCTAACCCCGCCTGAAGGTGTTGATGACTTTGTGGTTTATTGTGATGCTTCGGTATCCGGTCTGGGAGCAATTTTGATGCAGCGTGGTCATATGATTGCTTAGGCTTCAAGGTAGCTGAAGCCTCACGAGGCGAATTATCTGACACATGATTTGTAGTTGGGGGCCGTGCTTTTCGCCCTCAAGATTTGGCGGCATTACCTCTATGGGTTTCGTTGTACCATGTACACGGACTACAAGAGTTTGAGGTATCTGATGGATCAGCCAAATCTGAACATGAGACATCGTCGTTGGTTAGATGTGGTGAAGGATTATGATTGTGATATCCTTTATCACCTGGGGAAGGCCAAGGTGGTGGTAGATGCTCTTAGTCGCCAGGCAGTCGCGACTCCGATCAGAGATATATGTTTGAGGATGACTGTGATTACTACATTGTTGGAGCAGATTCGTGAGGCTCATGCAGAGGCTATAAAGGAAGAGCACCGGAAGAGTGAGCATATTGTGGGTCTGGTGGATTCCTTCGATTATGATAGTCGTGTATTGTTGACTGTGCATCGGCGAGTCTGGGTACCTTATTGGGGCGGTGTGCGCCAGGTTCTTATGGAGGAGGCCCACAAGTCGAGGGTCTCCATACATCCTGGGGCGACGAAGATGTATAGGGATATTCGTCCTGATTATTGGTGGCCCTGCATGAAGCGAGATGTGGCATGGTATGTTGAGTGATGCATGACTTGCAGGAAAGTCAAGGCCAAGCATCAGCGTCCTCACAACAAGATGCAGCCGTTGGAGATTCCCGTATCGAAACGGAAGGACAACACTATGGACTTTATCACGAAGCTTCCCAAGACTGCGCGCGGAGTGGATTCTATCTGGGTCATCATGGATCATTTGACCAAGAGCGTACATTTTATTCCGATCCAGGAGAGTATTTCTGCAGAGAAGTTGGCCGAGATTTATGTCCGGGAGGTAGTGGCACATCATGGGGTGCCGGTATCAGTGGTTTCGGACAGGGATGTTCGTTTTACTTCCAGATTTTGGAAGCAGTTTCATGATGAGATGGGTACTCGTCTCCCTTTAAGTAAAAAATTTCATCCACAGACCGATGGTCAGAGTGAGCGGACTATTCAGACTCTTAAGAATATGTTGCGTGCGTGCAAGTTTAATTTTGGTGGGAGTTGGGATACGTATCTTCCGTTAGTGGAATTTTTGTATAACAACAATTATCACGCCAACATCGGTCGACCTCCTTTTGAGATGCTCTACGGGAGGAAATGCAGGACCCCGATTTGTTGGGGCGAGGTCGGTCAACGAGTTATGGGGAGTACTGAGTGTTGGATTAGTGTCTAAGTCCATAACTATTTTGGTATGTACTTGACCCGATGGTGCATGGTCCTTTTGGGTTGCCTTCACCAAAGCAACTTGATAGGATGAATTATAGAGAGAGAGGATTAATTATGATTTATTAATATATTATGAGAATAATATATTAAAGGAGAAATCATATTGTTTAATTAATATTAGTCAATAATTAATTAAGAATTAATTTTGTTGCTAGAAGAGATTAATTAAACTTAGGGGACTAGAACTATCAATTGTGTGATAGTTGAATATTGGGACTAATGGACTCCATATTAGAGGGGTGGACGAATTCTATGGGTAAACCCATTAGAAATCGTCCAAGGCCTCTAAGGAGGGAGTCCATGGGCTGCTTAGGGCCTAAGCAGTCAAATTAGGGTTTCCTTGTTAGATAACCCTAATAGCCTCACTATTTAAGGACCCCTAGGGCACCAAAAACGTGGCTAAGAGTTTCCTTAGGGTTTCTAGACGTTTTTGAGTGCCTCTCCTCTTCTCCTTCTTCATCCTCTTACTCTTGGTGTTTGTGAGCCATTAGAGGAGTGACACTTGTGACTCTAAGCTTTCAGAAGTCAATTACAAGAAGGAATAGATTGTTTTTACTACATAACAATCAAAGGTAAGATCTAAACCACATTCTTATGTTAATATCGATTATCACATGCTAGATCTAGGGTTTATGGTTTTGGATGATTATTGCATGTTCATTAGACAAACTAGATCCAAAGCTTTTGGGTTTACATGTACACCACAGGAATGTTGTAGTGCTCATAATCCATCAGTGGTATCAGAGCTTAGGGCTGTTTGTTGATGAATTGATGCATATTTGATCGTTTATTGCTTGAAAATCGAAATTTGTTGGGTTCTGACTGGCAGACTCGTCGAGTCCATGAATGGACTCGACGAGTAGGTCCTACTCGACGAGTTCCATTGTGGACTCGACGAGTCCAGGGCTCTGGTGCCGGGATTTTTGAATTTTCTGCCAGATTTTGTTGAGGATAATTGCCAAAACTCGTTTTTCTTACCAAAATCCGAATTTTTAAGTTTGGAATGATTATCCTCATCAAAATTGATGGATTTTGTTAAATATGGATAATATAGGATTATTATTAGTCAAATATTTGACCTAGTAAGTTTGAAAAGTTTCAATTTACACCCCTTAGGTTTTATAGTTTAAATTTGAACTTTAAAAGTTTTAGTTTTGAAATTTAAATAGTTAAACCCTAATGTTTTGAAAGGTTTCAAAATTTGTCCTCAAGTTTTGGAATTTAAATTTTTGATTAAAAGTTTAACTTTGAAATATTTAAATTCTAAACCCTAATGTTTTTGAAATGTTTCAAAACTTGCCCTCAAGTTTTGGAATTTAAATTTTGATTAAAAGTTTAATTTTTTGAAATTTTAAATTCTAAAACCCTAGTTTTGAAAAAGTTCAAATTACACCCTTATGGTTTTATTAAGTTAATTAAATGTATAATTAAAAGAGAGTTAATAAATCCATAATGATATGGTTTATATTTAATTTAATTAAAAGTGTAATTTCTAAAATTAAACCACCTAGTATTTTAAAAGTGTAAAATACACCCTTATACTATATATAACATTAAAAGTCTAATATTATATATATGTATAACTTAAACTACTAGTCTTACCGTTAGTAGGTCTCATTCACGAAGCCAATCTATAAGGGGGGTATAAGGTTATGGCCTATAAAATGGCCGTTTAATGGGTGTCCACTCTCACCTATCGCTTCCTTGATTGGTGGAGGGTCGTTAGCCGAACGGGTAGGATAGGGCAAACCCTCTCCTCATTAAAAGTATAATGAATAAAGTAACTAAATGTTTTTTTTACAAAAAAATTCCCAATCTTAGTTACTTTAGGAAAAAGTGAAATCGATGCAATTCCATGGAATTACACTTTGTACCCTTGTCGAGACAATTAGTGAAGCGTGTGTGGTTAACCGGCACACTAAGTTGGGTTTGGCATTGGTAGCGAAGGGTGACTCAATGTTTTTCATAGTTTGGTGGAGCGTGTGTGGTTAACCGGCACATCGAATAGGTGACTGTAACATTAGGGGCACCATGTATATTTGCATGGTTATTCACACCCTGTTTTGTGATCCTCAGCATCCCAGTCACAAATCGAGGGGCATATCGAGATTTAAACATGCCATTGAAAAGTTCGATGAATCTCAAAAGATCTAGGAGTTTTTCAATACATTTAAAACTTAAATTCTTTTTCGTTTTTCATGGTGGAAAATTAGTGAATCGTCATTCACTTACTTTCAAATGTTCTGCAAGTTGGATTACGACATCCTTCTTCCAATTTGTAGGATATTTTGTTGGGTCCTAGCCTTAATATCTCATTTGGGTGTTTTATTAAGGACTCAATCAACTAACTTGAATTTTCTCCCGTTTTGTAGAGGTCAAAATCTAACAACTATGGTCTTCCCAAATCCCATGGAACAAGCCTTCCATATGAAGATGATATTCCACGATTCGATCAAGGAACAAGAAATCATGCTTCACTTCCTCCACCTCCTCCTATTGTTCTCCCTAACCCACAAGTTCAAAGGCTTGAAAAGTTTGAGCTCACTCGAGCCCTGTTGGCGATAAAACATGAAGAAGGAAAGTCGGTGTGTGCACACGTCCTAGGGATGAAGTCACACATTGACAGGTTAAGAATGTTGGGAGTCGTTTTCCAGTGAGAAGCTGGCTGTTGACTGGGTTCTTCAATCGCTTCCTGATTCATATAGTGAGTTCGTAAGAGAGTACTATATGATGGACCACGACGTGCCCCTCATCGATCTCACCTATATGCTTGTTGCTGCTGAATCAGAAATGATTTGGCGCACTGGAAAAGCAAAGTTGATTGGTAGATCTGTCTTCCAAACTTCCATGGACATAGGCGACGACAACAAAAGGCATGACATGGTTGAAGAGTTCGACCATAAGAGAAAGGCAAAGTCTGAGGTAGTTGCGTGTGTTGTTCCAAAAGAGTCAATTTGCTTTCATTGCCAAGAGAAGGGGCATTGGAGACGAAACTGCCCTATATACCTGAGAGATCTAAGAGATGGGAGAGTCAAGACTAATGGCTCTACTTCAGGATTGAAGAAAAGAAAGGAAGAAGCACGTTGAGTCTGATCACGAAGAAATGGGTTTCGATCGCATGATTCATGATCAGATTTTTAGAGCTGCTACTTAGAGAGTTATGATAGATTTGTTAGGAATATTTGATTACATAGTTTTCCAGTTGATTTTGCATTGTAAGGACATGTTTTCCGTTGCTTTTATGAATAAAATAAATTTTGGTTTGACTTATTTATTTATATCCTTTCAATGAAATCGTTGTGGAAAATTGATGTTTGCGTATTTCTATAATAAATGGATGTGATTCTGAGTTATATTATTTATGGAAATTTTCTTAGTAAGGAAAGATTCCCATCGCCCAAGTTTCAATTGGACAGAATCTTGGAATCATATGATTTGAATCATGTGATGTATGGAAATCTTGATACTTAGAATTTTTAAGACTAATTCCTTGACAAAGAGTCAAGTGAAGGACTAGGAGAACGGGTTCACAATGTTGTGCACCAGTTAAGTCCGTCATAAATAACAATAAGATTATTCGTCATATTTACTAAAGGATTAGTGAATGTGGTTATGCTTATAGGATTAAGCATGATTCTGAACCATTAAAAAGTTTCAATGAATGGCAGAACGAATAAGAAGAATCAATTAGGCAGAAAGATAAGAAGTTTCTCCAATCTAAGAAGAAGGGAGAGTACTTCTTTATCAGGTTTTATGATCGTCTTAATTGTAAAGAACCATATTACAATTCATCCTCTAAGGACACCTTGGTGCACTAGTTTGGCTAAGAAGAGGAATCAGGAATAGCTATAGTGGTTAAGTCATTAAGATAAATCATACTTCGTTCCAATATCGAATATTAAGATTGTGACATTGAGTGACACATCTTAAGTAGGTTTGTAACGCTTATCAATTGTGGAATAGAGAAAGTTTTCTTATTCATACACATTTGGAATTTGTAAGTTGTGATGTCTTGAAAAAGAAAAAGACCAACTAGAACAAATTAAATTAAGTGTTAGTCTTGATAGAATTTCACACTAACTCTTGAATATTTGTTTTGTCAAGGAATGTTTCTTGACAAGAGAATCATATATGTCGAGAGGTCAGTGGGAGTATAAATGATCTTGAAAAGCTTCAAGAACAAATCAAGAGTAAACCTACTCAATGATCACTAGCATACAACTTGAAGTTTGTAACCTATCGTATTGACAAAATTCTATTTATGTGCCAATCCTGTTGAGTGATTATGCATATGAGTTCTACGAGTTCTCAATAGACTGTATAAGGCAAGCACCTTGTTCGATGAAAGTACATTGACTGGCATAGGTGAGCTGCTAGATAACTTGGAAGCAATGGTGGGACCCTTGATGGCAAGAAATTAAGAATGAACAAGTTCTGTCCATAAGAGTTTGAATTTGTCACAAACATTATCTTTCGATTATGCTTATGACAAATTTGCATCGATAGGAACACATGCACCATAAAATCTAAGTGCAATAAGGTTTCTCTCGTTCATGAAAATGATTGTGAGGAAACGCTTTCACTAAGAGAGATTTTAAGGAGATAGCAATTATGTAAATTACATTCTCAAATTCGATTATGATTACGACATCCCTCTTCATAGTTCGAATTGTGAGATTTGGCAGTTAATATGAACATTTAGGGCTTAGTAATATAAGTTCTGAATTAGTTTAGATACACATGTGAGCTATCTAAGGAAAGGTGTGTGAATTTTGAAAAAAAACTTAGATAAAGGCTTATCAAAGCGCATCGTATTGGAAATATGAACTTTGGAAAGTCAATAAGTATTGTCTTTTAGAAGTCCAACTGTTTTCTAAATACGTGTCAAAGCTAGTGGGAGTATAAATGTTATGCTGGTATGGATATAATCATCATGTTAGTGGGAGCATGATTATTATTGCAAGTTAGCAATATTAATTATAGAATACAAAAGTTTCACTTTGCAAAGTTGCATAGGTTGAAAAGTTGTTTTGCTATAATTAAGGGAGAGAATATTATACTTCGTTTCAAATCTAAAGGTTTAGATCGATAAATTTTGATCAAATTTAGTCAAAAAGATATATGCATGTTATGTTGAAAGGATTCAACGTAAGAGAATTCTATATATGGAAATAATTGTTGCGTTCTCACTCGATTATGATTACAGCATCCCTCTTCATAGTTCGAATCGTGAGAACGTGGCAAATAGAAATAGAAATATTATAGCAAAAGACTGGTAAAGTATCATGTCGTTTTAATATTCGACCATTCTAATATTTTCCAAATGCCTAGGGCATGAAGAGGGAAAGAGGACTAGAATCGGATTTGACTGAATTAGTTAAACAACTGTCAAAGAGAATCTAAGGTTCGCCAAGGATTGGTCACTTGTGGACAGTTAGAAGTATAGTCATGGATGGACCATATTGACATTATTATGAATAGATAAGATTCTATTTAAAATGAGTTGTCATATGGAAAATATGGAAATGTTTCCATATTGGGAGTTGGACGTTAAGAATCTGTGAGTCTAGAAAAACTTTTTTGCAAGAAGGATGTTCAAAGGAATGTACTTTGAATGTGAGACTTCACATCTATGGAATTGTCTTGTAACAATCTCCAATAGAGCATTTTCTAATTTCATTGGCTGAGTCTTGGTGACTTTTGTACCGTGACATTACGAAAGGACTGTTGCATAAAATGTTGGAATCTAACATATTCTATAAGAGGCAAGAATTTGGTATTCTTACACTTGTGGTAAGGATTGGGAATTGTAAAATGAGTGTGATTGAAAATGTTATTCAATTATACTATTTCACAGAGTAAGGACCATAAGTAAACATAGTGTGCATGCTAAGAGCATGGGACAATTGTCGTTATAATTCAAGTAAGAAGTTGATTACCCGAAACAACAAATAATGAGTAATCAATATGGTGATTAAATAAAAGTGTTTTATTTATACTCAAAAGTTTGGGGCCATATAAGATTAGTATTATTCTTGTGTTTCAATTTGCATGTTTTGACTTCCTGAATAATAAGATTATTCGAACGTTCCACAGTCGCTCATACTTTGGGAGTAGGTATGAAAGAAGATTGTCATGAATTGGTGTGTAGATTGTCTAAAGTGTATTAGACATAGCAAAAGTTTGCTACAACATTCATGAGTGCTTACGAATATGATTTGAGCATTGGATTAAACCCATGCTCACTTGGATCGCTTCATGGATTTTATCACGAGTGATTGGTGAGACGATAATATCTTATATTCTTGAAACCGAGATGTGTGAGTTGTATTTTGCGAGTTGGTTACACATTGATAATATGTAAACGCACCAGTAACTTGGTGTTATAAAACGTATTGTTGTGTGTGATTCGGTGAGTGAGTGCAAGCGAGCATTGAGTCGAAGTTTATCCGTTCCTTTTACCCAAAGTGGGATAAAAGCGATATCTGTGGGCCCCTCGATGATTTAGTGATGACACCCTAAGCGCTTGGCCAAGCCGGGACTAAGTTGATGTGTTCAATTGTAGTCTGTTGTCAGTCGTCATAAATCGGAAGTCGGGAAACAATATATAGACAGAGAGAATGATTTAAATCCATGTCTCAGTCTATACGATATCAAAAATGGAGGAATATATGATCCCTTATCTAAAGGACACGCTTCTGATATGATCAGAGTTGACAACGGCTTTTGAAAGCTACGATTGCGGTTCAGGATCTGAAGTCATACGCAGAATAATTATTAGACTTATCCAAGTGGGAGACTGTTGGATTAGTGTCTAAGTCCACAACTATTTTGGTATGTACTTGACCCGATGGTGCATGGTCCTTTTGGGTTGCCTTCACCAAAGCAACTTGATAGGATGAATTATAGAGAGAGAGGATTAATTATGATTTATTAATATATTATGAGAATAATATATTAAGGGAGAAATCATATTGTTTAATTAATATTAGTCAATAATTAAATAAGAATTAATTTTGTGGCTAGAAGAGATTAATTAAACTTAGGGGACTAGAACTATCAATTGTGTGATAGTTGAATATTGGGACTAATGGACTCCATATTAGAGGGGTGGACGAATTCTATGGGTAAACCCGTTAGAAATCGTCCAAGGCCTCTAAGGAGGGAGTCCATGGGCTGCTTAGGGCCTAAGCAGTCAAATTAGGGTTTCCTTGTTAGATAACCCTAATAGCCTCACTATTTAAGGACCCATAGGGCACCAAAAACGTGGCTAAGAGTTTCCTTAGGGTTTCTAGACGTTTTTGAGTGCCTCTCCTCTTCTCCTTCTTCATCTTCTTGCTCTTGGTGTTTGTGAGCCATTAGAGGAGTAACACTTGTGACTCTAAGCTTTCAGAACTAAATTACAAGAAGGAATAGATTGTTATTACTACATAACAATCAAAGGTAAGATCTAAACCCCATTCTTATGTTAATATCAATTATCACATGCTAGATCTAGGGTTTATGGTTTTGGATGATTATTGCATGTTCATTAGACAAACTAGATCCAAAGCTTTAGGGTTTGCATGTACACCATAGGAATGTTGTAGTGCTCATAACCCATCACTGAGGTGGTGCTCAAGACCACTAAGTTGATTCAGCGGGCTCCAGACAACTTAGAGTCAACAAAAAAGCTATGCCAACAGGCGCCGGTCAGACATGAAGTTCTAGGTGGGAGATATGGTTCTCCTAAAGGTGTCACCTTGGAAAGGTGTCATCCGGTTTAGGAAGTGGGGCAAGCTGGGCCCCATGTATATTGGTCCCCCTTAGGGTTTTGGCTCGGGTGGGCCGAGTTGTGTATCGTTTAGATCTTCTAGCCTAGGTCATTTAGATTCATATCACGTTTCATGTCTCTCAGCTGTGGAAGTGTTTAGTGGATGATTCCGTAGTTGTACCTTTGGAGGATATTCAGGTGGATGATCGCCTGAATTATATTGAGAGACCGGTGGCAATTTTAGATCGGAAGACGAAAACCTTGATAAAACAAGGTTGTGGAGCTGGTGAAGGTGCAGTGGCTACACTGCAAAGGGTCAGAGTGGACTTAGGAACCCGAGGAGGAGATGAGGGAGCACTATCCTGATTTGTTCGAGACGGCGAACTTCGAGGATGAAGTCTGATTCAAGTGGAGGAGAATTGTAACGCTTGATAATTTCCAAGTTATTTATTTAATTTAGAGTTATTTAATTGTTATGAGTTGGGCCTTGAATCATTGGATCTTTTCTTATTGGGCTTAGGGTGTGAAGTACACGGGGCATACCACCCTATGTACGCTGGGTGTACTGATGTGGAATGATCGCGGGTTCCATGCACGTACACGCTACGTACAAAATATTACGCGCAACGTACGTGTCTAGTCCCCCAAACCCAAATATTTAGGGTTTGTGTAATGCCCGGTTCCTAGTATGTATTTTAATAAGAATTATTCACTTTTGCAAAGGGAATAGATGAGTTGGAGGCCCCAAACTCGTCGAGTAGGAATGGTATTTTTGGACGCGGGACTTGAAGTCGACTCGACGAGTCGAGAAGCCTCAACTCGACAAGGAGAGCTGCCAGAGTGAAATCCTAATTTTTGGAGTTAGCATCCTATTTAAGGACCTTCACATTTCATTGTGGCCTCCCTCATCGCCTCTCTCAGTCTAGTAAAACCCTAATTCGTGATCTAGAGCCTTATGAGTGTTTGTGAGTGAAAAGAGAGTGATTCTTTGGTATTTCCTTGAAGGAGTGGAAGCTTGAAGTGCTTGGTTGAAGGAGGGAGCTTTGGATCAAGAGATTTCATTGTCAAAGCAGCCTTACTGAGGTTTAAAGTCTATGCCTTGACTATTCATTTACTAGATCTCTTCATGGGGTAGTTTAAGGCTTAAAGGAGCATATTTCGGAACCATTCATGGATGCAAGCATGTTTTGGCGTCATGACTTCAGATCTGGAGCCTTTGGGGGACTCCATGGCATAAAGGTGTCAACTTTATGGCCATGGGAGTCCCATGCAACTTGTGAACCACTTTTTATGGCTTTTTAAGCCAATTAACCCATGCATGGAGGTAAAGTTAGAAACTTTACGTGATATATCGACCCTAGGGAACCAAATCTATGGTTTGGAAGCTTAGAACCCGACTGGAAACGACTGAATGGATTTAGACTATGGGGGACTCGACGAGTTGTTCATACAACTCGGCGAGTTGGGTCGTGGTCCCCCCAACCTTTTCTATTACTGAGCAAACTCGTTGAGTCTAGAAGATGACTCAGTGAGTTGGCCATGGTTTGGGTTATGAATATTGAGGAACTCGACCAGCACCCTGATATGCAAGGCAAGGAGGAACATCGGAAGAGCGAGCGTATCATGGAGGTGTGCGCCAGGTTTTGATAGAGGAGGCACACAAATCCAGGTTTTCTATCCATCTCGGGGCGACGAAGATGTACATAGATCTTCGTCCTGATTACTGGTGGCCCTGTATAAAGTGGGATGTAGCTTGGTACGTTGAGTGGTGCTTGACCTGCAGGAAGGTCTAGGCCGAGCACTAGAGACCTCACGGCAAGACACAACTGTTGGATATCCCTATGTGGAAATGGGAAGATATTACTATGGATTTCATCACGAAGCTTCCCAGGACCGCACGGGGAGTGGATTCGATTTGGGTCATCGTGGATCGGTTGACCAAGAGCGCCCATTTCATTCCGGTCCAGGAGAGCATTTCGGCCGAGAAGTTGGCCGACATCTACATCAAAAAGGTAGTAGCTCATCATGGAGTGCCAGTTTCCATGATTTCTGACCGAGACATACGATTCACTTCCAGATTCTGGAAGAAATTTCATGACGAGTTGGGTACTCGTCTGCACTTTAGCATGACTTTTCACCCACAGACGGATGGTCAGAGTGATCGGACCATCCAAACCTTGGAGGATATGCTGCGGGCATGCGTTCTAGAATTCAGTGGTAGTTGGGATACCTACCTTCCCTTGGCAGATTTTTCCTACAACAGTAGCTACCACGTGACTATCGACCGACCTCCCTTCGATATGTTATATGGAAGGAAGTGCAGGACCCCGATATGTTGGGGTGAGGTTGGGAAGAGGGTCATGGGGAGTACCAAAGTGGTACTCAAGATGATAGAGAGGATCCAACAGGTCCGGAGCAGTCTTCAGACTGCTCAGAGTCGACAGAAGAGCTACGCCAACATGCTCCGTTTGGACCTGGAGTTCCAGGTCGGGAATATGGTTCTCCTGAAGGTGTCACCTTCGAAAGGTGTTATCTGGTTCAGGAAGCGGGGCAAGTTGGGCCCAGGTACATTGGTCCTTTTAGGGTTGTGGCCCGGGTGGGCAAGGCGGCGTATCGGCTGGATCTGCCAGCAGAGCTTAGTCAGATCCACAGTACCTTTCATGTCTCCCAGCTACGGAAGTGCCTGGTAGATGACTCTGCGGTGGTACCTCTAGAGGATTTTCAGGTGGATGATAGCCTGAACTACATAGAGCGGTCGGTAACCATCCTCGACAGGAAGACGAAGGATCTGAGGAACAAGAAGGTCGAGTTAGTGAAGGTTTAATGGCAGCACCGTAAGGGCTCGGAATGGACTTGGGAGCTGGAGGACGAGATGAGGTAGCTCTACCCCGAGCTATTCCCAGATGCAGCAGACTTCGAGGACGAAGTCTAAAATAAGTTGGGGAGATTTGTAACGCCCGGTTCCTGGTATGTATTTTAATAAGAATTATTCACTTTTGCAAAGGGACTCGAGGAGTTGGAGGCCCCAAACTCGTCGAGTAGGAATGGGATTTTTGGACGCGGGACTTGAAGTCTACTCGACGAGTTGAGAAGCCTCAACTCGACGAGTAGAGCTGTCAGAGTGAAACCCTAATTTTCGGGGTTTGCACCCTATTTAAGGACCTTAACATTTCATTGTGGCCTCCCTCAACGCCTCTCTCAGTCCAGCAAAACCCTAATTCGTGATCTAGAGCCTTTTGAGTGTGTGTGTGTGTAAGTGAAAAGAGAGTGACTCTTTGGTATTTCCTTGAAGGAGTGGAAGCTTGAAGTGCTTGGTTGAAGGAGGGAGCTTTCGATCTAGACATTTCATTATCAAAGCAGCCTTACTAAGGTATAAAGTGTATACCTTGACTATTAATTTACTAGATCTCTTCATGGGGTAGTTTAGGGCTTAAAGGAGCATATTTCGGAACCATTCATGGATGCAAGCATGTTTTGGAGTCAGGGCTTAAGTTCTGGGGCCTTTGGGGGACTTCATGGCATAAAGGTGCCAACTTTATGGCCATGAGAGTCCCATGCAACTTGTGAACCACTTTTTAGAGCTTTTTGAGCCAAATAACCTATGCATAGACGTAAAGTTAGAAACTTTACGTGATATATCAACCCAAGGGAACCAGATCTATGGTTTGGAAGCTTAGAACCCGACTGGAAACGACTGAATGGATTTAGACTATGGGGGACTCGACGAGTTGTTCATACAACTCGACGACTTGGGTCGTGGTCCGCCTAACCTTTTTTGTTACTGAGCAAACTCGTTGAGTCTAGAAGATGACTCAGCGAGTTGGCCATGGTTTGGGTTATGAAGATTGAGGAACTTGACGAGTTCAAGGAGGGACTCGGCAAGTTGTGGGTAAAAGGTCTCGACTATGCTATGAGGATGAACTCGACGAGTTCATGAAAGGACTCGACAAGTAGGATCGAGATCTCCGGGTTTTATGGATTATGGAACTCGACGAGTTGATGGACCAACTCGGCGAGTTGAGTCAACCAGGATGTTGACTTTGACTTTGACCATTGACCAGAGTTGACCCTTAAAAGGGTCATGAGTATAAAAGGGTAATTAAAGGAGATTTTTATGTGTAGGAGTTTGAGAGGAGTTGATCCTAGAGCCGAGGACAGTTCAGCTACTTCACGACATTGAGGTGAGTTACCTTCCAGTAGAGGTGGGTCGAAGGCACCAGTGCCAGCCCACTAGTAAGAGTTATACTAGAGATGCTTGTCTTTGTGATACTTATTTGGTATGTCACTATATGTTATGATTTATGTGCTAGTATGCTATGATGTTATGTGATAGTGGTAGGAGGGGTAGGATAGACCCCAGTACCGGTCGATAGGGCCGAAGGGGTATGTTAGCGCCCGGATAAGCTAGGCAGTATACGACTTATATCTTTATGCATTGGGATGCTAAGTGGTAGAAGTAGGGGTGAAATAGTCCCCGATAACGGTCAAAAGGACCGAAGGGGTAGGCCAGCACCCTGATATGCTAGGCGAGGTATCGTTCGACAAGACCGAAGGGGTAGGCCAGCACCCTGATATGCTAGGCGAGGTGCCGGTCGACAAGACCGAAGGGGTAGGCCAACACCCTGATATGCTAGGAAAGTTACCGGTTGAAAGAGGACAAAGGGGTAGCTAGTACCCGGATATGTTAGACAGTATGTGTTATGTATGGTATGTGGTATGATGGGGGAACTCACTAAGGTTTGTGCTTACGGTTTTCAGTATTGGTTTCAGGTATTTCCTCTTCTAAGGGAAAGGAGTCGGCACGGTAGCAGCGCATCGCACACACAATATTCCGCATATGAGATTTTTGGGATTTGTACTCTGACATTGTTACTATATTACGACATGCTTTTGAGACATATGATCTATGGTTTTGTGAAATGAAAAAACTTGATGATGTTTTCTATAAATTGTTTTATGAATCGTTATATCAAAAATGAAATTTTTGGTCATGATTTTTGGGATGTTACAGTTTGAGCACTATTTAAAGAACATTATGTTGGATATAGTGTCTAAGTCCATAACTTTATTTGGTATGTACTTGACCCGACCCGGCATGGTCCATTTGGGTTGCATGACATTGCAATACTTGGATAGACTAAATGAGAGAATAAGGCACTTATGATTATTAATATATTATAAGTTCTAATATATTAATAATAGTATTATTTAATTAGTATTGATCAAGTATTAATCTAGTATTAATTTGGTGATCAAAGTGAGACTAATTAAATAGATAAGGGTTGATTATGACAATCATCAATTCTTTTATGGTGGATTAAATGATCCATGGTTTATGGGTTATGGATGTAACCATTTGGAGCTCCATGGATAGTCCATGGGAGTTACAAACCCATGGGTCATGAGAAATGAAGAGTCATGGCAATTATGGGTCTTCATGATGAAACCCTAATTGTGACACCACTATAAAAGGGACCCTATGGCTAGCAAAATGGTGATCTAGTGGACCTAGTGTTACTAGAGAGGGCATAACCGATTTTGAGTGCTAGAAGTATTCTCTCAAGTTATTCCAAGTCTTGTGGTGTTGTGTGAAGCATTTGAGGCACAACATTTGGGGTGCTAGGCTCACAAAGTCTTGAAGGAATCCAAGCAACAACAAGGTATGTATTTCTACTAGTTTTTATGTTTTATGTAATCCCCATGCCATGCTAGTTAGGAAATAACCTTGAAAAAGAAATTTGCATGTATATAGAGAAAACATAGATTCAAGGTTATTAGGGTTGCATGTTCACTTAGGAAGTGTTAGAATGCTCAAAAACCCATCAGTGGTATCAGAGCCTAGGATTGTTTTCTGTATACTTGATGCAAAACTGCTTAAAAATCGAAAAATTCTGCACTCTGACGACTGGACTCGCCGAGTCCATGGGGAGGACTCGCCGAGTCCATGAACAAATTCATTCTACTCGCCGAGTAGAATAATGCACTCGGCGAGTAGGAGCGTGCTGGGCAGTTTTTCGAGTTTTGTTGCTGGAAATGGATTAAGATCATTATCCCAATCTGTTTTGGACTTGTAAAATCTGTTTTTCAAAATGATAATGATTATGTTAACCCATTTTACATGACTTTTATCAATTTTCAAGTATTGTATATGTTTATATGATTTTCTTGAAATTGTTTGATATGAATATTTGTTCTTATGAGTTTTTAGAAGATCATAGGAATTTTGTGTAACTTACATGCTTGTTTAATTCATGATCTTAATGCTAATGATGGTGTCCATAACTTGTCCTCAAGTTATGGATAACCAAAAGTCACTTCTTTTAATTATGATTAAAGAACTAAAGAGGTTTCATAAAATGAAGAGTCTTCATTTTATGAACCATTAAAACTCATAAGTTACAAATTGAAGAGACTTGGAATAGTTTCAATTCTTGCCCTCAAGTTTTGGAATTTGAAAAGCCTTACACTTTAATTCCAAATTGAACTCTTAGAATTTTTTAAAGGTAAAATTCAAGCTTTATGGACTTCATTAAATTAATTAAAGTGTTTAATTAAAAGAGTTAATAATTCCATAAAGAAATGGTTTAAATTTAATTAAATTAAGTATAGTTTAATTAATAGATTAAACCACCAAGTATTTTAAATGTTTAAAATACACCCTTATACTATTATTATAATTTTAATTATATAGATATGTATAAGAATATGTCATTCTTACCGTTAGTAGGCCTCATTCACGAAGCCGGTCTATAAGGGGGGTATAAGGTTGTTACCTATAAAATGGTGACTTAATGGGTGTCCACTCTCACCCACCGCTTCCTTGATCGGTGGAGGGTCGTTAGCCGAACGGGTAGGATACGACTTTAAATACTCGTTAAAAGTATAATGAATTATAAAGTAACTATACATTATAAATTCCCAATCTTAGTTACTTTAGGAAAATGTGAAATTGGTGCTAGCCCATAAAATTACACTTTGTACCTTACCAAGTCGTTAGTGGAGCGTGTGTGGTTAACCGGCACACTAACATGGACTAGTAAGAGTGGCAAAGGGTAACTTGACTTTATTATAGATCGGTGAAGCGTGTGTGGTTAATCGGCACATCGATTAGGTAATATTGTTGAGGGTACCAAGTCAATTTGTATGGTTATTCACACCTTGTTTGTGATCCTCGGCATCCCAGTCACAAACTTGAGAGGGCACAATCGAGATTCAAACATGCCATTGAAAGTTCAATGTATCTCAAAAGATCTAGGAGTTTCAAATCCAATTAAAAACTTAATTATATTTCGTTTTTTATGGTGGGAATTGGTAAATCGTCATTTACCTACCTTCAACTATTTTATAATTTGGATTACGACATCCCTCTTCCAGTTATAAATAGGTTGTTGGGGTCCTAGCCTTAATATTTCATATTGGGTGTTATATTAAGGACTTTAAATCAACTAACTTGAATTTCTCCCATTATAGATGTCTAGTTTAGACAGCTATGGTCTTCCCAAATCTTTAGGAACAAGCTTCCTAATGAAGATGATATCCCAAATGGCAACCAAGGTGAAAGATCAATCCCTTTGTTATGCATTAGTGGGACTGGAAATCATACTTCACTTCCTCCACCTCCTCTAAATCTCCCTATCCCACAAGTTTCAAGACATGATAAGTTCTAAGTCACTCAATCCCTATTGGCAAACAAAGTCTATATGTGCTTAGGTCTTGGAGATTAAGTCACATATTGACAAGCCGGGAGAGTCGGGTGTCGAAGTCTCAAGGTAGCTGGCTGTTGACTTGGTCACTCCCTGATAACAGATCACGACATGACCCTTAATGATCTTACCTATTTGCTTGATGATGCTGAATCAGCAATGATTTGGAGCATTAGTAAAGCAAAATTTTATTGGAAGATCAACTTCCCACACTTCCATGGACATTGACAATGGTAACATTGGAAGTCCAGAAAAACTTTCTCTTCCCAATTGAAAGGGATTGGCCATAGTCCACTCGGTTGACCAAATGGCAAAGAGAAAGGCTAGGTCTGTGATAGTCCCGTGTACCGTTTCCAAAGAGTCCATATGTTTCTGTTGCCAAAGGAAGGGCATTGGTTGCGAAGCTGCCAAATTTACCTAAAAATCCATAAGGATAGTAAAGTCAAATGTTTGACTCTACTTCAGGTAAAGTCCATTGTCTAACTCTATTAAGTTTCTATTCTGAGATTCTTATTGCATGATGTGACTGGGTCACATGTTGATGTTTTAAGAATCAAAGAAAAGTGAAGAAACTTAAAGGAAGTATATGCTGATTCTGATCGCGAAGAGGGATTTTGATCGCATGGTTCGGTGATCAGAATTTTGAGCTATTACTTAAGAGTTGAGACATATTGCTTAGGAATAGATAACAACAAGGTTTTCATATGGGTTGTAAGGATAAGTTTTCCGCAAAGTTTTAAAATAAAGAAAAGTTTTGATTTTATTTATTTTAAGTATCCTTACAATGGCATTTGTGAAAAATTGTTGATTATATGTTTCCATTAATAGCAATATTTGAAAATGGATTTGATTCTTTCATTTGTGGTAGTATCATAATTTACCAAATAAGGAAAGATTCTCATCGCCCAAGTTTCAGTTAGATAGAAACTTGGAATCATGCAACTTGTATTGTATGATGAATGAGAAGTTTTTGTCTTTGGGAAATTAAGACTAATTCCTTGTTCACATGTACATGTGAGTCAAGTGAAGGACTAAAAGATTGGGTACACTTGGTTGTGTGCTGGTCAGGTCCACCACAAAGATAGATAAGATTATTCGTTATGATTTACTAAAGTTTAGTAAATATGGTTATGCTTACGAGTTTAAGTGTAATTCTGAAACATTGGAAAAGTTTCAATGTATGGCAGAATGAATAAGAAGGATCAAATAAGGCAGAAAGATAAAATTTTCTCCAATCTGAAGAGATGGGAGAGTACTTGTGTATTTTGTTTTATGATTATCTTAGTGATTATGGAACCATATCACAATTGATCCTCTAAGGACACCTTAGTGTGTTTGTTGCCTGAGGAGAGGAATCGTGAATTGTTGAAATGGTTAAATCAAAAAGATAATTCATACTTCGTGCCAAAAACAAATCCAGGAGTTATACTCCAAGATTGTAACTTGAGTGACATAGTCTTTAGAAAGTTCATAACACTTGTCAAATGTAGAGTAAGATGTTTCCTATTCTTGTACATTTGAGATTGGTAAGTTGTGATGTTTTGGATAAAACAAAGACCAGCTAAGACCAATAGTGAGAAGTGTTTAACTTGATAAGAATCCGCACTAGATCTTGAATATTTGTTTTGTCAAGGAATGGTTCTTGACAAAGAGAAGTCTTATATGTCAAGAGGATAGTGGGAGTCTAAATGATTCTGAAATAGTTTCAAGAACTAAATCAAGAGTTTTGTTAATCACTAGCCCACGACTTGAGGTTTGTAACCTATCGTGTTGACATATTCTTGTTTCTGTGTCTGTTCCAGTTGAAAGTTGATTATGCTTGTGAGTTCTATGAGTTCTCAATTGTTTGCATAACAACCCGGAAGCAATGGTGGGCATTGTGCTACCAGGTGGCAAGAAATTAAGATTGCACAAGTTCAGTCCCTATGAATTTGGAAGTGTCACTAACCTAGTCCTGTGATTATGGTTATGACAAATTCACATGGATAGGAACACATACACCATAAAATCTAAGTGTCATAAGGTTTCTCTTCGATTCATGAAAATGATGGTGAGGAAACGCTTCCACTAAGAAGATTTTAAGTAGATAGCGGTTGTGATATTTGCATTCTCATATAGTTAGTGGAGCGTGTGTGGTTAACCGGCACACTAACTAGTGAGAATTGCAAAAGGTCTAGACACACATGTGAGCTATCTAAGGAAAGGTGTATGTTTTTGATAAAGTCTTATCAAAGCAATCTAGTATCAGAAATATGAACTTTGGTAAGAAAGTCAATAAAGTATTGATTTCTAGAAGTCCAGTAGATTTCTGAGTACATGTCAAAGCTAGTGGGAGCATAAAGTGTTATGCTGGTAATCATTATGCTAGTGGGAGCATGACGATTATGTTAAATATTGCAGGTTAGCAATGTTAATTATAGAAAACAAAAGTTTCAATTCGCCTTGAAAAAGTTGTTTTGCTATAATTAAGAGAGAGGATTTTATACTTCACTCCAATTCTACAAGCTTAGATTGAGAATTTAATCTACTTTAGTCAAGAATATATATGAATGTTATGTTGGAATGGTTTAACATAAGGAAATTCTATATATGTTGCGTTCTCAAAATTCGATTATGATTACGACATCCCTCTTCATAGTTCGAATTATGAAAACATGGCAAATAAAAAATTTTATAGCATAAATCATGTCCCATATGCTTTGGGTATAGGTTTGATTACATGTGCTATAATATTCATCCATTCTAAATTTTCCAAATGCCTAGGGCATTAAGATGGAAAAAGGAATAGAACTGGAAATGACTAAAATGATTAAGCAAAGTTGTTGAGGACAATCTGAGGTTTACCAAAGATTGGTTGCTCATGGACAATTAGAAGTATAGAGTAAGGACCATATTGACATATTTTGAAAAGAGGCAACTCTTGTTCAGAAGTGATGGTCAAAATGGTAATATGGAATTGTCTCCATAGGTGGAAGTTATTCTTTGAATCTGTGTAAGATTAAAGAACTTAATGCTAAGAAGGATGTTCAAAGGAATGTACTTTGAATTTGAGACTTCATTTCCATGGAATTGTTTTCCATTGGAATACTTTGTAATTTCTGTTGCCAAGTCTTTGTGACTTCTGTGCATAGTCATTACAAGGGGATCATTGCATATAAGTTTAGAATCTAACAGATTACAGTAGATGGCAAGAGTTTGGTATTCTTTCATTTACAACGAGGATTGGAATTGTGAAATTAGCATCATTGGAATATTGTCAATTGATCTATTTCACAAAGAGAGGACCATATGTAAACATAGTATGCATACTTGGAGTATGGCATAATTGTTGTTTGGAAAAACATAGTGTACATGCTTGGAGCATGGGACAACTAATGTTTTAATTCAAGCATAAAGTTGATTAATCGAAACATAAATAATGAGTAATCAATATGGTGCTTAAATAAAAGGTGTTTTTATTTACACTCAAGGTGTTGGGGCCATATAAGATTAGTATTATTCTTATGTTTCACTTTGCATGTTTTGACTTCCAGAATAATTATGTTATGGTATATATCATATTATTCAAACCATCCACAGTCAGTCATATGTTGGAAGTAGATATGAATCAAGACTGTCATGAATTTGGCTTGTATGATTTGTCTAAAGTGTTTTAGACAATGCAATGGTTGCTACAACATTCATGAGTACTCATAAGGGCTGACGCTCACTTGCATCACTTCATGGAATTTATCTCGAGTGATCGTGAGACGGTAATATCATATAAATCTTCAAACCTAGAGATATGAGTTGTTGACTATGAGTTGGTTATTCATTGATTGCACGAAAACGCATTGGTAACTCGATGTCATAAAACGTGCCTTTGTGAGTAATTCAACAAGTAGTTAGTACAAGCATATCAGTCGAAGTTTATCTGTTCCTTCTAGAAATAGAAGCGATATCTGGGCCCCTCGATGATTTGGTTTTGACCTATGTACCGGGCCCGGTCAGAACCTAATTGATGTGTTCAATTTAGTTCTATGTCGAAACAAATCAGAGATCGAGAAACAAATGCTGGACAATAAGTAAGACCATGTTCCATGTGTTTGTCCGGCTGATATCATGAGAACAGAGGATTGTATGATCACTTATCTTAAATGGCGTATCATCATCATCTCAGTTCCGAGAGACTTTGAAAGAGCTACGATTGCTAGTCGGATTTTGAAGTCATATTTGCAAATATAGTTATTAGACTTATCCAAGTGGGAGACTGTTGGATATAGTGTCTAAGTCCATAACTTTATTTGGTATGTACTTGACCCGACCCGGCATGGTCCATTTGGGTTGCATGACATTGCAATACTTGGATAGACTAAATGAGAGAATAAGGCACTTATGATTATTAATATATTATAAGTTCTAATATATTAATAATAGTATTATTTAATTAGTATTGATCAAGTATTAATCTAGTATTAATTTGGTGATCAAAGTGAGACTAATTAAATAGATAAGGGTTGATTATGACAATCATCAATTCTTTTATGGTGGATTAAATGATCCATGGTTTATGGGTTATGGATGTAACCATTTGGAGCTCCATGGATAGTCCATGGGAGTTACAAACCCATGGGTCATGAGAAATGAAGAGTCATGGCAATTATGGGTCTTCATGATGAAACCCTAATTGTGACACCACTATAAAAGGGACCCTATGGCTAGCAAAATGGTGATCTAGTGGACCTAGTGTTACTAGAGAGGGCATAACCGATTTTGAGTGCTAGAAGTATTCTCTCAAGTTATTCCAAGTCTTGTGGTGTTGTGTGAAGCATTTGAGGCACAACATTTGGGGTGCTAGGCTCACAAAGTCTTGAAGGAATCCAAGCAACAACAAGGTATGTATTTCTACTAGTTTTTATGTTTTATGTAATCCCCATGCCATGCTAGTTAGGAAATAACCTTGAAAAAGAAATTTGCATGTATATAGAGAAAACATAGATTCAAGGTTATTAGGGTTGCATGTTCACTTAGGAAGTGTTAGAATGCTCAAAAACCCATCACATTATGACCTGAGGATCTTCTTTATCAGCCTCCTCTTGTCCCTAAACAGCCTCCACGAAACCCTAACCCCATTGTTGAGTGTTCTTAAGCTTGTAAGGTCTTTTGAGTGCATTTTGGTGCGTTTTGACTCATTTTTATGAAAAGAAGGTTGGAGCAAGGTGGTGGTTCAAGGAAAAGCTTGTAGATCCGGATTATCTGCTACATTTCTAGCTTGTGCAAGGTATAAAGTATTGATATTGATCTTTAGAAGCTAACATCTCCATGTTTTAGCTTTTGGACCCTTTTTGGTCCCATAGATGAGCTCTTGTGGATTATTTTCGTTTCTGAAGCTTAGAGTTGTTACTCTTGGTGTTCTTTGTGTCCTAGAGTCATAAAGTTGCAACCTTTGAAGCTTTAGTCCAACCATGCATGAGTAATGACCATTTTTATGGAAGTAGATTGTTATATTTTGATTTTGGGCCCATTTCGGGCATGCAAAGCCACCAAGTTGTTGACTTTATGGGTTAACATGTTGTATATCACTCAGATCTGTGATTGGGACTCTTGGACTTAAGTGGTTAAGGACTTATTGAAGAAAAGGCTTAATAGGTAAGTACAATGGGCGTACAAGCTCGTACGTGCAACATACCAGCCATGTAGTATGTACGCTTAGCGTACAGCTGAGTACGCCCCGTGTACTCAGGCGGTTGGGCTTGGTGTTGTTTGGGCCTCGGTTTGGGCCATTTTTTTGGACCTTGTTGCTTTGGTACTTTTAGGCCATCTGGAATTAATCTTTTCGATGAAGGAATTTTAGTGGGGATTAGGGAAAGGTCCATTTGGGGGTTTGGGCCCAATTTCGAAAATTGGGCCATAAGTGGGACTTTGTGGATCTTTTGGTTTCGGGCCTTATTGGTTTATGGTTTTGGTCCTTAGTTTTGGTTCAAGCTAGGCCAGGGGTAAAATGGTTATTTTACCCCAAGTATGGATTATTGACTATAGTTTGGAACCCCAAGTGTTGATTGGGTGTTATTTTGTACTGATAACTCGGGGAGTCGTCACGCTAGCAACTAGGGATTTCTTTCTGTGAGATTCAACATTTGAGTTGAGTTTCCTCACTGGGTTTAGCGGGTCTAAGGCACCAATGCCGAACCTTATTGATTATGTTAGGATGCTAGGAGTCTGTGTAACCCTTGCATGTGTTATGTGTTGCTATGTATACCGGGCGGGGCTCGATGCCAGGCGAGGCCTGAGGACTGGAACAGATGCTAGTGTTATGATCATTATATGTGTTAGCATGATGATTTGATATTGATTGTATGTGTATAGCGGGCGAGGCCCAGTGACAGGCGAAGCCTGAGAGTAACAGATATGTATACCGAGCGGGGCTCGATGCTGGGCGGGGGCCCAGTGTATGATTTATTATGTATGGCATGGGATAGTTGGGGAACTCACTAAGCTGTGTGATTACGATTTTAAGTTTATGTTTTAGGTACTTCCAGTGGCAAGGGGAAGAGCTCGGGATGACTGCATTGCACACACCATATGGATTTTGTTAATGGGATACACTCTGATTTTCCTGATATTTGACATACTCATTTTTTTTGGGTTGTATGAACTATGATTTGAGATATTGTTTTCACTTGAATGAAAAATGAAATTTTTGGGTCGTATCTTTGGGTTGTTACAAGACACTTGCGTGCCATGCATGTCCATATGCGCACCGCGCACATGGGTGTCGTGGTTCCTCGGGTTTGATGACATGTGGTAATCAATGGCTGGGGCATCTTGGCGGCTTCTAGATGGTCGTGCGCAGGGCGGAGACGCGTGCTACGAAATTCAAACTTTAAAATTGTGTAACTTCTTTATACGATCTCCGTTTTTATGTTCTTTATATCCACGTGTAGCTATCGATGGGAACTATAACTTTCATTTAGACTCCGTCGGATAATTTTGAATTTATTTATTTCATACTGGCTTAGACTGTTAAAGCCCGAATAAAATGCATAACTTTATCATACGACGTCCTCCTTCAACTGTCTTTATGTCGTTCGAATCCTAGTAACGAGATCTTCATCTCTCATTTAGATTGTTTCGGCTAATAATCAACTGATCTAAAATTCGATATCTGAGCTGTCTACAGTTACAATGAATCTTATAAAAATTGTAACTTCCTCTAATGAAGTCAGATTTGGACATTCTCTATATGTACGCTCTCGGTTTAACAACTACTATGACTTTTCTTTAGATCACTAAGGCTAAAAGTAACCTAACAAAATTTCACATTTTACGGCGCGCGTTGCCGAATCGCGAAACATCAAATGCTTATAACTTATTCATTATAAATCAAATTTAAACGATCCTTATATCCCCGTAATCCTTGTCGCGACTACTTCAACTTTCATCAAGGGTATTCAACCTAATTTCTATTTTATTATGGACACGTATTTTATTCTTATTTTATTATATTGTGGTAACCACGTATACTACAAATAATTACACATAAATCACATAATACTCAAATAATTTCCGTTTATTAGTTCAAATAAGTTACAATTGTTGACCCTAAACATTACATCATCTTTATTAATGTCTAGTGGAAAACGTGGGCGTTACATTTGCCTACCATAGCCACTACTCGAAACAGCCCAATAAATCGGGGCCCCAACTTGTCCCTCTTCCTAAAGCGTATTACACCCTTTTAGGGTGATATCTTCAATAAAACCATATCCCCGACCTGAAACTCTAACTCAAACTGTCATCTGTCAACATAACTCTTCTACCGAATCTAAGATGTCTGCAACCTCTGCCTAATCTGCTGGATAAGCTCTGTCGTCTGAAGGACCACCTTGGTCTTCCCCATAACCTTGTGACCGACCTCCCCCCAACAAACTGGTATACGAAACTTCCTCCCGTAAAGAAGCTCGAAAGGTGGTGCACCAATACTATAATGGTAACTGTTATTGTACGAAAACTCAGTCAAGGGAAGATAGGAGTCCCAACTCCCACCGAAATCTATGACACAAGCTCTCAAAATATCCTCGAACATCTACATGGTCCGCTCGCTCTGGCCGTCAGTCTGCAGATGATAGGTGGTGCTGAAGTGCAATCTCGTACCCAGTTCCTCGTGGAACCTCTGCCAAAATTGTGCAGTGAATCGAACATCTCGATCAGATAAAATGGAGACTGGAACACCATGTCGAGCGATGGTCTCGCTTACATACACATCAGCCAATTTCTCGGCCAAGGAACTCTCTTGAATAGCCAAAAAGTGGGCACACTTGGTCAGACGATCCATAATGACCCATATCGTATCAAATCCTTTAGCCGTCTTGGGTAACTTGGTGATAAAATCCATGCTGATCTGTTCCTATTTCCACATGGTAACCTCCAAAGGTTGTAGCTTGTTGTGCGGCCTCTAGTGCTCGGCCTTGACCATCCGACATGTCAAGCACCTCTCCACATACCAAGCTATCTCCCTCTTTATGGACGACCACCAATAACTAAGTCTCAAGTCCCGATACATTTTTGTGGCTCCAGGGTGTGTCGAAAATTTGGACTTATGTGCCTCCTCCATCACGGTCTGCCTGACCCAAACAAAATTTGGAACCTAAATTGGACCACATTGCATCAATAACCGCGGCTATCGGTGCCAAATCTACTGATCTGACCTCTGATTCTTTCCTTTTTCTAATGCTTACTCTTGATTCCCTAGGCCTGAGCCTCCCTGATCAATTCCAAAAGTGATGAATCGATAGAAATCGTCATACATAAACCCTCATTAGAAGTACTAGTCATCTTGCGGCTCAAAGCATCAGCGACCACATTTGTTTTCCTGGAAGATAAAGAATCTCGCAGTCATAATCCTTGACCACGTCAAGCCATCTACGATGTCTCATATTCAGATTCGGTTGATCCATGAGATATCTCAGACTCTTGTGGTCCATGTGGATGTTACATCGAACCCCATATAGATAATGTCGCCAAATCTTGAGGGAAAACACCACCACCCGAACTCCAGATCATGCTTCGGGTACCGACTCTCATGTGGCTTCAAATGCCTAGAAGCATACGCAATAACCTTCCCTCGATGCATGAGTACTGCCCCCAAACCGGTGATAGAAGCATCATAATAAACAACAAAATCCTCCACGCCCTCTAGAAGGGTCAACACCGTGCCCCACATAATTTATGTCTCAGCGTCTCGAACACAGCCTGCTGTTCAGGCCCCCAACGAAAATCCACGCCTTTCCTCATCAAACGAGTGAGAAGTATAACAACCTTGGAAAAATCTTGAATAAACCTCCCATAATAACCTACCAAAAACATAAAACTCCTGATCTCCGGGGGAGACTTCGGGACCTCCCACTGCATAACTGCTTATATCTTGGTCGGGTCGACCAAAATCTCGTATTATTTAACGAGGTAAGCCAAGAACTGGACATCCCATAATGAAAACTCACACTTTGAGAACTTGGCACAAAGCCTCTCCCTATTCAAAACTCCTAATAGCTCTCGAAGGTACTCCTCATGCTACTCCTTGGTCTTGGAATAGACCAGGATGACCGAACGATCGAGCATCGACCTGCATACCCGATTCATCAAATCCGTAAATGTTGCTGGTGTGTTGGTGAGCCCAAGCGGCATCACCATGAACTCGTAATGACCATAACGAGTTTGAAACGTTGTATTTTCCATGTCCCCGTATCTAAATCTCACCAGATGATACCCTGACCTCAAATTGATCTTGGAGAACTAAGATGAATCCTGCAGTTGATCGAAGAGATCATCAATCCATGGAAGTGAGTAACGGTTCTTCACCTTCAACTTATTCAGCTCTCGGTAATCAATGCATGTCCGGTGTGAACCATCCTTCTTCTTCACAAACAAAATCAGTGCTCCCTATGGCAAACTGCTCGGTCGGATAAACTACTTGTCCAACAGCTCCTAGAACTGAGAGGACAACTTCTGCGTCTCAAGCGGTGCCAATTGATATGATGCCTTAGCACTCGGGGCCGCACTGAGAACCAAATCAATCCTGAACTCAACGTGCCTCGCAGGAGGCACACTGGGTAAATCCTTTGGGAATACGTCTGGAAACTCTCTGACTACAAGCACATCTGAAAATAAAACTCCCCCTTAGATTCGAGTGTCAATCACGTAAGAAAGATAACTCGAACATCCATGCTAAAGATACTACTGAGCCGTGGCGGCTAAACAAAAGGCTGAACCAACCCTGGTACCCTCGCCACAAATAATTAGTTCCCCCCCACTTAGGGTTTGAACTACCACCCGCTGTCCCTCACAGTCAATCATGACACTAAATATGCTCAACCAATTCATCCCTAGTATCACACACACGTCCCCTATGGGTATGGGAATCAAATACATTTGGTAAGACACCGCAAACATCTTTAGGATACAATCTCGGAAAATGATTGAAGTAGAAACCCCGTGCTCGTTGGCGATGGAAACTCGCAACGGACACTCCAAAACTTCGAGTGACATATGGAAACTCCTACTGAAGGACTGAGACAAAAAGGACCGACTCTCACCCGAGTCAAAAAGCACAAGAGCAGGCAAGGAATTCACTAAGAACGTCCCTTGCAAAAATACAATCATAAGCATATAATAAAATATTTTACCAGAATAATAAATGAGAACATACCAGTAATGACGTCAGGCACCGCCCTGTCCTCCTCTGTTGTGAGCCAAAAAGTATGAACCCTGACGTTCAGGGCCTCAGCTCTCCCTTGACGTCCATCTGTAATCCTCAATGTTGTCGGGGCTGGTGCCTGCACGAGTCGAGCAGCAAGAAAAGGATATTGGGCCTTCATATGGCCCACCTGATCACAATGATAACAAATCTTGGTACCCATAAACGGAGCTTGCTGGTGACATTCCCTTGCGAAATTCCCTTCCTTGCCACATTTGTGGCACCCAGTAGCTGGTCGACATGCGCCCTCAAGGGCCTTCCCGCACTTGCCACAAGTGTCTCCCCTCTAACCACCAGATTGTGAATCAGCGGGCTTGAACCACTTTGTTGTTGGCTATGACTAAGCCGAAGCCTATCTCTGCTCCCTTTTATGGGTTTCAATCTCAATCTCCCTCCTCCGCACGGAATCTTGAAGCTCAGAGAGGGTACGATATCGTTGGGTAGATACAAACTCCTAAATCCCAGTCTTGAGCATGCTCAAGTATCGCGACATTTGGGCCTGATTCAAAGCAGAATACTCAGGGCATAAAAGAGATCTCTCAGTAAACATCTTGGTGATCTCTATCACCGACTCTGTCATCTGCCTCAACGACATATACTTCAGATCCAAACTCTCCCTCTCCACCAGGGGAACATACTCAGTGTGAAACATCTCTGAGATCTGCCCTTAAGTAACAGCAATTCTCTGCTCAAGAGTATAAGAACTGGTCACCAGATTCCACCAGTCCTTCGCGGCCAGATGTAGAAGGTTCAGGGAGCACCTGATGTAACATACACGTTTTGAAATCGTGTTATGTAATTAGAAAACTTAATAATATTATGAAATATTATGTGAAATTGAGTGTTGAGTTCTAACAGATAGTTTTTACTAGAAATGAAGTAAAACTATGTTTAGAATCACTCATAAAATATTGGAAGTCTTATGAGATTCCAATTAAAAGCCAAATAGTGGAATTTAGCGAAAATATAAAATTTGAAATAAGTAAAATTTTATTATTAAAAGTTGTAGATAATCTCGTTAGAAACATGTAGGCGAAAACCTCGTCGAAATCCGAGTTATAACGAAGAAGTTATGACCAATCGAAGATCCGCGACAAAACCGGCTCGGCGCCGAATGACGTAAAAAGTGAGTTTTTGATAAACTACTTTTAGCCTTAGTGATCTAAATGAAATTCGTAGTATTCGTTAAACCGAGAAGTTCGATAAAAAGAACGCCAAAATCTGACTTCGTATGAGGAAGTTATGATTTTTCCAAGTTTCAGCTTAGTAGTAGACAGCTAAAAACTCGAATTTTAGATCGAGTGATTTTTAGCCGACACAACCTAAACGAGAATCGAAGGTCTCGTCATTAGTAGTAGAACGGTAAAAAGTCTGACGAAAACAGACGTCGGATGAAGAAGTTATGAATTTTTAACGGATTTACCAGTCCCGGTCTATTAAAAATAATAATATAAAAATAAAGTCAAAATTTTCCGACGAAGTCTAAACGAAAGTTGTAGAGCATAATTTTCTCTACGCGTTCATATAAAGAACGTAAAAAACGGAGCCCGTATGAGAAAGTTATGGATTTTACAAGATTGGGCACATTTTTCAATAATTTTTGCAAGAATAGTGTTCGATCCACGTGGCGTCTTCTGATTGGACCGCAGCCTCGCGTGGCACCCGCTGATTGGTCCGAAGTCATCACCCTTTTTCCCCATTGGACCGAAGCTCGGTCCACTAAGAAGCTTCCAGCCGTCCGAACCGAGGTCTCGCAGGTCCGACGTGTGTAGAAGCCACCTGTCTGATGCCAGCTGGTCCGAGCCTCGCATGCGTGCCTTCGCCTCCTGATGCCGCGTGTCCGAACCCCTCGCTTCCGCGTGTCCCTTCTCGGCCGACCTTCGGATTTCCTCCCCTATAAATAGTGGCCTTGCGAGATTACCCGGGGAAAATGGGAAAATGACCATTTTCACCCCCCTTTTCTATATTTTCATTATTTTGATATCCCCTGAAGCCCCAGGATTATTTCCAACGCCCGAAACACGCCCCGAAGTGCCCGAAGACCCGAAAAATTTATCTTTTCGGTTTTGAAGCCCTACCTTCGCAAGGCCCGATTTTTCAAGAAAACTCCCGGTTTTCAACGACGAAAGTCATATTTAGAGCTGAAGTGCTGCCAAAATTACTATTTTGACCCCCGGTTATTTCACTGTGAGTTTAATATATAGGAACAATTGTATGTTATGTGTTATATGTGCTATGTGCTTTTCAGTGTTATTATTCCGGGTTATTTTCCCGTGTTATTTTTATTTCTGCTATTTATGATAGCAAAGCTATACCTTTGACCATGTGATCAGTTTAAGAACTCAGATTCACGGTGGTACTGGTATGTAGCCTCTGGCCATGTAGAGCATGTCCCCCAGTAAGTGAATGACTCTATTCTATGGCATTGGCATAAGGTTAGACAGGGCGTACGTAGCCTCTGGCCATGTAGAGCATGTCTTCGTAAGAGAATGAATTCTATTCTATGGCATTGGCAGATCGTTAGACAGGGCGTGAAAACCTGTAATCTACCGAAATGTTTAAATCAGAAAGTGTACGTCTTCTATGCCATTTGGGCCAAAGTGTTATTGATGATTATCAAGTATGGAAATTGTTATGTCTCGTTGATTGTATATCTTTGAATCAAATCATTGATTGATATGGAAAGTTGGTCACATGATTCACATATGCCTTTGTTGTTCCTTGTTCCTCTTTGCTTCTGCCATATTGAAGTATATATATGGCATAACGTTATATTGTATCTATTATTGAACTCACTAAGCGTCACCGCTTACCCCTCTCAATGTTTAACAAATTTGCAGGAGATAAGTAACCAGTATGGTTATATACTATCCGAAGATGTAGAATAGATTTTTGCTATTACTTTTGTACTTCGGTTTATGTATGTGTAAAATTACAATATCCTGGGTAGTTATGTAAAATATTAAAACATAGTCGGTTTGTATCCAATCCTTTGTAATCACTTTATCAATGTAAGATATTGTTTTATAAATATGCATGTAGCATGTTTTGGAGTAACTATATTGTCAAGTATGAAAGTTTGGGTCTTTCAGAAATATGAAAGTATAGAAAGGGGTCCTTTCACCTGACCATCCAGTCCTCCGGACAGGAAAAGTGAAGAAGCAGCCCTCCACATCAGAAATCCATCTCATGGCCATGATCGGGTCCTTAACCCGATCGAACTCCAGGGGCTTCGTATTGCTGAAGTCCCGGTACTGAAATGACCCTTCCCCTAAACCCCCGCAGCAACAAAAGTTGTCGTAGGTGCAACAGCAGCAGCCTCAGTTACGGCTGTAACATCTCAAAAATCATAACAAATTTAAACTTTTCGAAACAACCCATTTTCTAAAAAGAAGTGTTTACAAAGCCATTGTTTTCAAAACATTATTAAAAATCAGAGTCTCCCAATATCCAATCAACATATACCAAGGATGTGTACGGTCACGCCTTCGCCTTGCCACGGTCCTCAGAAGTACCTGAAAAAAAAACTGAAACTGTAATCCAACGCTTAGTGAGTTCCCCCAAAGTACCACCACATAAACATAAGAATCAACAGCATGCATATCTGGACCACCTCACTGGGCCTTCAGCCTATCTGGACCGCTCTCTAGGCCTTCGACCTGACTGGTCCGCCTTGCAGGCCTTCAGTCTATCCGGATCGCCCGAGGTAGCTTGGCCTTCAGCACAAAGTAGGACCACCTCAACCCGGTATAGCATCACATATCAACATATACCATAACAATCAATAGCTAGCATATACAGGCAGTCATACAGATCTAACAGATCATTACAGCATAGCAACATCCTATATACCAGGATACATATCTAACAGATCACTACAACATAACAACATCCTATATACCAGGATACAGATCTAACAAATCACTACAACATAACAACATATGATAAAACTAGGATATCAATCCAATAGGCCAGCCTTGGTGCCTTCGACCCGTAAATCAAGTGTGGAAAACTCACCTAACAGTCTGAATGCAGTCTGAATACCTCCCAGCTCCGACAACCGGATCAACCCAATCCTAAATGCCAAACATTTCCCATTCTAAATTAATAACATTTTCCTAAAATACCCTTGATCAAAACTAGTCAAAATCCACAAGTCAACCGAGTCAACTCAGCCGAGTTGACTCAGGCTTCGTACGTAGGGCGTACCGCGGAGGTATGTGGGGCGTACTCAAGGTCCGAGGCGTCGGTGTCATTTCTTCATAACCGTAGCGTACCCTTCAGTATGCCCAGAGTATGCAGCAGCTTCCCACTTAATCGATTTTGAGCTTAATACTTCGACTTAACACGTCTAAATGCAGATCCAAGTCCCAAATAACGTTTTTTTAGCATCAATTTTTCAACTTTATGGTCTTGTATGGCTAAAAAGGTCTTAACATCAAAAACCTCAACCACTTAGCCCATTAACACCTCAAAACATAGGCATGGAAGGAAAGATATGATCAAGACTACATTTTTATGCTTCTAAACACCTCAAAGTGACTAAAAGGACAGCTTAAAGGGGTTAGAGTAGCTCATACTCTAATTCTACCGGCCTCTTAATATAATTCAGACGCTCATCAACCTAAATATCATCCAAAGTGACCACTGCCTCATCGTACAAGATGCACGTCCGCAACTTCGAAACATGGAAAGTGTTGTGGATCTGACTGAGCTCACTCGGTAAATCCAAAAGGTAGGCCAGCTGTCCTACCTTGGCGATCACACGAAATAGTCCAATATACTGAGGAACCAATTTCCCCCTCCTCCTAAAGCGTATCACACACTTCCAGGGTGAGACCTTTAGTAAAACCATATCGCCGACCTGAAATTCCAACTCAAATCGGCGCCGGTTGGCATAACTCTTCTGCCGACTCTGAGTTCTCTGTAATCTCTACCTGATCTGTTGTATAAGCTCTGTGGTCTGAAGGACTACCTCAGTCCTTCCCATGATTCTGTGACCAACTGTTGGGTTATGAGCATAACTACATCCTATGTGATCATGCAAGCCTAATTGCTTTGGATCTAAGTTTTTCACTAGTTGAACATGCAATTGAATACCAAAGCAATAAACCCTAGATCTAGCATACAATTTTTCGAAAATCATATAACAAAAGGGTTTTGAGTTTACCTTGAAGATCCTTGACTCTTGAAAGCTTAGTGCCTTAAATGTTTCACCTCTAATGGCTCAGAACCACCACTAGCAAAAGGATGAGAAGGAGAGAGGAGGTAGCTCTTAGATTTTCGGCTAGGGTTCTCTGGATGCAATCATTGGCCGAAACTCCTATGCCTAGGGGTTCCTTATATAACTGAGGGCTGCTAGGAAGCCTTGGACGAATTATATAGGGCCTCCCTATAGAATTTCGTCCATTCCTAATTAAGGAGTCCATCAGCCCAGTTTCACAACTATCAATGATTTGCAAAACTGTCCCTGTTCTTTTAATCAGTTCCTTTAATCCCAAAATTAATTCCAAATTCATTTCTGATTAAATACTAATTAAATAACATGATTTCTAATTAATATATTATTTCCATAATACATTAATAAATCAATTTATTATTCCAAATAATAAATCCAACCTCTTTCTCCAAAATTCATCATGTCAAGTTGCTAAGGTGAAGGCAACCCAAAAGGACTATGCTACTACATCCCCCCACCAAATTGGGTACGACATCTCCGACCATACAGGAGCTCAAAAGGCGGGGCACCAATGCTGGAGTGATAAGTGTTGTTGTAGGAAAACTCCGCAAGAGGTTGGTAGGCATCCTAACTCCCCCGAAAATCTATAACACAAGCTATCCTCAAGTGTCTGGATGGTCCACTCACTCTGGTCGTCGGTCCGCGGATGATAAGCAGTGTTGAAATGTAGTCTCGTACCCATTCCTCATGGAACTTTTGCCAAAATCAGGAAGTGAACCGAACATGTCGGTCAGATACAATGGAGACTGGAACCCCATGTTGAGCAACAATCTCCCGAACATACACATCGGCCAACTTTTCAGCTAAGAAACTCTCCCAAATGGCCAAAAAGTGGGCACTCTTGGTCAATTGGTCCACGATGACCTATATAGCATCAAATACCTTGGAAGTCTTCGGTAATTTGGTGATAAAATCCATGGTGATATGTTCCACTTCCACATGGGAACCTCCAAAGGCTGTAGTTTTCCATATGGCCTCTGATGCTCGGCCTTGACCATCCTACAGGTCAAGCACCTCTCAACATACCAGACTATCTCCCTCTTCATACACGACCACCAGTATCTTAGTCTTAAATCCTGATACATCTTGGTGGCACCTGGGTGTATCGAAAAGAGAGACTTATGAGCCTCCTCCAACACTATCTTCCTGAACCCACCAGAAACTGGAACCCAAACCCGACCACACCGGGTCAAAAATCCCCTACTACCAGTGACAAACCTGTCGATCTCGCCGTTGATCCTCTCCTGCTTCTAGTTCTCCTTCTTGACTCCTTCTGCCTGTGCCCCTCTAATCAAATCCAAAAGTGGAGAATCAATGGATATCCTTATACACATATCCCCAGCTGAAGATCCAGCTGACTTACGGCTCAAGGCATCCGCTACCATATTCGCTTTACCCAGATGGTAAAGGATCTCGCAGTCATAGTCATTGACTACGTCCAGCCACTTGTGTTGCCTCATGTTCAGGTTCGGCTCGTCCATAAGATATCACAAACTCTTTTGATCCGTGTAAATGGTACAACGGACCCCATATAGATAATGTCTCCAAATCTTGAAGGCAAACACCACTGCTCCCAACTCCAGGTCATGTGTAGGATAACGTGCCTCATACGACTTTAGCTGTCGAGAAGCATATGCAATAACTCACCCTCTTTGCATAAGAACCGCCCCAAACCAGTGATGGATGCATCACAAAATACAATGAAATCGTAACACTCACCTTAACGTGCGCTTATCGAGTTGTTTTTTAGTAGTGGATGCGAGAACCCGGACGTGTTGTTGTGAATTCAAACTTTCGGGCTTAATTTAATTCCCTAGAATATTTCAATATAAGTTAATATTTGGAAGGGTATTTGGTACTTTAAATAAGTGTAGGACTATTTAATAATTTGTAAAAGTTTAGTTAATACAAAAATTATTTAAATCAAAATTTATTTAAATATATTTTATCTAAACCAAAATAAATTCAATATTTTTCAAAATTTTAATTTAATCCAAAATTTTATTTAAATCAAAATTTATTTAATAATTTCTAAAAATTTATTTTATCTAAAGTTTATTTAATACAAAATTAATCAATATTGTCTAAAAATAAATTTATTAAAATTTTGTATTAAAATTTTGGATTCATTTGAAAGAGTTTCTCCATAACAGGGTAGGTTTTAATAAATTTAATTGAAGTTTGATAGCATTGGACTAATTTTGAAAAGAATTTTTGAGATAGGGTATAAATTAATTGTTTGGAATGGGAGTTTGCACAGTGGAGTTCCATTTACACAGGAGGTTATACCTCCTGTGTTCGTCACCTATGCACAAAAAAACGTAAATCGTCATGTGGCTTCTGATCGATCGACGAAGGGCAACACAAGAGGATAACGGGGTGTTGGAGATGACTTACCACAACAGGAGGTGGTGGCCGGTGTTGGTGGCAGCCGAAAACAGTGGCGGCGTCGAGGTGGCAAGGGAATTCCAAGAGTTGCTTCCTTCGGCTCCTTCTTCTATTTTTCGAGTTGCTTTCGACTAAAGGGAGGCTAGGGAGGTGTTGATGCTTGAGGGAGGAGTTATAAGGGAGGTTTAGGGTGGTGGAACGGTGGTGCGTAGGTGGTAGAGTGGTGGTGTTGTGTGTGTTACCGAGAGAGAGTGTAAAAGAAAGAGAGATCGAGATTGGAAAGGAGGGAATTTGTTGGAGTTATGAGTGAGTTTATGTGACAATCGTCAAAATTTGAGACAGTTCTAGATTTGAATAAACTTAGTTGCACATATAGGCACGACACATACTAGACTTTGTAACTAGGAGCTATTTTATAACCTACTAGAAACTTGGAAACAAGTAGAATCGAAGAATAGTATACTTAGATTTCACATTGGTATATGAATTCTACAACTACTTAACTATAATGACTATCCATATTCGGGTCATTCATTGAATTGAACATCTTTGCATGAATCATGTAGACACATCATGCACTTGACCTAGAAGTAGAAATTAGGTCAAAGTCTCATAGAAACTTAAGTCAAAGTTGAAACTAGGACTAGTATATTTCATTCATCAAATTCACTTGAATCTCGGAACCACTACATAGAATGCCAATGAACCGATAAAAATAAATTACAAACATTATTTCTAATTTGAATAAGAGTTAGGAAACACATAAATAATTTGAAGTCTCCAAGATTCAATTTATTTTGATATCCAAAGATTTACAAAATTCATTAAAACCCTAAAAGTCCTAAAAACTTAAATTTATGAAGTTTTACATTAAAATCCCATGAAACACTACTACAAAAATAGCCTTTTACGACATGCAATGTGTGTCGTAAAACGCTGAGACGACACGCAAATGCGTGTCATTAAAGGGCTGTTTTCTAGTAGTGAAAATTTTTATAAACTCTATAATATCAAATTAAAATATTTAAAATGTGGAAATATAATCAAGGAAATTAATTTATTTCATTAACATAACCTTACTTTTATAAGCTAAAAATCTAAGAGTTATGAACAAAATTTATATAAAATAAACATTTTATATAAATTGAAAGAAATTTTATAAAAAATAAGGAATTAAAAAAAAGAGAGAAAAGAAAATCAAATATCCTCTCTCCTCTTCAAATTTTGGAATCCCTCTCTCTCCCCTCATTTCTCCTCCCAAAAGTCAATCATTTTCACTTCCCATTCACTCAACCTCCCACTTTTCTCTCTCTAAAACTTCCCTCTTCAATTTCTCTTCAAATGAGGAACCTAGATGCAATATCACTAGGAGAGATTTTTACATTCAATTCTTCATGAGTTCATAAGCATCTATGTATTTTTGGTGGGCGATTTTGGTGGAGTATAACCCTAAAGAGATACCGAGAGAGATGAGTTATCCAGAGAGATAGAATCTCTCTTTTCTCTATTTTCTTCTCTCTAAAACCCTCATTCTTTCACTCTATGAATTAGCTCCAAAACCCATGAAATTTCCAGAAAATATCCCTCATTTTACTCAAGAATATTCATCATTTGAAGTTGATCTTCAAGGTAAAATCAATTTCCTTACATTTTGTTCACTTTTCTTTCAAAAATATCAAGTTTTCTTGCATTTTTCTTCTCCATAAACACTTTTCATTGAGATTATTAACATGCATGTTCATGCATGTTGAATTTTATGATCAAGGTTGTAGGATTTTATCCAAAAACAACATGCATGTTGTTATAAGGTGAAATCCAATGATCAAAACCTAAATGAAATCTAATAACTTAAGTTTTACAAGTTCTAAAGATCCAAAACCACATGCATTCAAGTTTTTCATTTAGAAACATCATTTTGAACAAATTAAGTTCATTCATGGTCTTCAAATCATAATGCATGTGATGAACATCAAGCTTAAAGGCTTGATTATCAAAGTACATTGTTAAGAATGCTCATAAAAGATTAATTCATAAATAAATATCTAAAACTTCTATTATGCTAAAATACGATTTTTCCCAAAATCCAAACAACAAAATAAGATGATTTGGAAATTTTCAGAAAATAAATCGTTTTTCTCGATTTATTGTAATTTTTGCAAGAGAATAGATCAATAATTCATATAAAATACTTTTGATGGTTAATAAATTCTGGTAAATTTCGAATATCACCTATGCACTGTGTAAAGACTTTTCATGAAGTTGTATGCATTTCTATGACTTTTTTCTATTGATTTCTAATTTATTTTTATTTTGAAGAGAAATAAATAGCAAAATAAAGTTGAGAATGTCCAAAGCCATATTTCATAACTTTTACATCTTCTAGACATCATAAAGACTCCATGAAAATATTCCAGATTTTTCCAAGACAATTTCTTATTTTTCCCGATTTAATGAATGTTTAAGGGATTAAATTGATGAAAAATAGCTACATTTATACAAAAATTATTAAACTTCATCAGAATATCTTATATTACATATAAATCATAAATAAAAAGTTTAGTGAATTTTACCTACTGTTTATTAATTTTTCACGAATTAAAGCTTATTTAAATCAATAAAACAAAGAAAAATAGTTAAACTGTTTGATAACCAACTTTGATATTTTTTCAGTTTATATATATTAAATAACAGTAGGGAAAAACTTTTGGAGAATTTTATATACTGATTCCAATTTATTTTGATTTTTGCTATAATAAATACACAAAAATCATAAAATCGAGTTAAACTGTTTGAAAATCAATTTGAGTATTTTTCCCAGTTTATAGACATTGTATATCAGTTTTATAAAAAGATTTGGAATTTGTATTAACTGTTTATTATTTTTCATGATTTTATGATGTTTTCAAGGAATTAAATGGTGAAAAAATGGTTAAACATATTTAAAAATCATGAAAAATTACAAGAGGGCTCTAAATTATAGTTGGAACTGAAATGTAAAGTTTGGAAATTTTTAGAACTAATTGATTTAGTTTTGGATTTTTAGTTTGTAAAGCCCTTCCAAAAGTGCTAAAATGCATTTCAAACTATATTATGTTATAAACTTGTGAGTACTCACCAACTATTTTTATAGTTGACGCTCGTTTTACATGCTTTTTCAGGAATCATCGAGTAAGTGGCACATAGAGACACATCACTTGTAGGAGCATTCACATGTGTTTTCTTTTAAATACATTGTAATTTCTTTTAAAAAGTTGTTCAAACTCATTGTAAATTTGTAATGATTTTTAATACTATGGTTGGTGTTGCCTTTTAACTTTTGCTATGAAATCCTTTGTACTGCCACGCCCTATATTTCCGCTTTAGCGGGGTGTGACAGTTTAAGAGGTTGCTATGGGTCTCTATTTATAGCAGAAAAATGCCCATGTATGCACCATGCTTCAATCAAGTGTAAGACATACTAACTAGCCATTCTTTGTACTTTGAGGTGAAGTGTAAGCAAGAAGGAAGAGGGAAGGAGATTAGACACGTGGTAAAGGCCAAGAATGGCTGATAAATTGCCTCTCCTAAGCATAGTGGGTCCCACATAAGGTTACACACCCATTAAATGCTCAAAAACACACATAATCGGGTGCATCGGGATCCGAATGTGCATAATTTTTTTTGAACGAGCCAATAGATAGAGTTTAATTCAAAGATTTCAAAAACTCAAACGGATTAATTTTTCGAGTTACAGAACTCCGGGAAACTGCATTTAAAGTTTCGCGTCTAAATAGCCTATAACGCTCGATTTTCGCAAATATTTTTGTTAAAAATATTTTGAGTATGAAATTAAATATTATGCTATAGACTGAGTCCAAAAACGCTCTCAGAATTTCCATCGGAGCTGTGTAAGTGCCTCAACGGATCGATTCGGTTTTACGCAATTAAAGAAAACTAGTGTTTTATTGTCTGTTCTCTTGAAACTGTCGTATCTTTTGCATACGAACTCCGTTTTGGACGTTCTTTATATTTTTAGAAATAGGGGAACATGCACTATAAGGTTTTAATGTTTTCTTTTTTCAAAACTGCTTAATACGAAATTTTAGTTTTTCAGACGCATTAACCAGTGTCGCAGTTTGACAGTTTCCACATTTGGAAGTAAGGTATCATTTGATATCTTATAATATTTAAAATGAACTCATTTATTTTACATTAGATGCTCCAAAACTGAATGAGTTAAATTACAAAAAGACTTACTCTAGAGGTACGCCGGGCATACTTAAGGTCCGAGGCGTTGGGGCCAATTCTGCGTACGCAGAGTGTACCATTCGATAGGCCCAACGTATGCAACATCTTCCCACTTAATCGATTTTAGGCTTAATACTTCGACTTAACACATCCAAATGCATATCCAAGTCCCAAATAACGTTTTTTACCATAAAGTTTCCAACTTTATGGTCTTGCATGGCTAAAAAGGTCTTAACATCAAAAACCTCAACCACTTAGCCCATTAAGACCTCAAAACACATGCATGCAAGGAAAGATATGATCAAGACTAGATTTTTATGCTTCTAAACACCTCAAAGTGACTACAAGGACAACTTAAAGGGGTTAAAGTAGCGCATACTCCAAATACCCAAATAATGGGACCAAAATGAGACAAACTCCATGGCCAAATTAGATCTATGCATAGAGTCGTCAAAATCATAACTTTATACCTTAAAATAGACCTTGAATGTGAGGTGTTCCTGGATCTAGAAGGCCTTAATCTCCCAAGATGATACTTTTTTCTTCACCTTTCTTCAAAAGAACCAAAAACACACACTTTTGAGCTTAAATGATCACACACAAAGGATTAGGGTTTCAAAGGAAGAAATGAAGGTTGGAGGCTGAAAGGGGAATGAGGAATGAAGAGTTAATGATGCTTTTATATGGACCAAACCCTAAAAATTAGGGTTTGTGGTTTCATTACGTACGCCCTGCGTATGTGGTGTACACCCAGCGTACTAGGGTCCGCCCTAGTACGCTCAGCGTACAAAACGTACACCCAGCGTACTACTCCTTGTCCATAATTATGAAAATGCCACTATGGGCCTTTTTGCTCTCTTTCTTGTACTCAAGGACTAAAATGCTATACTTATCCATACATAGGGCCAAAATTGAAATTACCTCAACATCGGGATGTTACAACGGTGGCGTACCGCTCATCAAAAAGCTCAATCATCGCGGTCTTAATAGAGCCAAAAAACCCCCAGGATAGAACCACAAACAGTTGTAGTCACCTCAGTGGAGATCAACTCCCGAATCTCATCATCAGTCAATCCTAGCCTCTTCGGGCCACCCACTCTTGATCCATAACCCCTAGTGATCGGGATACTGAAAACAAACCGGAATACATTATAAAAACCACAAGTAATATTGTAACATCATATCAAATTTTCACATCTATAGGGTTCGTGACTTCCTTGATACGCGTACAGGTCCTGTGCTTTCAGTAGTATGGGCCTATACTACTTTCCAGACCTACCCGTATTTGTCTTGGAGGATCATCACGACCCCAAACCCACTAGACTCATCAACTAGTCATACACATACATCCCATACATACCCTCTTTGGAAGGGATAATCTGTCCTTATACTGGCCTACTACAATCCACATTCACTCATGAAACTTCCACTAACCCTACAACTCATCGTTATGATAATCATACATAACACTGAATTTGATAGACTTTCGAATACCTGATTCTACCCTAAGTCCACAACCAAACAAGGAACATGAAATAAGGCTAAATCAAACATTCTCGGGCTATAAAATGTTAGTTATGTACAACTATGATGCATACACTAAGGAACCACAGTAATAATGTCAGTTCCATATAGCATAATAAGATATTCTCCTAGGCGATCATGCATCATATATCAAACAATTCTATCATGCAATTCCTGAAGACCCCTAATTTACATACTAGCATGCAGTTCTATCATAATCATCACAACAAATAACAATGTAGGTAACTTGGGGAATACTCCTTTCTCCGGCTGATCGTACACATCAAATCCTTCATTGGTTACTTTTTAAAAAAATTGAAAACCTTTGCATATCCTTAGTTTGAGTCTGGATTCACACGAATGTTCATTCAATTCTCAGAACCCAGGGCTTTGATACCAATTTGTAACATCCCAAAAATCAAGGAAAATTTTCATTTTTAAAATCATTCCAAATCCATAAGTTTTACAAAACAAGTTTCCAAAAGTCGCAATCATAATCAGAGTATCCCAAAATCATAAAACACATATAAAGCCAAGATGATGTGCACGATCAAGCCTTCGCCTTGTACTTGTCCTCTGAAGTACCTGAAACCATACAATTAAAATGTAAGCTAAAGCTTAGTGAGTTCCCCCAAAGTACCACACACAACCAAATAAATAATAGCATGCATATATGATCCTTCAGCCTCTGGACTATGTCACAGGGCCTACAGCCTATTCGGACCGCCCCGGGTATCTTGGCATTCAACAGAACGTAGGACTGCCTCAACCCAACCATAATATGTCGACATATGCAACAAATAAACATAAACATGTATTCAGCAAGTATAGGTAATCATACCAATCTATCATATAACCAGCATAACATCATCCTATATACCAGGATACATAACCTAGTGGGTCGACATTGGTGCCTTCGACCCAAAGTACAGTGAGGAAAACTCGCCTCACAGTTTGAAAGATAGTTGAATGGATCACTGCTCTAAATACTATCTCTATAGGTCACCTATGTGACATCCCCATTTTCACGGCCAAAAAAGACCGATTTTGTTTATGCTTTATAAAATCAGAGTTCTTCTTTTAATAAAAATGTTGCGGAATTTGTTCCCAGTAAAACATGATAAATACATTATCAAAGCATTTCAGAAGAAATGTATTTTTATTCATTTTAAAACATTTGGGATGTCATTGTCAATACAGAAACATAAGCATAAACAGAACTTACATTCATTTACACTAGTGATCTACACCACTTTCAACCCACAATAATATAATTATTATGTTTAAACATCAAACAATCAACCCAATTACCCATCCCCATTATCTTCTTTACTCTTAAGGATCTACCCTAAGAATTAGCTATTCCTCGTTCATTCATTCCTAAGGATCATCCTAAGGAATCGACACGAAATCCATTGTTTCCAGGGTTTACTCAACAGGCACTAAGTCGCATAGTCACCAGGGTTTAGGCACCAAGTCTGCATGGTCGCCCGGGTTTAGGCACCAAGTCTGCATGATCGTCGGGGTTTAGGCACTAAGTCTGCATAGTCGCCAGGGTTAGGCACCAAGTCTACATGATCGTCGGGGTTTAGGCACTAAGTCTGCATAGTCGCCAGTGTTAGGTACCAAGTCTGCATGATCGCCGGGGTTTAGGCACTAAGTCTGGATAGTCTCCAGGATTAGGCACCAAGTCTGCATGATCGTCGGGGTTTAGGCACTAAATCTGCATAGTCGCCAAGGTTTAGAGCACACCGGGTGAACACATCGTTCACAACACCTACAGGTTGCGAGCCTGCTAGTGTTCCACTGGACTGTGTAGAATAGTCTGTGGTTGTCATCCATACTCTGCTAGATGGCGGGGCCGTCATTTGGGTAAAAGGCTTCTCTCATTGTTCACCTCTCACCCTTATCTCATGGTCTATATCACCTTTCATCTCATCATCTAACTCATATTTCATCTATCCTTGTTTTACCCAACATATTTTGTAGATATAAAATACATATACAGTTTAAATCATTTAAAGCATGTATGAAATCGTTCATCTAGCATAGACGGCAAGTATTCAGATAATATGCACACATATGACGTAATTTATATAAAATACTTCATATCTATGTGTAAGATGAAAGTAACTATGCACTCACTTGTTAAGGTGGTGATTCCGAACTCAGACAACGCTTCGCTTCTTAAAAATAATTTCCTTCGACGAAACCTAGTATTATTACCACTAGATTTTAGTCTAATATTTACTGTGACTAATTATTAGTCTTATTATTATTATTATTATATAAGCGTTTAAACAATATTTTTCAACTACTATGTACAGACAGGGGCCAGACATAAAACACCGGAGGGCAGGCCAATTTTGGCATATAGCACTTCTAAAATCCAACAACCCTATGCGGCCCTTTAAACCAGATTCCCCGTACCGCGAGTAGTTAAAAACATATTATAACGACACTTATATAAGTCATAATAATAGCCCAAATATTTATTATAAGTTCATAATAACAATACTAATTTTAAATATAAGCTATATTAAAATAGGGTAAGCATAACTTACTTACAAGGGGGTTTTAACTAGGAGTCGGGCTCTGCAGGGGCAGAACTTCGTCGCTGAATCTTTCTAGGAAAGATTCGTGCAGCGCTTCAGCGCTCACCTTACTATACTAAAACTACAGAAAGAGAAGTCGAATCACGAGGGACCGAAATGCTCGGGGGATAAGAAGAGAAAGACTCTTCAATCAAGAGAATTCTCGTTTAGGTTGCGTCGGCCAAAAATCGACCGATCTAAAATTCGAATTTCGGGTTGTGCACTACTATCCCAAATCTTAGAAAAATCATAACTTCCTCATACGAAGTCAGATGTTGAAGTTATTTTTATGCACACTCTCGGTTTAACGTATATTACAACTTTCATTTAGATATCTAAGGCTAAAAAGTCTTCTATCGAAAATTCACTATTTACGTCTCCCGGTGTCGTGCCGGTTTTGCCGTAAAACTTCGACGGGCCATAACTTCTTCGTTATAACTCAGATTTCGGCGTTCTTTATATGTACGGAACCCTTGTAACATATACTATGACTTGGTTAAGATTATTCGTTCTAAATAATCTTCTATTAAAAAGTCATTTTGACGCTTATCGTCTCTAAATTGACTAGCCCGGATCTGCAGGCGTTACAATTATATCCCCCTTAGGATGATTACGTACCGGAATCATCAACGAAACAGGGCTTTACAATGATTCCAGGTGCAATCTCTTCATCCTAGGTGATAACTGTAACTTCTATGTTCCTTCAAATTAATATCTAACTCTTGGACTTCTTTAACTGCAGGCGGTGCTCGATCTTGAACCCGCTCTCTATATCACATTAGACTTTCAATCATGAACTTTATATCACAATCTCGATCTTTATTGGAGACTCCTTCTTCTTCTTAAGATAAGTTATTTGATTTCCACGATAGACTGATGGGTCGTGTTGTAATGACCTCTCATCGTATGATGCAACGCTTAGACTCAGGTCTCTTAGAGTCAAATTCCAAAATGGAATATACCTACATTCATGTTCTAATGTGATATGATCATATTTTAGTATGTAACATTTCTAGCTACAAGCTTCTTACTCCAACAACGATTGCAATACTTCTATTAATTGCTTCGCTTATCTTTTACTTCAATCTTTTGGCTTAAGTTGGATGCTACATCGATCTTGGTTCTCTAAACCACGTAACATACTCATCTTAGTCAGACTCGATTTGATATGGCCACTAGGGTCGAAATAATCATCTGTCTTAGTCATTACCGAAACAATGGTAACGACAGACACGAACAAAATGGAATCAATTACTAGCTTCTTGGTAACCTTGTAACTTTCCCTGATCCAAGTGCGAGTCATGTGCTTCCGGTAGTATAGGCCTCTACTACCATTCACACCTACTCATACTCGTCCCAAGTATTGTCTCGCAGTTTTCCAAGTCACCATACAAGAAAATCACATAACATTTTAACACACCAGATAACAAAACGAAGGTTTTATTATTATTTCTTGAAACTATTACATAGGTGTTCAAGTTCACCCTAGACTATGCCTCTAATAGGCTACATCATATGATTTTATCCCCTTGGCTACTTCATAACTCGATCTTCGGGTATGAATTCCTCATCCTCGATTCCTTGCGTTGTTTTCTGCTTCGTCGAGGATCATGTGGAATGCCCTTGGCCTTAGTGGTGTTTCTGGCCTTGCTGCCTCGTTTTTCTCCCGGAAGTCTTTAGAAACATGCCCTTCTTTGTTACATCTGTAGCACACCCTCTTGTTGGATGTGCACTTACTGGTGTAATGCCCTGTCTTTCCACATTTGTAGCAAGTCACATCCTCGCTACATTTCCCGAAGTGATTCTTTTTACACTTCTCGCACCACTTAGCTTCACCTCCTCCTCCTCCTTCAGTCTTTGAGAATTTCCTTTCTTTGTTGGATTTTGAAGATCCTTCATACTTCCTTTTCTCGCCTACTTCAGCTCTCTCCAGACCCTTTTCCCTAATCTGGGTCTCAACATTCTTGGCTGCTCTAAGGGCTGTTTTCAAGGTAGTTGCCATTTGGACTGTTGGGCCAATGTCTGTGGGCGGTCCGTTAGCAAACCTATCGATCTTGGAGAGTTCAGTAGGCACCAAGTAGGGGAATAGCTTCATCCTCTCGGTGAATGCGGTGGCATGCTCATCTACACCCATCTTTACTTTCTTCGGGTTCTGAAATTCTTTGTTTAGGTCTATCAGATCTATCTCTGAGCAGTACTGCATTTTCAACTGCTCCACGAATGCCTCCCAAGACATTCGCATGGCTTCTCCTCGTGGAATTGTATCTGCCAACAACTTCCACCAACTTAGCACTCCAGTCTTTAGTTGTCCGACTGCAAAGACGGTCTTTTGCTTGTCGCTACAGTCACAGCTCTCAAACACCATCACCATTTCAGAGATCCAATCCATAATCTCAACCGGCTTCGGGCTTCCGGAAAGGCTTGGTGGCTTGGCACCCAAGAAGTTCTTATACATTCGTCCATCCTTGTCGTTTCCCCTCTCCGGGCTATTCCTTCGTTCTCCTTGAGTCCCAACTTGACTCATAGGGCGGCTATAGTTCCCGTCCTCCGATTGCTCGGGAATCAGCTCAGGTTTCTTAATGGGCATGGTAGGTTCGTCCCTATTTTCATGCAACATCCTCCTCATTTCTTCCCTTTGTTCAGCTAACATAGCCCGAATCATGGCTTGTACTCCAGCCATGGTGATTGGTTCAGGTGCAGCTTCTACTACAACAGGTATTTGCTCAATCACTGGGGGCTATTGATTCCTATTTCCATTTGCGTTCCCGACTCCACTTCGGGTTCTTGCAATTTCGATCTATACACCAATTCAGACGTTCGGTGTGTAATGACGAGAATTAAGATAGGAAATATTTTATTTACGATCGACGTGTAAATTTCCCTATCACTCCGAAAAATTACATGTCAGTTCTAATACCGTAATTATACGTTTAGAAATTTGAACACATAAAGTTTCCAGATCCGGTCAGCAACAGACCATAGATCCGATCAAACGATAGCATAAAGCATCACAAATCATTTAGCACATAAAATCATGTTAGGCATTTTCCCTAAATAAGCTAGTGCTTGCGTCTATTTAGGTGTACTACCTAAAATATATTAGACACACTCCTCACAATCATCGCTTAGCATTCTAAGTTTAAGTCTAGAAATAAATCCTTATTCCTAGTTCGCTTAAACTAATGCTCTGATACCAACTGTGACATCCCCATTTTCACGGCCAGAAAAGACCGATTTTGTTTATGCTTTATAAAATCAGAGTTCTTCTTTTAATAAAAATGTTGCAGAATTTGTTCCCAGTAAAACATGATAAATACATTATTAAAGCATTTCAGAATAAATGCATTTTTATTCATTTTAAAACATTTGGGATGTTATTGTCAATACATAAACTTAAGCATAAACAGAACTTACATTCATTTACACTAGTGATCTACACCTCTTTAATCTCTCAGTGTAATGTAACTTCGTATCGGCACCTGTGATTCAAATAAGCTTGAGTGGGTCAGGTTGGGAAACCTGGTGAGTACATAGGGTTTTCAACCCACAATAATATAATTATTATGTTTAAACATCTAACAATCAACCCAATTACCCATCCCCATTATCTTCTTTACTCTTAAGGATCTACCCTAAAATTAACTATTCCTCGTTCATTCATTCCTAAGGATCATCCTAAGGAATCGACACGAAATCTATCATTGCCAGGGTTTACTCAACAGGCACTAAGTCGCATAGTCGTCAGGGTTTAGGCACCAAGTCTGCATGGTCGCCCGGGTTTAGGCACCAAGTCTGCATGATCGCCGGGGTTTAAGCACTAAGTCTGCATAGTCGCCAGGGTTAGGCACCAAGTCTTCATGATCACCGGGGTTTAGGCACTAAGTCTGCATAGTCGCTAGGGTTAGGCACCAAGTCTGCATGATCGTCGGGGTTTAGGCAATAAGTCTGCATAATCGTCAGGGTTAGGCACCAAGTCTGCAAGATCGTCGGGGTTTAGTCACTAAGTCTGCATAGTCGCCAAGGTTTAGAGCACACCGGGTGAACACATCGTTCACAACACCTACAGGTTGCGAACTTATTAGTGTTCTACTGGACTGTCTAGAATAATATGTGGTTGTCATCCATACTCTGCTAGATGACGGGGCCATCATTTGGGTAAAAAACTTCTCTCATTGTTCACCTCTCACCCTTATCTCATGGTCTATATCACCTTTCATCTCATCATCCAACTCATATTTCATCTACCCATGTTTTACCCAACATATTTTGTAGATATAAAATACATATACAGTTTAAATCATTTAAAGCATGTATGAAATCTTTCATCCAGCATAGACGATCAGTATTCAGATAATATGCACACATAGCACGTAATTTATATAAAATACTTCATATCTATGTGTAAGATGAAAGTAACTATACACTCACTTGTTAAGTTGGTGATTCCGAACTCAGACAGCGCTTCGCTTCTTAAAAATAATTTCCTTCGACGAAACCTAGTATTATTACCATTAGATTTTAGTCTAATATTTACTGTGACTTATTATTATTATTATTATTATTATTATTATTATTATTATTATATAAGCGTTTAAACAATATTTTCCAATCACTATGTACACACAGGGGCCAGACATAAAACACCGGAGGGCAGGACCATTTTGGCATATAGCACTTCTGAAATCCAACAACCTATGCGACCCTTTAAACCACATTCCCCGTACCGCGAGTAGTTAGAAAGATGTTATAACGACACTTATATAAGTCATAATAATAACCCAAATATTTATTATAAGTTCATAATAACAATACTAATTTTAAATATAAGCTATATTAAAATAGGGTAAGCATAACTTACTTACAAGGGGTTTTTAACTAGGAGTCGGGCTCTGCAGGGGCAGAACTTCGTCGCTGAATCTTTCTAGGAAAGATTCGTGCAGCGCTTCAGCGCTCACCTTACTATACTAAAACTACAGAAAAAGAAAAGTCGAATCACGAGGGACCGGAATGCTCGGGGGATAAGAAGAGAAAGACTCTTGAATCAAAAGAATGGTGCAAGAAATATGAGAGCCGAAGGCTCTTATTTATAGTAATTGAATTTACAAAAACTACTCTCTATAATTACTTAATGACCTTATAGTTATATAAACGACTAAACACCCCTTCATAATATTATTTTAAATAGATTTAACGATATTTGTACTAAACTAATGTCGAAAGTACTCAAAACTAGTCTTATAATGACCACATCGTCGATACCTTTCTAATGATATATACATTTGTATATATATGTATACGTATATATGATTTATACTTTATTTTAATAAGTAAATATGCTATTATAATTTATAACTCGTTCATACGAACTCCGTTTTTTATGTTCTTTATATCCACGCGTAGCCAGGACCGTAACCTACAACTTTCGTTTGGACTCCGTCGGCTAATTTTGATTTTATTTTTAAAGTTATATTTTTAATAGGCCGGGACAGGAAAAGTCCGTTAAAAATTCATAACTTCTTCATCCAACGTCTGTTTTCGTCTGTCTTTTTACCATTGCACTACTATTAACGATATCTTCGATTCTCGTTTAGGTTACGTCGGCCAAAAATCGACCAATCTAAAATTCGAATTTCGGGTTGTGCACTACTATGCAAAATCTTAGAAAAATCATAACTTCCTCATACGAAGTCAGATTTTGACGTTATTTTTATGCACAGTCTCGGTTTAACGTATATTACAACTTTCATTTAGATATCTAAGGCTAAAAATTCTTCTATCAAAAATTCACTATTTACGTCTCCCGGTGTCGTGCCGGTTTTGCAGTAAAACTTCGACGAGTCATAACTTCTTCGTTATAACTCGGATTTCGGCGTTCTTTATATGTACGGAAACCTTGTAACATATACTATGACTTGGTTAAGATTATTCATTCTAAATAATCTTCTATTAAAAAGTCATTTTTGACGCTTATCGTCTCTAAATTGACTAGCCCGGATCTGCGGGCGTTACAACCTATACAATAAACAGGGACCCAATCTCAATCTACTATTCAAATTACCCAATATGACCTGAAGTCAAACTTGGTCAAAGTCAATGGCCAATGGTCAAAAGTCAAAAATCAAAGTCCAAAATCAGGTTGAGTACGCCCTACGTACTCCATCTTTACGCATGGCGTAAAGAGCGCCTTACCAGATTACGGGACTCCAATTATGTACACGTTGCATACTCCTATGGTACGTCCTACGTACTTAAGCCAACTCCAACTTACTCATTAAGTATTTATTCCCTTAAGACCATATGACCATCACTCATATCTAATCCCAAATATCGTCCATGTTAAATGTGACTCGTGCATTTAGAGCATTCTCATAGAGCATGTGGAGCATTCACAAAGAGAATTTGGAAAACTTAGATCTCAATAGAGCCCTTGAGGTTCATGGAGCAAGGGACAAAGGAACGTATAATTTGAGATGGATTTCGAACATCAGAAAAAAGAACAGATCTTCCAAAAGGGGGTTTGGAGCAACTTGGAGTGGTTTGGAGAAGCTTGGAGTGGCTTGGTGAAACTTAGAACAACTTGGAGCAACTTCAAGCAACTTGGATCACTTGGAGCAACTTAGAGCAACTGGGAGCAACTTGGAGCACTTACAGAAACTTAGCAAAACATGGAGCAACATGGAACATCATGTTGCGCCATGTAGAAAAGTAGGGTATGTTGCGCCAAATGATAGTATGATCCTCCATCATGCCTGATGTTGAGACAAGGAGATGTTGAGCCAAGTGAAGATGTTGTGCCAAGGAGATGTTGAGCCATGAAGATGATGTTGGTCCATCAATAAGGGAATTTGCGCCATGGAGGAGATGTTGTGCCATCATGGACCATCTTGGTACATGATGTGCCATCTTGATTCCTTTGTTGTGCCATATTAATCCACGTATGCTTAGAATGTGATCATGATCAAGAAATACACAATGTTGTATCACCATGATGGATGTTAGGCCATTAGTGATCATGATGCTCCACATGTGCATCATGTTGCTCCACTATGGTCAAGCTAGTCCATCATGTGTGTTGTTGATGCTCATGGGTTGTATGACATGGAAGAATGTTCTAGAAGATGTTGCATGGTGGAATATGATTGGTTGTCACCATTCACAGGCCTCTGGGCCTATGGGCTTGGTCCATTAAGGTTTTAGGTCTGATCCCTCAACTATAAATAGGGATTCCTGCTTGGTCATTTTGTAGCTTGTATCTGGTATCCTTAGTGAGTAGGACAAATCTCTGGTGAATTGTACTTGTAACCTCTGTTTAAGAACGTTGAAATAAAGAATACTCCCCTTATGCCTGTGGACATAGGTCACCTTGGCCGAACCACGTAAATACTATATCTTTGTGTGCTTTTAGTTTTGCTTGTTATCTGCATTACTTCCTAACAAGGGTCATCAAAACATGTCAAGTGACATCTGATTTGTTCTGAGTCTTAACAAGTATTATCTGTTTTTCCTAACAAGTGGTATCAGAGTTGTGGTTGGTGTTATGTTGATTGAATATGGCTTCTCAGAAGTTTGATATGGAGAAGTTCAATGGTTCGAATGATTTTGCCTTGTGGAAGGTGAAGATGAAGACTCTCCGAATTCAACAAGGATGTGCAACGGCACTGGAAGGAGAAGTTGATGAAGTGTAGAATCAAGTATGAATCAAATCAGAGTTATAAGAATATAGATTGAACACACGATGTAAATATGATCTGGTTTCAGCTCTATTATTCTTTCAACTGTTACAGAGAGTATGTAGACAAGTTCATAAAAAGACTCTTATCTAACTCTAAGTAATGTCCCTATTTATAGGAAACATGAAAGCACACAAAAAATTACAAGGACTAAACAGTACGCTTCGTTACATAAAATGCCTTGTAAAATAAACTTATGACTTCGACATATTACAACAGGTCTTCGACCCTTACATTCTCCCCCTTTGTAATAATGTCGACTATCTTCAGTTCAAAAGAATCTGTATAGCATACAGCATCACCCTTCGGATTTCAGAGTACCAAGAAATAATCTTCTTCAACTCTTTATTGTCCCCTTCGTTATTCTTCTTGCAGCTATTCATACGAACAATAAAGTTCGTATACTGGGACGTTGTGTATCTCTCCACTCCGCAAGCTTGAAATAAGAATCTCTTGGCTTTTCCATTTTTGTCCTTCCCTGCGAAGACCATGCCAAAAGGCTTCAAGCATATTTCCCCATCAACATACTTCTTTAACTCAGGTTGAGTCTTCGTTGGTTCCATAGGTACTTTCACTTCCAACCCCTTCGCAGTTGCTAACTCCACATCCGTTAGGTCCAAACACTCATAGTAGTTATCTATGAATATTTTGATGTGAGCAAGACCAAGACGAAACACTTCTGGATCAGTCTCTCGAAGATACGAAGCATCTTTATCTTTTAAAAGTAATGCAACTTGTATAAGATCATACAAGTTCATTAATGGAAAATCAGCTATCGAGAAATTACATTCCTGACCATTCGCCCTTGCAACGTAAAAACGAAGGTTCTGCATCATGTCTTCGAACAAAACATCCTTCTTAATACTGATCACCTTCTTTATCTTCACGAGTGACCATATTTCCTATGGAAGTTTCCCTAGCACAGCATGAAACCCGAACTTCATGTATGTGTAATCATCATCATTATCAAATTTCTCAGCAATCTTGTACTGAGCCATGATGAACATCATTTCATTTATCAGGAAATCCAGTTGTCTCATATCAGTATTAACAACAGCATAGCTTAGCTTTGGCTTCTTCTCAAAAGCATACATATGATTATATGCAACTTTTGCTTCAATTGTTTCGTAGTTGTAATGCTTCGCAGGATCACCCTTGTTCATTCTAGGTGGGTCATTTGCACGAAGACTTAAAATGCTTTAAACTACTCTCAATTTCTCTAGCTCAGCTTCAGTTTCAGCTTTCTTCTCCTCTTTCGATTTTTCAACCAAAATTGTTTTCCCTTTATCTTTGACTGAGGAACTATCATCAACTTCTTTGGGCTTCGCACTACTACCACCTTCCCCAATCACAATTCCTTTAGAAATTGGTCTTGAAATTGGCTTCGTAGAAATTGGCATTGTTGTAACAACTGTTGAAGTAACAGGCCCAGCAGTTGAAATAATTGGCATTGATACTGGAATTGTTGTTTGAAAAATCTTCCCAACAGTTTTCACAGCTTCATGCGAAACCTCACCAACTTTCGCATTACCAACCTTCTTTTCTCCCCCTTGCACCCCTGTGACAACAGGTGGGGCATCTGTTGGTAGAAGACTTGAAAACTTGGATAACGGAGCCAACTGTTTGTGCAACACAGCCTCGAATTGAGAAAACTTTTGAGACAAGAATTCTGGAGTTATTATCGAAGAGGGAACAGGTGTGGTAGACAAGTCTTTCAACTCCTTTAACAAAGAGGTAAGCTCCACAAAGCTTCGACTGTTATCCGTAGAAAGTTGAGTTACTTGAGGACTCAAGCTTTCATACAACTTGACATACTTGGTGACAGCCTCACAAATAATATCCACTTTTTGATTGAGAGATGCATAGTCTTGCTGAGCACTAGCAATCTCTTTGATCATGTCTTCACGAAGTTCTTGAAGCTTTAGGTTGACATCTTCGCGTACTTGCTTCACATCTTTAATAAACAAGACATGCCGTTCTTTAGCCACCCTTCGTAAATCTTGAACTTCACTCACAAAGTTCAAAGATTAAGACTTTACTCGCATTTCGTTACATTTATCACTTTGATCCACCTTCTCCAAGATTTTAGATTCAGAATCTTGAAGCATGCCAGACACTTTACTAACCATCCTGGCTTCGAATGCTTTAAGCATAACATCAAGTTCCAAACTTGAAAGAGATTGACTTCCCCCCATGTCATCTTGAGACTAAATAATTGAATTCATCTTCTTATTGAAAATCTTAAATTGCTTCATCGTCATTAACATGTTGTCAGGAAAAGTTTCTTCTTCTTCATCAAATTCCATCTCTTCAAATGTTCCTCCAAAACCCCCTTCATCAACATCAGTATCCTTAGTAGTTTGAAGTGGATCAGTGGTTTGCGATGAGAACAAAGTAGTGATGGGTTGGGTAAGAATGGTTTCAAAGGTGGGTGAATTTGTAGTGTTCGAGATAGGAACAATGAACGGAGGTAAAGAAACAAAAGTAGCAGAAGATGCAGGAATACCTTGAGTAGAAACAACAAGTTCTTTATTCGAATTTCCTACACCCATATTGACATTTACATCCGTATCAGATACATGTGTATTGATGTCTGAAGTTCGAACCTCCTCGAGAACTGATTCAGTTAACGAAACTTCGGGTGGTGTGACCTTAGTCTGCTCAGTAATAGATGTTGATTGGAGAATATTAGCTTCAGGTGTTTCAGGAACTTTCTCCCATTCGAATGATTCTGCTTGAAGAACCATCTTTCTTTTCTTTATCTTCTTATTTGAAATATGTGTAGCAACATCTTCAGCTCTTCGTTTCTTGGAAGAAGGAGAAACAGGACCTGGAACCTCACGAATGAGAATTCCTTGGTGATTCAGGTATGGGTTACGAACCATAGAAGAAGACTTAAACGAACCATCTGGAAGCTTTAGTGATCTACGAGACTTTTTCTTAACACGTCGAAAAATACCTAATTTTGATGGAATTGTTTCCTTTTCTTGGTTATCAATAACAGGCTCGACTGGTTCAACCACAACAGTCGAAACTTGTGCATCTGGCTTCGTCTGTTTCGGTGGTGATTTTGTTTTCTTTGGCTCCTGTACAGGTTTCTCAGGAGTAATTGTTGCATCCTTCTTGGTTTTGCGAGACTTCTTCGAAGGACCAGCTGTTTCTTTTGGCAACAACTTCCCAAACCCATCATCAGGATTGATGGTTTCTAAGTACTCTATAAGAACCAAGTTCGTTGGATCAACACGCTGTAACATTGCATCTGGAATTCTTGCAATGTGTGTAAAAATTTCAGCATCATCCGTAACCTCCTTCGGAAATTGATACTTGATGAATTCAACAGTCTCCTCATCAGTAGGCACCGCAATTCCCTCTTTGGCATAAAAATATCAAAGAATTAAACTCCAATACCTTGCACAAGAAATTCCTTGAACAACATTCGTGTTTTCTACACTCTTCTGAAATTCCTTCCACAGCTGTGTAGAATAATCCACAGTGATGTCATAATACAACCCAGCGACCATCGCATACAGCTCCATTCGACCTTTGTCCAAACCAACACTGCGACCAGTCAAGCAGCGTAGAAAGATTCTGAAGAGAAAATTCCAAACAGTTGGAAGTCCATACTTCTTGAAATCACTGATCTTGGTGAGTGGGGGTTGATAACCCATCTCATTAAACATGTGGATGATTTGTGCAGAAGAAAGATCAGTATAGATTGGAGAATTAGGGATATCAAGAATCTGACAAAAAATCTTCTTGGACAATCGGATCTTCTTGTCATTCACCAGTTGAAAAGTGATGATATTCATTGCTTTGTTGTATGTAGCAGTGGAACCTGCTTGAGAAAGCCATGAAAGAGGGACTGCAAAAGAATTGAACATGGTAATGGAAAGAACAGAACTCTTCAATGCGACTACCAACATATTCAATTCGTCTGGATAAAGAGAAACATCATCTTCAACTTGATAGTTTGTGCCTTGAATCTTCATTATTGGTTGAGAAGTAACATCTTCAGTGTTTTGTAATTGAACAACGACATCAACAGAATTGGCCATGATTAGGGTTTTTGGAAGCTTTGAAGAACAATCGGAAATTTTCAGAGAAAAGTTGGGAATTTTTCATTTGGAAGCGTAAAATGATAACACCCTTTGATTCCCCTTTTTATATGTAACCCTAGTGTTTGAATTTGAAGCGGGACTGGCATTAAATGAGATCCGACGTGGCACCTTGAATCTCGCACCATTCTGCCGATAAAGTAGCCATGCGTCAAAAAGTAGCTGTCACATCACCTAGAAACCCGGACTGATTACAGAACGTCTTTTCAAACAGGCTGATCGTTTATCTCAATTGAATTGTAACCGTCACCAATCTTCGGATGGAGGTAAGGCTCTTTCACTCTTGGGATAAATAGCGAAGTCATGTGCCAGATGTTTGAAATCATCAGCCTGAGTTGGTATTACTCAGAACCTCAAGGATTTCGTGAGTGCAGTGATCCAAAGATAAGATAAGAAATAATTAAACAAAATTTTGGATATGTGATGTCAAATAAAGTAATATTCGACACAAAAGCAGAGAAACCACAGGCAAAGGTTACTTCGTTAATTATCAAGAGAGATAATTAACTACTTGTGTATGTTCTCGTGAATTACAATCGAATACTTATAGAGAAGTATCGAAGGGCTTCTTTTATAAGGCTTCATGGGTAGTTTACAATTTCGTTACATATCAACCTAAACATAAGATGAGTAATTGTAACCGATATTACTTGTTTGACCGGTGTAGTCAGTGACAAGTATGCTTTGAATTATTTTGAAAGTGACTTCGAAAGCAAATGAAACTCACACGAAATCATATTCATGAAAGAATTGATACTGAATCTTGTTGGGTAACAAACATCGTGGGCTTCGATAGTTTGATCAAGATCACTCAGAAGAAATGAATATGATTTGAAGTTTCGAAAAGTGGTACTGAAACAAATGTTTCGTCAAAACTGGAACAAAGTTCCCCGTCAATTCCTTACTAAGATAGAATGTTGGGTTTCACTTTCATCACGGCCTCATGATGTCAGATCATTAACACAGAATTTTGATATGTCTAAATCTTGATGGGTTGAATCAAAGATCTCTTGGACATATGTCTTCGTGTGTGCAAGTGTAAGAAATTTGGTGATGAAAAAGATTAGTTCACGAAAACACTTGTACCTCTGTTATGATTGGACCAAACAGACAACTCTTAACTTATTTGAGAAGAGTAAGGTAGATCATTTGACTAATGTGAATATAAGCCTGACTTGGGAAGAAATTTTCCTATGAAAATTTTCATTAAGGCTTTCGTAAACACACATTAAATCTATGGAGGCTTGGGTCGACATGCTGCAACATGCTTCTAGGGACAGTCTAACTAGTACAAAATTGTCGAAATTGTACCTTCCCAAAGAAACATAAGCATGACCCTTGTATAGCCTTCGTGAAATCTGTACATACAAAAGATAAAGAACAAAATAACAAAAATCTTTTTGATGTTTTTGATTTTTCTTAAAAGAAACAATTAACACACAAAAGAATATCTTTTTGAATTTTGTGATTTTTCAAAAATAAAATGACAAAGCAGAAATAAAATCTTTTTGTAGTTTTTGGTTTTTCGAAAATAAAATGACAAAACAGCAATAAAATCTTTTTGTAGTTTTTGGTTTTTCGAAAATACAACTAAGATACAAAAGAAATTTGGAAATCTAACAAAAAGTGTTACACCAAACCAAAATGCTCAATGTAACGAAGTCGAAGCATGTCGAAGCGTTGACTATGAACAGTAACCTCTGAATGGTTAATACTATCAGCCTCTGAATGAATCATGATGACCTCTGAATCGACATATTTATATAACACTTCATTGTTATACATGCGAAATCATTCCTGGAACTGAACTTGCTTCGATCATTCTCAATCCTGTCAAAATTCGAACAAATGATTTTTCATCTAAAGCTTTTGTAAAAATATCAGCAAGCTGATCCGTTGTTTTTACAAAATAGACTTCTATATTGCCATCTTCCACATGATCTTTGATAAAGTGATAACGAAGAGCTATATGTTTTGTTTTCGAATGTTGTACTAGATTATGACAAATGTGTATCGCACTTTGTGAATCACAATACAATGGAATCTTTTTCATATTAACAGCATAATCTCTCAACTGACTCTGAATCCAAATAATTTGTGAAGTACAAGCAGCAGCTGCAACATATTCGGCTTCAGCAGTAGAAATCGAAACACACGTTTGCTTCTTCGACTGCCAACTAACCAACTTTCCATCCAAAAATTGACAACCACCACTTGTGCTTTTTCGATCCAAAGTACACCCTCCAAGATCTGCATCTGAAAATTCCTGAATGAAAAACCCTGTTTTCGAAGGATACCATAATCCTAACGAAATTGTTCCCTTGAGATAACGAAAGATATTCTTCACAGCAATTAAATGTGGTTCTCGTGGATTTGCTTGATACCTAGCACAATTACATACAGAAAACATGATATCAGGTCTACTTGCAGTAAGATAAAGCAATGAACCTATCATGCTCCTGTATAAGGTAAGATCAACCGCAGGCGTTTCTAACGAAGGGGCTAGCCTTGTTCCAACTGCCATTGGTACTCTTAGCTTCGTGCTATTTGTCATTCCAAATTTTTCGAGCAAATTCCTTGTATACTTTTCCTGATTGATGAAAATGCATTCTCTGCTTTGATAAATATTTAAGCCAAGAAAATTATTGATTTTACCCATCATGCTCATTTCGAATTGGCTTTTCATCAAATTTTCGAATTCACTAGACAAAGCAGGGTCAGTAGAGCCAAAAATAATATCGTCAACATAAATTTGAACAATCATTAGATGATTCCCAACTTTCTTTCGAAATAATGTGGGGTCAACTGATCCTTGTTTAAATTTCGACTGTTTTAAGAAACTGGTAAGAGTTGCATACATTCTTCTTGGTGCTTGTTTTAACCCATAAACTGCTTTATCTAAAATGTACACATGATTTGGAGGCATTTCATTACGAAACCTGGAGGTTGTTCAACGTAAACAGTTTCTTCAAGTTCACCATTGAGAAAAGCACATTTCACATCCATTTGATAGACATCGAAATCCTTATGAGCTGTATAAGCTAAAAATATTCGAACAACCTCGAGTCTTGCGACAGGGGCAAAGGTTTCTTCATAATCAATCCCTTCTTGTTGCGAATATCCTTTTACAACTAGTCGTGCTTTATTTCATACAATATTTCCATCTTTTTCGGTTTTGTTTTTGAAAATCCATTTTAACCCGACAATCGAAACATTTCAGGTTTAGGAATTAATCGCCAAACCTTGTTTCTATCGAATTCAGCCAGTTCAGATTGCATTGCAACAACCCAATCTGAGTGTTCCATTGCAACCTTAACTGTTTTTGGTTCAATTTTCGAGATGAAAACATTAAACATGCAAAATTCTTGATGAGTATTTAATACCTCATTCTTTGCACGAATTTGAGCTCTTGTTAATACTCCATCTTGAGGATTCCCAATGACTTGATCTATCGGATGAGTCTTTGTCCATTTCTCAAACGGTGGATATGCCGGATCAAATTCCAAAGGTGCATCTTCGTACATCTCTTCATTTTCAGATCCTACAACAGAAACATTATCATTTAGATCATGAAAATCATCATTTTGATTAATATTTATTTTGTCAGTTTCCTCATTTTCCTCCTCAACACGATTATCATTTTGATGCTCCCCCTCAACAACATCATTTATTTTCCCATTCTCCCCCTCGAAAGAATGCTCCCCTCAACCAGAGTATTCGAATCCAAGTGCTCTCCCTCTACTGGATTATTATGCATACTTTCGCCAACTCCTGGAGAATTCGTTGTTGAATTAACATCTACAACAATTTGAGGAATTTCCAAGTCATCATTATGCTTCGAAGATTCAGAGTGATGATTATCATTCGCATGTACTTCAGTATCCACAGCCCTGTCAGGAATACCAAAAATTAAATCATAATCAAAGTCAGATGAATTTGATTCTTCAGTTTCATCAGATGATTCATTAATAATTGGTTTTTGTTCAAATTGCTTTTCAACCTGTTTGACAAAATAATCATCAAAAGTAAGATTGAATGTCTCTTTGACTTTTCGTGTTCGCTTATTTAACACTCTGTATGCAACCGAATTGTGCGAATATCCCAAAAATATGCCTTCGTCAGCCTTAGCTTGAAATTTTGAAAGGCTATCTTTAAGATTCATTACAAAACATCTGCAACCAAAAACATGAAAGAATTTGACATTAGGTTTTCGGTTATTTATGATTTCATACGGAGTGATATAGAATCGACGATGAATGAAAGATCGATTTTGAGTAAAACATGCTCTCGAAACTGCTTCAGCCCATAGATATTGAGGAAGATTCGCATATGTCAACATAGTTCTCGCTGCTTCACAAAGTGACCTATTTCGTCTTTCAACAACACCATTTGCTGAGGTGTATAGGGAGAAGAGAAGTTATGCGAAATTCCTTTTTCGGTTAAGTACGAATCCAACACTTTGTTCTTAAACTCAGATCCATTATCACTTTTGATCTTTCGAACATTTTTCTTCAGACTCATCTCAATCTTCTTTATAAACTCGATCATTGTTTGAGCAACCTCAAATTTTAACCTGAGAAAATATACCCAAGTAAATCGTGAAAAATCATCAACAATAACCAAAATGTACCGTTTCTTGTTGAGAGTTTCAACAGTTGATGGTCCACAAAGGTCAATGTGAAGAAGTTCCAACGGTTCCAAAATTTTCGAATCTATCACAATTGGATGTCCTTTCCTGTGATGTTTCCCTTGTTCACAAGCTGCACACAATGTATCATTGTCAAATTTTAGTACAGGTACACCTCGAACAAGATCATCAACAACCAATTTATTCAAATTTCGAAAGTTCAAATGTGATAAACGTCGATGCCATAGCCAGCTGATGTCAGAGGAAGCTTTTGAAAGTAATCACACTGAGGGTTTGCTAATGATTGGTTTGATATCAAGAGTAACATGTCACCATGTCGTTTGGATTTGAGTAAAACTTCGTTAGTTTCAACATTCGAAATGATGCTGCCTTCTTCGTTAAACACCACTTGATTGCCAGTGCCCACAACAAGTTGTGAAACACTTATCAAGTTATGTTGAACACCTTCGACATAAGCAACACGATTAACAGTGAACTTTTCATTCGTGACTTTGCCATATCCTTTCACCTGGCACTTGTGATTATTGCCAAACTTCACAACTCCTGCATTTTCCAAGCTTCGAAAATCTCTCAGATTTTCCTTTCGTCCTGTCATGTGACGTGAGCAACCACTATCGATATACCATTTCTCATCATATTGCTCGTCACATAGTACCTGCGATCAATGAAAGAATTTAGGTACCCAAGGCTATTTGGGTCCTTGGAAATTAGTTTTGAAAAGAGAATGAAATGAAGAACTTTTAACCCAATCACAAACTTTAGATTTGAGACTATCAATTAAGTCCACATCACTAGGTAAAGGAATTGAAACATAAGTTTTTGTTAGTTTGGGATTGTCACTGACACATGCCTTCGTCTTTTTAGATTGTGTTGGATCATGGTTTTCTTTCGAAACCGGTTGCCAAGTTTTTACCGAAACATTCGAATCTTTTGAAGATGAGCTTTCAGTTGACGAAGAATTCACATAATGCTCATAAGCTTCGTGAATTTGTTGTTGAGAATATTTCCTTGATTGATATTTTCGTCCTTTTCTTTCAAGCCAATGATCGATGTTTTTGTCACGAGACAACCCTTTTGTGTACGAAACTTTTAAGGTTTGTTTCCCTGTAGGATTTGGAAAATTCGGTTTTTGTGGGAAGAAATTAACATTTGATTTAGGTCGAAATGCCATTGCGTATCGACTTCCATCATTGTTTCCAACACTTACATTTTGAGAAAATCGATTTTGGAATTTTTGTTTTTGAGAAAACCTTGTTTGTTGATGAGAAGAAAATCGTTGTGTTGATGGTTGATTTTGAACACTCTTTGAGGTATTTTTGTTATCTTTAGAAAATGATGAGTTTGAAACTTTCGAAGAATTTGTTTTTGGATGAAATTCAGATTTAGCTTTATTTGTTTGAGCGGGATTTATCTTTTGATCTGAATGAATTGTTGAATGTGAAGACTTGTTCTTAACATATTTAGTCTTTGTGTTTTCAGTTGTTTTCAATGTCAAATCATTTTGTTGTTGTCGAAGCTCTACGGTTTGCCAAAAAATCTTCTTTCGAGCTTGTCTTTTTGAAATTTCATTTTCTTTTGAAAACTTGTCAATTTGTTCTTTAAATTCTTTGGAATTTAATTTGACAACAGTTTCATTTTCCATAACAACCTCTTTTGTAACTTCTTTCCCAATTTTCGATTTTTCAACCCATTTGCGTTGTGGTTTTTGTCTTTGAAAAACATATGAATTATTTGTTAGATTATTTTCGACGGTGCTTTGATTTGAAAAGAATCCTTCGTTTATTGTTTTCTTGTTGTCATCTTCGACCATTTTGTTGAATTCTGATTTAATGTTCTCAACATTTCCAGTAGTGACAAACACTTGATTTGGAAATACAACATCATCAGTACACTTGAAATTTGGATACACCACTTGATTTGTTTCCAAATAATGGGCTCCTTTTTCAGACAACACTTTATCGAAGTTTTCAGTGTTCCCAAACACTTGATCAACAACAACACGGGGAATTTCATTTTCTTTCAAAGATGAGACCTTTTTATGCGAATCGTCATCATCATTTTCATCATCACTGCTATCCGTTTGACTATCTCGGATATCCACAATCTCGGGATCACAAACTTTCGAAGTTGAAGGTTTGTCAGTGTCAATCTTAACCTTCAAATCCTTAAGTTTTTCTTTTCCTTTAGATTTTGATGCAATATTAATGACAGACAACTGAGAACAATCAACATCCTCAATTTCACTAATTTCGCTAATATTGTCAGAGTTATCTTCGATATCGGAAAAATTAGATTGAGAATCAGATGTTGAATTCTCAGTCTTTTTCAAAATTTTGATTTGTTCTGATTTTGTCAAAGTATCATTCACAATGTTAACTAATTCACTTGAATCAAGACATTCGTCAATTTTGACAATTCCATAAGCATATCTATCATCAGGAATTTTGTCAAACTCAGCAATATTTTTCTCACAATCATACGAAATATTATCAACCTTCGCTCTCTCATATGCTAGAAAAGGTAATAATTTCCTATGTTGTTCCTTGCTAATTTCACACGAATGATGCAATGCAGTCAATTTGCCATATAGACGTTTAGCATAATTGCAGTAGATATTTCGTTGAGCTAACAAGAGTTTTACATCACTAGACAACGAATCTCGATCACACATAATGTTTGTTATTTGCATTTCTAAACATTCTATCTTGACAACTTTCGAATCTAACTTCTTTTGTGTCTCTAACAACTGGTTGCTTAATTTCTTAGCTTCATTGCTAGCAGAAACAACCAAATTATCAAAATAAGCAACAGTATCATCAAAAGCAACAATTTCAGAATCATATGCACTTAAAGGAATATTGAAAGATTGAAGAATATTACATACCTTAGTTGTCATTGGAGACTTATCAGCAGACTTTGACACAAAGCATCGGCCCGTTACCTCTTCGTCTGAATCTTCCTCCAGCTTCGCGACCATGGCCCCATGCGTAGGATTACGCATTTCCTCATCATCGGAGCCCGAAGACCAAATTTGATATGTGCCATCATTCTCCTGTTCACCTTGAGCCACCAAAGACAAATTTTTCGCCTTCGTACGCACCTCTTCCAACCTCTCCACATAATATGCCTCATCCTTCACTCTATTCTTTTTCTCATCCTTCTTTCGAAGTATGCAATCATTTGCTAGATGATTTGCTCCATTGCAATGATGACAATCCATACCAGAATCTCCTTTCAATTTCTTCTCTTTCTTCTCCTCAGCACCCTTCCCATCATTCTTCTCATACTTCTTCTTCTCTTCTCCTGCTGCCTTGTTCACGAAACTTCCTTTTCCCTCACTTTGCTTCACCTTTGAATTAAACGGTTTCTTGAAAAACTTTTTGACTCGGTTGTTTGAGTAAAAAGCAATTGCCTCATCATCCGAATTCATGATAAACCCCTCTTCATCATCAGAATCACCTTTTTCGACTGCTTCCTTTTCAGACACTTTCGAGACAAGTGCTAATGGACCTCCCAAACTAAGCTTCGACTCTTCTGCCATTTCGTTCACTTCACTTTCGTGAGTTTTCAGTTGATTGTACAAATCATTCAAAGAAGATGTGTCGAAACTCTGTTGATTTTTCACCATCATGCTAACACTCCTCCATTCTTTACGGAGTCCCATTACAAAGGTGAGATTGAATTCCATGTCAGACCTCGTGATACCATAATGATTGCATTTGTAAATCAGCTCGTTCAGCCTATCATAGTAACTTTCAATCGTTTCACCATCTTTTTGCTTGAAATCCTTCAATTCAATCAAACATTGCTTAACTGAATTGATTTTCGTCTTCTCGCTACCTTGAAACTTTTCTTTGAGATTATTCCAGATGTCCTTTGCAGTTGTACAACTTCTGACATAGTTATACACAACTGGAGGCAATGCACCACGTAACTCCCTTATGCATCGTTTTTCAAGTTTCTTCATTCTAACATTTTGATCTTCCACACTCGTAGTACCAGACGACGATCCAGTTGGTTGAAGATTTGTCGGAAGAGTAACATTCCCTGAGATGCAAGACCAATTGATGAAGTGTAGAATCAAGTATGAATCAAATCAGAGCTATAAGAATATAAATTGAACACACGATGTAAATATGATCTGGTTTCAGCTCTATTATGCTTTCAACTGTTACATAGAGTATGTAGACAAGTTCATACAAAGACTCTTCATCGATTCCATTCAAGTAATCTTGCATACGATCAGACCACTGATCATAGTATTCCGGAATGAGCATAGGAATCTTAGTTGAAGATCCTAGCAGATGAGAGTATGAAGTCATCGAGTTGAGATTGAAGTTCGCCATTGATGTACGGAAGAAGATTTTTGAGAGTTTTTGAGAAATCAAAGAGAATTTGAAAGCAAACTGCTGAATTGAACAGAAATATCAAGTAGAATACTCGATTCAACAAATCAGTTGCAGAATCAAATCACAACTGAAGATCTAGAACGCTTTTTCACGTCAAAAGGTACGGAACTTTTTGAACCAGAAATTTGATTCAAAAACCTTTTGAATCAGAGTGAAAATTAGATCTCAGATCATGATTCCTGCTCTGATACCAATTGATGAAGTGTAGAATCAAGTATGAATCAAATTAGAGTTATAAGAATATAGATTGAACACGCGATGTAAATATGATCTGGTTTCAGCTCTATTATGCTTTCAACTGTTACAGAGAGTATGTAGACAAGTTCATACAAAGACTCTTATCTAACTCTAAGTAATGTCCCTATTTATAGGAAACATGAAAGCACACAAAAAATTAGAAGGACTAAACAGTACGCTTCGTTACATAAAATGCCTTGTAAAATAAACTTATGACTTCAACATATTACAACAGGTCTTCGACCCTTATAGAAGCAAACCCGCCAAAGGACATGATGGCTAAAAGGAAGGTGGGTATTCTTGAAAGAGAGCATAGCACTATTTTGTTGAGTTTGATAGACGAAGTACTGAGAGAGGTCGTGGATCAAACGAGTGTTGATGGGCTTTGGGAGAAATTGTGTGACAAGTATCAGAACAATTATATAACGAACAGGCTATACCAGAGGCAACGTTTGTATATTATTAAGATGTCGGAAAGCAGCCAAGTGAAGGATCATCTGGACAACTTCAATAGGATCATATTGGACCTACAAGGTGTGAATGTAAAGATTGAAGATGAAGATCAAGCACTTATCCTCTTATGTTCACTGCCGAATTCTTATGAGAATTTCATTGATACCACGTTGTATGGTAGGAAAACGATCAATGTGAATGATTTGAAGGATTATTTTATGTCCAAGGAACTGAAAAGAAAAGATTCAGTTGGAGAAGAAGTTTCTAGTTCCGGTTTGTTCGCAAGCCAATATCAAATGTTATAAATGCAAGGAAAAGGGGCACTTCAGAATAGATTGTCCATTGTTGAAGAAAGAGAATAATGGTGTTGGACCAAGCAACAACAATGTTGTTGTGGTTCAAGGAAATTATGATGAAGGGGATGATGGTGATGTTTTGACAGTATATACATCTAGTTTTGTTGATACTTGGATCCTGGACTCTAGAGAATCTTATCATATGACTGTTTTGACTCTTTTAAAGAGTGGAATGGCACAATCAAGATGGCTGATGATTGGGTGAGCAGTATCAAGGGTAGTGGCACGGTGTAGATCAAGATTCACAATGGTATAGTCAGGAAACTAGATTACTTGTTCGTCCCAGAGCTTTGAAAAAATTTGATTTCTCTTGGTTCTTTGGCGAAGGATGGATTGGAGTATTCTGGAAAAGGTGACTGGTTAAGAGTCTCCAAGGGTGCTCTTATAGTTATGAAGGGAATGATGAATCCTTATGAGATTTATATTCTGGATGGCTGTACGGTTGGGGGAACAATGATTGTATCCCAATTCTTGGATCAGTATGATGATGAGAGGAAGTTATGGAATCATAATTTGGGGCATGTGAGTGAGAAGGGGTTGTTTGGTGGAGATGCAACTAGAAAATCTAAACCTGGTGAAGCTTGTGTTTAAGAGATACAATGATGGGTGAAGTTCAGTTCGGTGCAACACTAAAGCAAGGAGATCGTAGATTATGTTCACTTAGATCTATGGGGTCCTTCTCCTGTGAAATCTCATGGTGGATGTCAATACTTTGTGACTTTTATCGATGATTACTCAAGGAAGATGTGGGTATATTTTTTGAAGACAAAGGACCAAGATGAATTGTTTTGGCGATTCAAGGAGTGGAAAACAATGGTTGAGAAACAGACCGGGAACCATGTCAGACCACTCATAACAGAAAATGGGTTGGAGTTCTACAAGGCTTCGTTTGACAACTTATGCAAAACAAAAGGTATAGTGAGGCATCGCACTGTACGTCTAACACCACAACAAAGTAGAGTGGCAGAACAGATGAACCAAACACTGGTGGATCATGCTCAGTGCATGCGATTATCTGATGATTTATCAGAGCAATTTTGGGCAGAATCAGTCAATACTGCTTGCTATCTGGCGAATAGATCTCCATCAACTGCAATTGATTGTAAGAGTCCTCGAGAGGTGTGTTCTGGAAAACCCTATAAGAATCCTAGTTTACGAATGTTTGGATGCCCTGCTTACGCTTGTGTGAATGATGGTAAACTAGAGCCTAGGGCAATGAAGTGCATATTTCTAAGATATACATTTGGAGGGAAAGGTCATCTTCTATGGTGTATAGAAGAATTCAAGACTCCAAAATTTGTTATTAGCATAGATATGGCCTTTGAATCTGCTATGTGTAACCAGAGAATAGGTGGTACAAGTGTTGCGGGGAACGATCAGGGTGCTAGCCAGAAGGTGGAGTTTGAAACAAAAATCCCACACAGTTTTGCGATAAATGAAGAACACCAGGGTGGCATGGAAAAACATAGATGTGAGGAATCCCTTGATTAAACCAAGGAAGAACTGTCAGGTGATGTTGATGCCAGGAAAGACAACTTGAAGAAGCTTCTGGAGAATGAGCTTGTGATGAACGATTTAAGAGCCGAAAGAAGATAACAAGGATGGATATTTGGAGTGATAGAAGAGCAAGATGGTTATACATTTCTCACTACATTGAGAAAGTCTTGTGGTCATTCTATCATGATCAATCTAAACATGTTGGTGCTTCTTTGGTGGTTCGAGGCAATCGGGGGAAAGCTCATTGGGAAGTGGTCAAGTGGATCTTACGAAACTTGAAGGGAACACTTGATGTTTGTCTGGTGTATGGTGCAAATGCACGACATATGGACTTGGTTGGATTGATAGACTTGGACCATGCAAGTGATCTGGAGATAAGAAGATCATTGGCGGTTGGTCTTGTTTAGAGTCTGCTTTTGAAGGTGGAGAAAACTATCATGTTCTATGACAAGGTATGCATTCAAAAGTTTGGTACCAAGGTGAATCTGGAGGACATGGTAACAAATTTGTTTCCCAGAGAGAAGTTCAACCTTTACTTGGACTTGGTTGATGTTCGCAGGAGGTAAGTCCCTTTGGGACTTGATGATAGGATGGTAGAGGAAGTTCTTGTTTAAGGTGGAGTTTAGAAGATGCTCAAGTCAAGGTAGAGATTGTTAAATGTGACTCGAGCATTTGGAGCATTCTCATGGAGCATTTGGAACACTTAGATCTCAATGGAGCACTTGAGGTTCATGGAGCAAGTGACAAAGGAACGTATCATCTGAGATGGATTTTGTAGCGCCCGCAGATTCGGGCTAGTCAATTTAGAGACGCTAAGCGTCAAAAATGACTTTTTGATAGAGTATTATTTAGAATAAATAATATTAACTAAGTTGTAGTATATTTCACAAGGTTTCCGTACATATAAAGAACGCTGAAATCCGAGTTATAACGAAGAAGTTATGACCTCTCGAAGTTTCGCGACAAAACCGGCACGACACCGGAAATTGTAAATGTGAGTTTATGATAAACTACTTTTTAGCCTTATAGGTCTAAATGAAAGTTGTAGAGTACGTCTCCACCTACGCGTGGATATAAAGAACGTCAAAAACGGAGCTCGTATGCAAAAGTTATGGCCTTCCGAAGATGCAGTTGTTTGAGAGCATGACACATGTCAGATACCCTAATCTGACTGGACACACGACGTGAGCATGATCTCTCACGACGTGAGGAGTCAAAATCAGCCTATAAATAGAAAATTCGACCATTTCATTCCTTACACCAAAACCTCTTTCCTCTCTCTCTCGTTTGCTGAAGTCGTTTTCCCTTACCGAGCCTGACAACGACGAACCGTTGACCATTTCTAGTTAGATTCTATCAAAGCACGCTACAAGTGAGTGCATAGTTACTTTCATCTTACAAATAGATATGAAGTATTTAATATAAATTACTTACTATTTGAGCATGTGAGGCTCACGACGTGAGAGGGCCAAAATCAGCCTATAAATAGCAAATTCGACCATTTCATTCCTTACACCAAAACCTCTTTCCTCTCTCTTGTTTGTTGAAGCCGTTTTCCCTTCTCGAGCCTGAAAACAACGAACTGTTGACCGTTTCTAGTTAGATTATATCAAAGCACACTACAAGTGAGTGCATAGTTACTTTCATCTTACACATAGATATGAGGTATTTAATATAAATTACGTACTATGTGTGCATTTTATCTGTTTACCTGATATCTATGTTGTATGAATGTTTTATACATGTTTTAAATGATTTAAACTGTATATGTATTTTATATCTACAAATATGTTGGGGTAAAACATGGGTAGATGAAATAGTTGGTGTGTGATGAAATAATGTGATGAAAGATAGGTGATGATAGAAAGGTGATGATAATTAGGTGATGAGAGATAGGCGATGATAGTAATGTGGTGATAATTAGGTGATGCTAGATAGGTGATAATAAATAGGTGGTGTGAGATGAGAGGAGATACCATAACCTTGACCGGCGATGTGGTGATGTGGCGATGTAGTCATCTACTAGATTATAGATGGCGACCACAGACTATTCTAGACAGTCATGTGGAAACACCAGCAGGCTCATAACCTGTAGGTGATGAATTACGAGTTCAGGCGATGTTGTAACTACGTATTCATGCGATGATACTCTAACCCTATTATGAATTACGAGTTCAGGCGATGTTGTAACTACGTATTCATGCGATGATACTCTACCCCTACTATGAATTACGAGTCCAGGCGATGTTGTAAACTACGTATTCATGCGATGATATCCTAACCCTTACTAGACACGTATTGAGGGAGTAATCCCCGAATCAGTACTGTCTATGCGATGTAGGCGATGATCCTTAGGAAAAGTCATTAGGAACAAACATATAAGGAAACGAGATGTAAGGAGATGAGAGGTAAATACGATATAGGAGATGACCCTTAGGATAAATCTTTAGGGAAGATTAAATGAAGATAATGGGGATGGGTAATTGGGTTGATTGTTTGATGATTGAACATAATAATTATATTATTGTGGGTGGAAAACCCTATGTACTCACCAGGTTTCCCAACCTGACCCACTCAGTTTATTTGTATCACAAGTGTCGATATGAAGCTACTTTACACTGAGAGAATTGAAGGAGATGTAGATCACTAGTGTAAATAAATGTAAGCTCTGTTTATGCTCATGTTTCTGTATTGACAATGACATCCCAAAGTTTTAATATGAACAAAATACATTTCTTCGGAAATGCTTTGATAATATGTTTATCATGTTTTTCTGGGAACAAATTCCGCAACACTTTTCTTTAAAAGGATACTCTGATTTTTAAAATAAAGCATAAACAAATCGGTCTTTTCTGGCCATGAAAATGGAGATGTCACAGACTTGGATCATCAGACAAAGGAACATATCATGTGACAAAGGAACAGATCAAGTAACAAAGAAATTAATCATCCAAAAGGGGGTTTGAAGCAACTTGAAGTGGTTTTGGAGTAAATTGGAGTCGCTTGGAGCAACTTGGAGAAACTTGGAGCAACTTGGAGCACTTTGAGCAACATGGAACATCATGTTGCGCCATGTAGAAGGAAGTTGTGCCATCCTTGGGGATGTTGCACCAAATGATATCATGATGCGTCATCATGTCTGATGTTGAGCCAAGGAGATGTTGAGCCAAATGAAGACGTTGAGCCAAGGATATGTTGAGTCATGAAGATGTTGTTGCTCCATCAATAAGGGAAGTTGCGCCATGGAGGGGATGTTGTGTCATCATGGATCATCTTGGTACATGATGTGTCATCTTGATTCCCTTGTTGTTCCATATTGATCCACGTATGATTAGAAGGTGATCATGCTCAAGAAATACACCATGTTGTGCTACTGTAACACATGTTCCGGGTATTAATGTACTTTTCAGAATTTTAGGGTTTTGGTGTTGGGACTCAACGAGTTGGGAGCCCCGACTCATCGAGTAGAGGCTACCAAGAGGACGCGGAAGTTAGGCCCTACTCGACGAGTCGGAAGGCCCGACTCGATGAGTAGGAGCTGTAAAGAGAAACCCTAATTTTTAGGGTTTGCACCCTATATAATCTCCTTAAGGACTTTGAGGTTGACCTTCCATCAGCCTCCAAACCCTAAAAACGTCTGTGCTAAACCCTAATCCCCGTTCTCTTCAAGTTTGTCAGCTAAGAGTGATTTATGGAACTTAAGAAGAAGGAGATAGTGAGAAGAAGGACTGGTGTAGGAAGATCCCATATATAGATGTTCTAATTATTATGGTTTATGGCATTTTAGTTTAGCATGGTGGTGACACGATTCGGGACAGGGGGATCAGGATCGGGATCAAGATCTGGATCCGGATCGGCCAGCGGTACTGAGCCCATTGACGAGAGGCTGCGCGAGATCATTGCAGCTGAGGTTACGAATGGCATCCTTGACGCTACCCCAGTGATCTTTGGAACGGTCAAGGAGGGGATTATGGAGATTATGGAGGAGAGGCTCAGGTCATTCAGATCCGAGATCGCGGCGGGCCAGGTCGGGGCCCAAACTCCCTCGTTCCGGGAGTTCAAGGCGTGTGGAGAACCGGAGTTTTTCGGGGTCAGGGACCCCATTGTTAGCCGACGCTGGGTGGCGGATATTTAGAACGCCCAACGTACGAGTTCTTGCCCGGATGCGGCAAAGTGGGTTTTGCTTCATGTATGCTGAGAGACAGAGCTCGAGATTGGTGGGGAGAGGTAACCAGCCAGGTGGGAGCAGCCAGTGTGGCTGAGATGACGTGGGCCGAGTTTGTTCGGAGATTCGATGCGGAGTTTGCACCACCTATTGAGGTGTAACGACTTGTGAGGGAGTTTCATGACCTTTAGCAGACCATCGAGACTATGGCAGAGATCACTGCCAAGTTTCGGGAACGAGCTTTGTTGATCCCACAATACGCTACAGATGAGGATATGAGGCGGACGAGATATCATTCCATGCTGAGGGATGATATCCGAGAGTTTGTGAGCTTTACAGGGTGCAAAACCCTGAGCAAGATGGTGGAGAAGGCTCGTGAGTGGGAAATGGAGTTGGACTTCCACACCAAGCGGAAGCCTGAGCAGGCACAGGCGGCAGTGGGTCAGGCTAAAAAGCCTAAGACCTCAGACACTTCCAGCAGGGGCCGGTAGGGTCGTGGCCGGTGTGCCAAGTACGGTAAACCGCACAGTGGGACTTGTCGGGTGGCAGGCTCGGGATGTTATGCTTGTGGCTAATCGGGCCACGTGATCATAGATTGCCCCAAGAAGGGCTTGATATGTTTCCACTGCAACCAGACTAGCCATAAAAAAGTCGATTATCCGAGGTTGCAGGGAGGGGGAGGAGCAGTGATGGCGCCTGCGCCCGCCACGATGAGGATCACAGATGGCCGCCATGCTAAGGAGGATGCTCCAGCGGTGAGGAGTCGCGCCTTTCAGCTGACTACCGAGGAGGCTCGGGCGGAGCCAGACATCATGGCTGGTATGTATTTATTCTTCTATGCTCTCTATTTATTTGTAGTGCTTAAATATGCTTTGTGCTTATGTATAGGGACCTTTTTGGTTAATGGTATGTCGGCTCATGTTTTGTCTGATTCGGGCGCTACCCAATCATTCGTGTCTATTGCACTTAGCAAGAAGTTTCGGGACGCGCCAGGAACTTTTTATTCCCCGCTTGAGGTAGAGATTGCTGACGACCGCACTGTGAGTGTTGCGAGGGTGTATCAGGATTGTGTCCTGAATGTGCTTGGAGAGAGGTTCCGCGTTGACTTAGTTCTACTACCGTTATGAGGGCTGAAAGTGATTGTCAGGATGGATTTGTTGGGGGCCAATGGGGCCATGATCGATTGCGAGCGCCAGTTAGTGAAGGTTCGAACCCTAAGTGGGGGAGAACTGGTTATACATGGTGAGAGGGCCTCGTAGGGGCCAACCCTCTGTTCGGCTGCGAGGGCAAGGAAATTTCTGCAGCAGGGGGTGTACGGGATTTATGGCCTATATCTCGGATACGAGGGTTGAGACCACGACAGATGTAGGCAGTGTGCCGGTTGTACAGGAATTTCGGGATGTTTTTCCCAAAGAGTTACCAGGAGTGCCTCCGGAGAGGCAGGTGGAGTTTCGCATTGATTTGGTGTCGGGTGCCGCTCCGATAACGAAGGCACCATACCGGCTAGCACCGCCTGAGATGCAGGAGCTATCTACACAACTTCAGGAGCTGCTAGGCCGGGGATTTATCCGTCCGATCAGTTCCCCGTGGGGAGCTCCGATCCTGTTCGTGAAAAAGAAGGATGGATCACAGAGGATGTGCATTGATTATCGAGAGCAGAACAAACTAACGGTGAAGAACCGTTATCCGCTACCGAGGATTGATGATTTGTTCGATCAGGTACAGGGTACGTCTTAGTTTTCCAAGATTGATCTTCGGTCGGGATACCATCAGATGAGTATTCGAGATGATGATATACCGAAGACAACTTTCAGGACTCGGTATGGGCATTATGAGTTCGTGGTGATGCCATTTGGGCTCACCAATGCCCCAGCAGCGTTCATGGATCTCATGAACAGGGTGTGTAGACCGATGTTGGATCGGTTGGTGATCTTTTTTATTGATGATATTCTGGTCTACTCTAAGACCAAGGAACCATGAGCAGCATCTGAGGGAGGTATTAGAGACCCCGAGGGAGGAGAGGTTGTATGCCAAGTTCTCCAAGTGTGATTTTTGGCTGTGGGAGGTACAGTTTTTGGGGGACATCATAACCTAGGAGGGTATTTCGATTGATCCAGCGAAGGTTGAGACAGTGATGCAGTGGGAAGTACCGAAGAATGCTTCCGAGATCCGTAGCTTCTTGGGTCTAACGGGCTATTATCGGAGATTCATCCAGGATTTCTCCAAGATTGTCGTGCCCTTGACCCGCTTGACCAAGAAGAATGTGACATTTCGATAGGGTACGGATCAGCAATCGGCTTTTGAGATCTTGAGACGGAGGTTATGCGAGGCTCCGATCCTAGTACTACTCGAGGGGTTAGATGATTTGGTGGTGTACTGTGACGCATTGATTTTAGGGTTAGGTGCGGTACTGATGCAGAGGGGGCATGTGATATCTTACGCCTCGAGGCAGTTGAAGCCTCATGAGGCGAATTACCCCACTCACGACCTAGAATTGGGGGTGGTGGTGTTTGCCCTCAAGATTTGGAGGAATTACTTGTATGAAGTGAGATGCACCATTAATACTGATCACAAGAGTTTGAAGTATTTGATGGATCAGCAGAACCTCAACATGCGACAGAGGAGGTGGTTGGATGTGCTGAAGGACTATGATCGCGAGATCTTATACCATCCCGGGAAGGCCAACATGGTGGCTGATGCTTTGAGCCGCAAGATGGCAGGTTCCCCGATTAGGAACGTTTGTTTGAGGATGACCGTGATCTCTACATTGTTGGATATGATCAAGGAGGCTCAGGTCGAGGAGGTGAAGAAGGAGAACTGGAAGATAGAGCGGATTCGGGGGCAGTATCCTTTGTTTGTTAAGGATAGTCGTGGCCTTTTGACACAGTGTGGCTGAGTAAGGGTACCGGTGACTGGAGGAGTGAGACATAAGATATTAGAGGAGGCGCACAAGTCCAAATTCTCTATACATCCAGGAGCTACAAAATTATATAGAGAATTGAGGCTGAGTTACTGGTGGCCCTGCATGACGAGGAAGATCGGCTGGTTTGTGGAGCGGTGCTTGACCTGCAGGAAGGTCAACGCCGGGAATCAGCGGCCTCATGGCAAGGTTCAGCCGATACCCGTTCCCATGTGGAAGTGGGAAGAGATCACTATGGACTTCATTACGAAGTTACCGAGGACGGCAAAGGGTGTGGACACCATATGGGTGATCATAGACAGACTAACGAAGAGTGCCCAATTTATTCCGATCTCTGAGAGTATATCTGCGGAGAAGCTGGCGGATATTTATGTGCGAGAGGTGGTGGCTAGACATGGGTGCCAGTATTGGTAGTATCTGACAGGGATGTTCGGTTTACATCGAGGTTCTGGAAGAAGTTCCAAGAGGAACTGGGCACCCAGCTGCATTTTAGTACATCGTACCACCCTCAGACAGATGGCCAGAGTGAGAGGACGATCCAGACACTGGAGGATATGCTGCGAGAATGTGTGTTGGATTTTGGAGGGAGTTGGGATACATACCTTTCACTGGCAGAGTTTTCATACAATAACAGTTACCATGTCAGCATCGACCGACCTCCATTTGAGATGTTGTATGGCAGGAGATGTAGGACTCCGGTTTGCTGGGACGAGGTTGGACACCGAGTCATGGGGAGCACTGAAGTGGTACTCAAGACTACCGGGCTGATTCAGCAGGTGCGCGACCGGCTGCGAGTCGCGCAGAGTCGTCATAAAAGTTATGCCGACCGGCGACGATCGGATCTTGAGTTCCAGGTGGGGGATTTCGTGCTATTGAAAGTGTCTCCCTGGAAGGGGGTCATCGGGTTTCGAAAGAGGGGCAAGTTAGGGCCACGGTATATAGGACCTTTCAGGATTACGACCCGGGTAGGCAAGGTGGCATATCGTTTGGAGTTGTCGGATGAGCTTAGCCAGATTCACAACACCTTCCATGTTTCACAGCTTCGGAAGTGTGTCACGGATGAGGCTGCAATTGTCTCTTTGGACGACATTCAGGTGGATGAGAGCCTGAACTACATTGAGTAGCCTGTTGTGATTCTAGATAGGAAGACCAAGGTTCTTCGAAACAAGGAAGTAAAGTTGGTAAAGGTGCAATGGCAGCACCGAAGGGGCTCCGAATTGACATGGGAGCCGGAGGATGAGATGCGAGACCACTACCCGAACTTATTTGGATCGGCAGACTTCGAGGAGGAAGTATAGTTCAAGTGGGGGAGATTTGTAACACATGTTCCAGGTATTAATGTAATTTTCAGAATTTTAGGGTTTTGGTGTTGGGTCTCGACGAGTTGGGAACCCCGACTCGTCGAGTAGAGGCTATCAAGAGGACGCGGAAGTTGGGTCCTACTCGACGAGTCGGAAGGCCCGACTCGATGAGTAGGAGCTGTAAAGAGAAACCCTAATTTTTAGGGTTTGAACCCTATATAATCTCCTTAAGGACTTTGAGGCTGACCTTCCATTAGCCTCCAAACCCTAAAAACGTATGTGCTAAACCCTAATCCCCATTCTCTTCCATTTTGTGAGCTAAGAGTGATTTGTGGAGCTTAAGAAGAAGGAGATAATGAGAAGAAGGAGGAGATCCAGCAAACCAAGCCCTCACACTTGAGCTTGATCATCTTGTGGACTGTTGTAAGTCTTCAAGACTTGATTTTTATCTTAGGAAATGGCTAGATCTTGAGTTTACTCTTCATTTCCCATTATTCTTGTTGATTGCATGCATGGGGTTCATAAAGATTGCAACTTTATGAATCTCCAGGGCAAAATAGCCCCAAGGTGGGCTAGATCTAGCTTTTGGTCAAGCAAGAATGCCATGCAAGAGTTCTAGAGTATATTTCCCCTTTTTGGGCATTTTGACTTAAAGACATGCATTGGACATGTATGTCCATAAAGCCTTCATCTTTGGAACGTTTTGAGGACTAGAAACTCTTCTGGAAAGGAGGGATTCTAGATCCCTAAGGTATTAGACCAAATGGCAAGGCTTTGGAGCTTTCCAACCTTTGATAAGGACCTTAGAGCATTAGGAGTGGTTCTGGAAGGTAAAGTTGGAAACTTTATCCTTCTAGACACCTTAGGGTTTCATATCTAAGCCTTGGAGTCCCTGCATTCAATGGATTATCATAATAAGAAAACAGGGAAGGGGACTCGACGAGTTGCCCTGGCAACTTGACGAGTCGGAACGGGTTTCCCCGTCGATTGGATATCAAGTGAACTCGTCGAGTTGATGCACCAACTCAACAAGTTGGCTAGGGTTTGTTCAGGTGTTCGAGACTCTGTCGGAACTCGACGAGTCGCTAGATGCACTCGACGAGTTGAGGTCAACATGGACTGTCGACCTTGACTGCTGACCTTGACTTTGACCAGGGTTGACTTTGAGGGTAATTATGGGATTATGACAAGTTAATCACATAATGATTATAGGCAGTTTAGTTGGAGCAGCACGTGGGACATATCTGCTCTAGCTTATCAGTTCAGCATCCAAGAGGAGAGTCTCCTCACCATACCAATGGGTCTAAGGCACCAAGGTCGGCCCATTTTATGTTATGTAGTATCCTAGCGGATATTGTGTTATGTGACATGTTAGTTCGTATGAGCTAGGAAGTATGCTAGTGGTATATGTGGTATGTTTGTATGGAAGACCATGGGAGAGCCCATGACACTTGGATGTAAGACCATGTGGAGAGCCCATGGCTTTCCTATCAAATACCATGGGAGAGCCCATGACACTTAGGTGTAAGACCGTGTGGGGAGCCCATGGCATCCTGGAGTAAGAACTTGGGGACGAGCCCACGACATCCCTATTTGTTGTATGCATGACTTATGTGATACGTGTAGCTGTTATAGCTAGTATGATATGTTGTATGTGGTTTGTGTGTGGGTATGCTCTGGGGAACTCACTAAGCATTAGCTTACAGTTTGTGGATTTGTTTCAGGTACATCTGAGCCCAAGGGCAAGGGCTAGGCTTGATGGCACGGTGTGCACTCTCACTTGGGCATTTTATGGGACACTCTGATATTTTGAAATAAAGTTGTATTTGACATGGTTTTGAAAACAATTGTAACTTGTTTTTATAGATGATGAAAATGTGTTTTGGATAATTAAAAATGAAAATTTTCTTTTAAAATTTAGGTCGTTACAAGTTGGTATCAGAGCCTTGGTTTGAGGGATTCGGGCACACTCTCGGGTGTGTCAGGACTCAAACTAAGGAAATGGTAAAATTGTTTTCAAAAAGAAAAGTTAAAAACTTTTGAGACCGAAAAGAGGAGAGTGCAACGCACGTGATCAGCCGAGCCAAGTAAGTAGTTCCCCAATATGTTAGCCATGTGATACTGATAATTGAGCTGTGATAATCGTATGGAACTTGCTATGTGTATGCTTTTTAAATTGTATACGGTTAGGAGCTTATAGCCTTAGAATGATTGATTTGGCCTTATTTCATGTTCCTTGTCTGGTTGTGGTTCTAGGGTAGAATCTCTTATTCAAAAGTCTATTTGATCCTTTTCTGTGTATAATTTGCATGAATAAAGGCAACCTGCTATGATTGGTTAGATTGATGTGAGTAGAGTAAATCTTAGGACATCCTGAGATTTGAGATATGCGGTAGTCTGTGGGATATGGTTTATTTGGGGACGAATTGGAGTTATCAGGTAGAGTTTTGGGGAAAGGTACAGGTAGGTGTGGAAGGTAGTATTAGGCCCATATTATTGAAAGCACAGGACTTGTACCCAAACCAATGCTAGATCTGACAGCTCTAAGGAGGACATGTGTAGAAAGATCCCCTATATAGATGTCCTAATTATTATGGTTTATGACATTTTAGTTCAGCATGGTGGTGACACGATTCGGGACAGGGGGATCAGGATCCGGATCGGGCAGCGGTACTGAGTCCATTGGTGACACGATTCGTATTTGATAGAGGGTGACAGTGATACATGGGTAATGTCTTATCATAAATGATTGCCGAAATTTTTTTAGGGTATGAGAATAAAGTCCATTTGAACATTGTACTAATACCTAAAACAAATCCCTTAAGTTTATGTATTTATTAGTTTTTTTTTTGTAGATTTTAAATTACATTTACAATTTAGATTTTATAAAAACAAATATTATAGAAAAGGAAAAAAAACATAAAACACCTATTACACAAACGTTAAATTAAAAAAAAAACTATTCGGAATGTTTGTCCGAAATGCTATTCGTATTCTGGAGTACTCATCAGAATGACATATTCCGGATAAAGTGATTATTTGAAAAAAATTATTTTTTTCACATATTTCATTTATATATGTTAGATCAAGGTTGTCAAAATCGAGATTCTACGTATGATTATTTTTGAGTTTGCAAGATCGGGATCGTAAGTTCGGAATCGGAATCCTAAGGTCCCACAAAATAAAACATAATTTTAATTTATAAATTTAAAACATGAAAAATATTTCAAACATTTAATTTTTTGTTCAAAAGTTATAAAAACTTCAAAATATTAATCATAAGTCACAACACAAGATAATAAACGTTAATTTATAAAGAATAAAAGACATAAATTGGTGAAAAAAAATTCATTTTCAAAAAAAGAAAAAATAATCAAGGAAAGGTGGGATTGGATCAGATCTCGATCCTATGATCCTACCTATGATCTTACCCCACGTACGATCCGTTTATGATGCGACTCGTTTTCAATACCTATGATCATACAATCTTACAGATCGCGATTTTGACAACTATAGATTAGATTACTCAATTTCCCTTAAATTAGTTTTTGTCCATTTTAGTTCTTTTAAAATTATCCGAAAAAAAAATCTAGACAATTTAAGATGGGTTGTTCAATGTTTGAAACATTTTTTTGGGAAATCTCCAGAAAAGTCCTATAATTTTAGTCTAATTTATGAAAAAGTCTCAAACTAATTTTGTTTACAGAAAAGCACAGAATACTTGCTAAAACTTCGAAAAAACCCTTTTTGCCCGGTTTCAAAGATTTAGCCGGTATTCTATCCTTTTTCGTTAGTTTGCTCAAAATATTAGGATTTTTTTGAAAATTACCCGATAAGCAAAATATTGGGATTTTTCTGAAAATTACTATGGAATTAATGAATATTATTATTAATAAATCATTTATAAACATATAAATTTTTTTATTATAAACAAAGGAAATACATTTTTAGCTAATTTCTAAGAATAGAATGGTCGACTATGTACTTCTCTATTGTTTGTTGACCACTTCAAAGTCCTTATGTTCCTCCTATGTATCGTTGTGGGTGTCATAGTAAGAAGTAACTTGTTAGGCGTGACCAATACAAGATTTGATAATATTTATTAATACACAATCAATAAGTGTCTACTTGCTATTAGGCATGACGCTATATGATCACATGTTATTAGAAAATATCATCACACAACGATTCTTGAACATATAGATATTTTATTATGTTCTTTAATCTAATTACCACCTAACCTCCATACATTACCCGGTAACAACCATCAAATTACACACATCTATCGAGAGTGAAAAGTAATCTTTGAATGACAATTTAAATAGATAATCACCCTTCCCTTGTTTCCATATAAACTATCATTCATGGATCACTTTTGGTATTTGATAGATGTGTGTTAGCTGATGGTTATTAACATATGAGGTATGGATGTTGAGTCGTAGTTAGGTTAAACAACATAAGATGAACACCAACATTAAAGGAACACTAACTGAGTACATCTCACCATCATATCCACAACAATGCATAGGAGGAACGTAAAGAGTTTGAGTGGTCAGCAAGCAATAGATGAGTACTTAGACAACCACTTTATTCCTAGAAATTAGCAACAAATGTATTTCCTTTTTTATAATAAAAATATTTTTGTGTTTATAAATGATTTGTTAATAATACTATCCATTAATTTCATGGTAATTTTCAGAAAAGTCTCAATATTTTGGTTATCAGGTCATTTTTGGAAAAGTCCCAAAATTTTGAGCAAACTAACGAAAAATGACAGAATATCGGCTAAATCTTCGAAACCGCCCGAAAAGGGTTTTTTCGAAGTTTTAACCGGTATTCTGTTCTATGTTTTTCTGTAAACAAAATTTAGTTCGAGACTTTTTCATAAATTGATCTAAAATTTTAGGATTTTTTGGATTTTTTTTTTTTTTTTAACTCCAAACTTTACATATCAAAGACCTCCATTTGAAATCAACGGCAATTGATGGTTGATTGACATCTTGAAAAATGTAGGATTTCTTGTTCGAACAAATCTCTGACAAAGAAATTGTCAAATTGTGTTAAAATTGAAAACCTGGGTTCAATCGTTGTTCAGAACTTCAAGATTTCACCATGAATAAATCATATTCAGAACCTAACTACCAAACCTTCGCAGCCACAATTAAATCTTTTGCTGCAAAATCCAACATCAAATTGGGAAAATGTCTTCACAGCTCTGTAATCAAACTGGGTTTACAATCTTGTGTCATCGTCTCCAAATCACTGCTTAATATGTACGCAAAATGTAAGGCTCTTGACGATTGCCATATCCTTTTTAACCAGATAACCCATCCGGATGCTGTCACCTGGAACATTATGCTGTCTGGTTTAGCGGGCACTCGGGTTCATGATATTGAGGTGATGAAGTTGTACAAAACTATGAATTTGGTACAGCATTTTAAGCCGAGTTCAGTTACGGTTGCTATTGTTCTTCCTGTTTGTGTACGGTTAAAAGGTTTGCGCTTAGGGAAGAGTATTCATTCGTACGTGATAAAGTCAGGACTAGAGTCGCAAACCCTTGTTGGAAATGCTCTTGTTTCTCTCTATTTTAAGCTGGGGTGTGTTTCAGGTGATGCATACCAAGTGTTTGATGAAGTATCTGAAAGAGACGTTGTATCTTGGAACGCCATGGTTGCAGGGTTGGTGGAGAATGGATTGTTTCTTGAAGCTTTTTCAATGTTTAGACAGATGATAGTGGAAGGAACATCGCCTAATTATGCTACAATAGCCAACATACTCCCTGTTTCTACATACCATTTTGGGAAAGAGATCCATTGTTACACAATACGAAGGGAAGATCTCTTTCTTGACATTTCTGTTGCGAATTCTCTTCTGGGTTTCTACTCAAAGATCGGACAAATGAAGGAAGCAGAATCTCTCTTCAAAAGAATGCATTCAAAAGATTTGGTTTCTTGGAATTCCATGATTGCAGGTTACACCTCAAATGGTGAGTGGTTAAAAGCTTTGGAATTCTTTCAAAAGTTCAATTCATTGAATTTAGCAAAACCCGACTCAGTCACTTTCCTAACCCTTCTCTCTACTTGCACAAACTTACAGAATTTGAAGTTTGGGAAACAAAGCCATGGCTATATAATCCGTCATTTTAATCTATATAACATGACATCAGTTAGTAATTCCCTAATAAACTTTTACTCAAAATGTGGCGATTTGGTATCTGCATTTCACACATTCTCATTGATTCAAACCAAAGACTTGATATCATGGAACTCGATTCTTCTAACACTTGCAGAAGGTCGGCTTGTTGTTGACTTTCTTGACCAGTTACATTCCATGTTCATAAAAGGTGTAAAACCCGACTCCATAACTATCATAACCACACTTCAACTTGGGGGTATGGTTAAAGAAGCTCATGGTTTTTCACTTAGATCTCATTTATTACTCAACAGTAAAGAACCTACACTTGGAAACGCATTGATCGATGCATATTCTAAAAGTGAAAACATGGAATACGCTTTAAAAGTATTCAAAAACTTATCAACAAGAAACATCATCACTTCCAATTCTCTGTTATCTGGTTATGTCAATAGTGGGTCCCATGAGGATGCGAGTATTATATTCAAGAACATGACCGAAAGAGATTTAACCACTTGGAATTTGATGATTCGAGTGTATGCTGAACATAGTTACACTGATGAAGCTGTAAATTTGCTTCATGAATTACAGAATCATGATATAAAACCGGATTCCATGACCATAATGAGCATACTTCCTGTTGTTAATCAAATAACATCGATGGATATGGTGAGACAGTGTCATGGGTATGTGGTTAGAGCTTGTTTTCAAGATGTTCAACTTAAGGGAGCTTTGTTGGATTCGTATTCAAAATGTGGAAGCATAAATTATGCATGTAAGATTTTTGAGACAAGTGTTTATAAAGATTTGGTTATGTTTACATCTATGGTTGGAGGGTATTCGATGCATGGAATGGGGGAAGAAGCTCTTAGGGTTTACTTTCAAATGCTTGAAAATGGTGGAAAACCGGATCATGTAGTGATAACTTCTGTTCTTTCTGGTTGTAGTCACGTGGGGTTAGTTGACCAAGGTTTGAAAATCTTTGACTCTATAGATCATGTACATGGATTACAACCAACAATGGAGCAATATGTTTGTGTGGTGGATCTTCTTGCAAGAAATGGTCGGATTAATGACGCATATAATTTTATTAAAAATATGGCGGTTGAACCAAATGCGAACGTGTGGGGGGCGTTGTTGGGCGCGTGTAAGAATCATGATGATGTGGAAATGGGATGTGTTGTATCGGATCATCTTTTGGGAATTGAGGATAATAATATGGGGAATTATGTTGTGATGTCGAATATTTATGCTGCTAAAGATAAATGGGATGAAGTTTTGGAAATAAGGAAGTTGATGAAGAGAAAGGATTTGAAAAAACCCGCGGGTTGTAGTTGGATTGAAGTTGATGGGAGGAAAAATGTGTTTATAGCGGGAGATACTTCTCATCCGCTAAGAATGAGTATTGTTGACATGTTAGGGAACTTAGAGAAACAAGTCAAGGAGCGGTTCTAGTTATCATAAAGGGTAATTTTGTCATTTGTCATTGTTTGGAGTCTGAATTCTTCGTTAGAATTGCAAACCAAACAGAAATATACAAAATAATTGAATTGAACACCATTCCATAAAATTTTCCCTTTTCAAAAGAAGCCCCATTTCAAAAAAAATTAAGAGTAACATGCATATTTAGTTTTGGAGTAAAAAAATTTAAGACTCATGTATATTTCGGTCTTAAAATGTTTTTTCTTGTAATTTTGGTCTTTATTTGAGATTTTCATAACATTTTTGATCATGGATATGTAAAAAATATAATCATTGTTTTTGACATATAGACCAAAAACGTTACGTAAAACTGAATGAAAAGGCCAAAATTGTAAAAGAAAAAAAAATACCAAAATCATAAAAATAAGCTATACTTAAAGGATGAAAAATGTAGTTTACTTCTTTGTTTTAAAACCTTGTCCAAAATAGAAAAAGAAAAAGGTAGAGATTTGACTTTTGAGGCTCATTTGTACGTTTTTGCACACAGATCAAGAATACCGTTGAATCATCTTCCCCGGTGTCGCGAAGGTTCATCGGGTCTTCCGATTTGCACCATCTTCAAGATTTAACACAAACCCTTCTTCCTACCCAATTCTCAATTTCAATCACCTCTTCCGATTGGTAATCATCATCGGTAGGGTTTTGTAGTTCGATTAAATCATGGAGGAAACAGAGGGAGGTCTAAGCTTTGATTTCGAAGAACCTGCCGCATCTTTAGCTGTAATCCACCAATCCGCTGATCGTAATAGTAATAATGATAATAACGTATCATCCGCTTCTGCAGTGAACGTGAACTCAGCCTCCGGCGACAACCCAGCTTCAAATTTTCCGGGACGGAGGAGCTACCGTCAGACCGTATGTCGCCACTGGCTCCGCGGTCTTTGTATGAAAGGCGAGGCCTGCGGATTCCTCCATCAATATGACAAATCAAGAATGCCGATATGTCGATTCTTCCGGTTGTACGGAGAGTGCCGACAACAGGACTGCGTTTATAAACACACCACCGAAGATATCAAAGAGTGTAACATGTAATTTTTCTTTCTTTATCTTCAATTCGTCTTTTTTCCCCTCAATTCCATACTTCCTGTTTTTAGTGACAAGTAAATTGAAAAACGCAGGTATAAATTAGGGTTTTGTCCCAATGGTCCTGATTGTCGATATAGACATGCAAAACTACCTGGACCTCCTCCTCCAGTTCAAGACGTACTCCAAAAGGTTCATCAATTAAATTCCAGTCATGGGAATCCCAATAGGTTTTTCCAGAATCGGAATTCCAACCACTCTCAGCAATCCGAAAAATCCCAATTTCCACAAGGGGTAAATAGTGTCAATCAATTCATCATACCTACCTCAACAGATTCTTCTACATTTAGCCAGACAGCTTAATTTTATGTCCAATTGAATGGCAAACAGAAGTGAGTGTTCAGAGATCTAAGTTTTTCCTTTAGGTATAGCGAATCATCATCTTGTATATAGTTTGTTTTGATACCACAACAGTTGCTGTTTGCACACAATTCTATATTGTTTTATAATCACAGTAAATGTATATATTTTTATCATCTTCCTTGTCTATTACTTCTGTATGTCATTAGCAATCTATCCGGAGTCGCATATCATAAGAAGTTCTTGAATTTCTTGAGAAAGTAGGTTTAGGTTAAGTTTAACAGGTTACAAATAACAAACTTTATTGACATTAAACACATAAGAAGTTATTGATCATCTTGACAATATATTGGCATTGGTTACATGTTGTAGATTTTACATGTGCGTTGGATTTCGAGGCGAATCATACACAATGTTAGGAGGGAAAAGAAAGCTATGGAAAGCAACATATGGAAATTGACTATCTTCTTCTAGCATATGTAAATAGTAAGAGACACCCCCAGAAGATTCACCTTGTACTCAAGGTGAAATTCTGGGAATTGATCAAGGCAAATCTTGCCATTTAGTCAATACTTCCAGTTGCCCTGTATTTGTGTGTCAGACACTGTAATAATTCTAGTTGATCTGTCAACTATGGTGGTAATATATATGTTGGACGAAGTACATGGTACAATGGTTCTTTGCAGTTGTGAGATATGAAAAACATTATGTAATATGAGACATAACCTTCCCAATTTGTTCAAGATATTCAAAGGGTCTATGCAATCTTGCTCACAACTTCTTATTTGTCTTTGATTGTAAAGATATCTGTAGATACGTTTCTCCAATGTTAAAAATATCATCCTTAAGGATGTTTTTCGGTGTGTAGCTTCATTTTTGGTTGTGCTCAAACTAAATGCATGTGTAATTCATCCAACATATCGTGTCCAGTCAAAAGTTAGTCTTCAACATATTTTGCTGTATAGTTCCCTTCTGTGTTCTTAAAATTCATTGGAGGATCCTTTCCATACAATGCCTTGAATGGTGACTAATTTAGAGAGCCGTGGAGTGTTGTATTATACCCGTATTCCACCCATCCAAGTCATTTTTTCCATTGTAATGATTTTCGGGACACAACATTGTAAGTATTGTTGACACACCCATCCACGACTATCAGTTGCACACTGATTGTGGACGATAAGGTGTGGAAAGATGTAGTTTCGTCCCTTGCAACTACCAAAACCATCCTACCCAAAATAACTCTTGGATCCTACCCAATACCCAAACTAATTCGTTGTTACACGTTGAAACATTTTTTCTTTACCGGAATGTTCACCCATTAGAGGGCTCTAAAGTTCTAGTGTTATTGGAATCAAAGGAAAATGACTTAATAGGGTGATATAGTTTTTAGTTTGTGTATATTTTGTCCTTATTTTATTTTTATTTTTTGCAAAATAAGTCTTTGAACTTATTGTTTTTTACACATTCAATACTTATAACTGGCTACTACTTCAGAATAAACCAGAAAAAATAACTTAATATGGTAATATAGTTTTCAGTTTGTACTTATTTAGTCCTTAATGTTTTTATTATTATAAAATAAGTCTTTGTTGTTTCTTTACACATTCAAAACACCATCCTTTGTTACAGAACCCAAAAAGTGTTTGAGATATTTGTTGTATATAGTATCAAATACAACCATTTGAATTGTTGGATTTGCCGTGAAATGCGTATTAAACTTGATATTAAATTTGTATTGATTCATTAGGAAGTGAAGAGGTCTGAAAATGAGTTCTAAAAGAAAGATTGAAGATAGGCTCAGCAATTTGTCAGAAGAGTTTCGTTCACATATACTAGCTTTAATGCCTACGAAACTCGCTGTGCGAACTAGCATTTTATCCAAAAGATGGAAGTATAATTGGACGTTGGTCACAAACCTTGAGTTTGATAATTATCAGTTATCACCTTGTCTATGGTTTAGATTGTTTGTCAAATTTTATTGATCGAGTAATAAAGCTTTGCAAAACATCCCAAGTCAAACTATTCCAGTTACGGTTTTATGGATGTGCGGTGCTAATGAAAAACCGGTCGGAGTCAATCATGTCAAAATCAAACGTCTCGAAGTTGAGCTGCCTCTGAACCTTATCACTTGCAAAACACTCACAAAATTAAGCTTAGTTGGGTTTGATAATGTTTGGCAAGATTTATTTTTCCAACTGTAGTCATACTTCCTCGTCTGAAAACCCTTGACATCATTCTTGATGGTAAAACTTTTGTCAACGCATTCAGACTCATCAATGTTGCCCAATGCTTGAAAGTTTATCTCTGGTAATAAATGTTGCCCAATGCTTGAAAGTTTATCTCTGGTAATAAATGTTCAAAATGATGAAGAAGAAGACTGCAACTTCAACATCCCTACTTTGAAGAGACTAAAACTAACAACAAGTGGCTACGGATCTATCTACAAAGTTGTTTTGAATGTCCTTAATCTTGAATACCTTGGTGTTAGTGGGGTTTTCTGCTCACTTTTTGTGATAGAAGATTTGTCATCTTTGGTTGAGGCAACTGTTGGTTTTTATCATGGTGAAGTAAGATTTAATCATCTGAATGTTGTTGATCTTCTAAAAGGAATAAGTGGAGCTAAATCACTTTCATGGTCCATATCATCTCTTGATGTTAGACATCTTTAAAAAACTTCAGTGTATTAGTTTGTCCTTACAATGCCTTTTAATTAAGAACATGTCATGTTCAACTTTTAAATTAGGGAAAATGACTTAAAAAGGTAACGAAGTTCCCAAAATGTGTAAAAAAAGACCATTGTTTTTTTTAGTACACAAAATACTATTAAAATATATATATATATATATATATATATATATATATATATATATATATATTACACAGAATACCAACGAAATACACATTTGTTCAAATAAAACATTGTGGTAACCGGTTACCTCAGGCAAATGGAAAAATGACTTAAAAAGGTAACGGAGTTTCCAAAATGTTAAAAAAATATCATTGTTCTTTTAGTACAGAAAATATCATTAAAGTATACAATTTGTACACAGAATATCAACGAAGTACACATTTTAGTACAAAAAATATCATTGAAGTTTCCAAAATGTTCAAAAAAATATCATTGCTGTTTTTTCAGAGCACTTTTTGTTAACTTCGTTGTTTCCAAATTATGTAGAACACGGTCATCGGAGATCATTCACCGTCGTACTAGTTGACACCCGTTGTGTACTCTATTTTATTCCCTCACTCAATTAGTTTGTATCTAAATATAATAATAGAAAAACACATAACTAAGAATCCATCAATTATGATGCAAGTCGTTCAAGCGCTCCAACACATATGCTTCTCTCTCTCTACTTTGACTACAAATCATCATCAAATCAGCCACATGACACTGAGTGTTCCCGACCATTCATCTCTCATTGGTCCCGAAGAATTAAACGCAACTCATACTTCTACATCCACATTTAGGAATCCTCATGACATAACGTCATACTCGTTTCTCCTTTGTGTCTCTCTTGTGCCACAACACTAATGAACGACTAACCTTGATATATAATATGTATATCTACATAACGTATATATGTTTTAGGTTTGAGGCATATAATACGATCAGGAAGCAAGAACGTTTAAATAAGGTTATTACCCACTTACCTTCTCATGTTACCAAAAAAACGATAGAGTGATGGAATGAAAGAGATTGCACAAATGTTGTGAACTAATATGACGGTGCATGATCTCCGGTGATTGTGTTGTATATAATCCAACAACAATGAAGTTACCAAAAAGTGCGGTATTTTTTGAACATTTTGGAAACTTCGTTACGCTTTTAAGTCATTTTTTCATTTACATGAAGTAACTGGTTACCAAAAGGTTTTATTTGAAGATATGTGTACTTTGTTGGTATTCTGTGTACAAATAGTATACTTTAATGATATTTTTATACTAAAAAACAACAATGATATTTTTTTTGAACATATTGGAAACCGAGTAACCTGATGGTTACTTACAATAGCCGGTTTACTGATATTTTGTGTATTAAAAAAACAATGGTTTTTTTTTGTACATTTTGGGAACTTCGTTACATTTTCAAGTCATTTTCCCTTTAAATTACTATTTGTTAGTAGTGCTTTGCTCTTAGAATGAGTCTTGTTTTCAGTCATTAATCACTAGTTTCTCCTTTTGTTGATATTGAAGGTCATATTGAAGTCACATATGCCCAAATTTCCCAATTTGAAGTACTTGGAATTGAAGGGTTCTTTTTGTTCCTCATGGTTGCTAGTCTTTCAACATCTAGATAGCTCTTCTGAGTTGTAGCATTTAAGTTTTCAAGAGGTAATTATACTTTTTTCCGTAGAGGATAAAGCTTTTTCTTTTGAACAAGAAAATAAAACTTCAAATATGGTATGCGATGTTTCAGAGAAAGAAAGAAAAAGATGGATAGATGAAAGAAGAAAGATTGCAGATTACTTTATTCAACATCCAAAATGTATCTTAAATAGACTAACATTTAACCAACTAATCAAGACTAAGTCATCAACACTCTATATTTCCTAAGGAGTCGGTAAAAGCAAAACAAATAATTGACCACAATAAATCTAATTGATATTCTGAAAATAACGAAACCCATGACCCATTTACTCACTTTTGACTAAAGTCAGAATTAAACCCAACACTTTCTAATTAAGATTTGACATGTCTTATTCCATGCTTAGTAATTTTTCCATGCATAACCTTTAGTTATCTATCTAGTTTTGTGGTAAAACAAAATCCCGAAGGATCTTGCTGGATTGAGTCACAGTCAGTTCCACCTTGGATGCTTATGAACCTTAGACCCTTGAAAATTACTAGATGTAAGGGCTGTAATTATGATTTAAGGTTCGTAGAATACATGTTGGGCAATGTGGAGGTTTTAAAGACGCTAAAAATCACATGCGACAGCTTGCACATGAAGGATGAATTATGGTTGTGTGCACGCTTGTTTACATTTCCAAGGACTTCTAGGTATTTGTAAGATTTATTTTGTTGAGAAATGGCTTAATTCTTCAGGTAACTAGTTTCATCTATCACAATGTAAGGTTTAGAAATGTTCATGTGCATCAAATACATGCATTGCTACAAAGGCTTTTGAACTGCTTTTTATGTTGGGAAATAAAGATATAATTGTATGCAATATTAAAGGTAAATTATTGTTTGTCGTGTGATCCGTCAAAATGCAAAGAGGTAGGAGAAATAAACGAGACAAAGTATTACAAGCTTAAAGCTTAAGTCTTTTTTTTTTTAAGGAAAATAGACGGTTATATTGGTTACAAGAAGTGGCTAACCACCACAAATATTTATAGCCTAACATGACTAATATAATAATAAAAGAAATCTAAGAGAAATCATCAACATCCCCTAAAGCCTAGAACATGTCTACCTAGTCTATTAATAAAAATAGTCAAACAAAGACATGTCCCACTAGCTTCTAGCTTTTCTGACATAAAATTAGGAAGAGCTTTAAGCAGTTGTACCCATGAAAGCTTTAAATAATGGTACCATATAATTGTTTATTAATAAAAACTATCTTTCCCATGAGAGAGAAAGCTACTCTTCCTAGGAGAGAGAAAACACTTTTTCTATCATTCCCTCACTTTTCTATCCTTCCAAGCAATCCTATCCTTCCAAGCTTTTAAGTAAAAGCTATCCGTCAAGACTTCTATTATTATTATTACTACTATCTAGTTTTATACCACATTCTTCCCCTTAAACTGGACTAAGCTTGGTATTCATCACATCGAGCATATTTTGCATTTTTCCATGCTTCACATGTGTCAAGGCCTTTGTAAATATGTTCGCTCGTTGATCCTTTGAGTTGACGTGTTCTACTATAATTTGCCATTCCTCAACACATTCTCCTATGAAGTGATAGCGAATGTCAATGTGCTTTCTTCTACCATGAAACACAGGATTCTTCATCAACTGAATCGTCGACTTGTTATCAACAAACAAGGTGCTACGCATGACATGATGTCCCATAAGCTCTTTTATGATATTTCCAAGCCAAATGGCTTGACATGCAGTTGCCGTGGCTGCCATGAACTCAACTTCCCATGTTGATAAAGCAACAGTCCTTTACTTTTGAGATTTCCATGTGACTGCATTTCTTCCTAGGTAGAAAATCATCATGCTTGTACTCTTCCCACCCACATTGTCACCTCCATGATCACTATCACTAAACCCAACCAACTCTTCAACTTCACGACCATTTTCATATTTGAGCCCATTATCATTGGTTCCTTTAACATATTGTAAATATGTTTTACCACTTGAAAATGCAAGGTGGTTGGTTGTTCCATGAAACGACTAGCAATATCAACCGCATATGAAAAATCTAGTCGAGTGTGTATCAAGTACCTTAGACATCCCAATACTCGCCTATATTCGGTTGATTCAACTTTTTCACCATCTTCGTCTTGCTTATCTTCAACTTATTTTCCATGGGTGAAGTTGCCGGGTTGCATTCTAGTAACCGGAATTGCTCCAAAATCTTTTCTGCTTAAGCCATTTGTTGTAAAGAAATTCTCCACTTCTTTTTCAACACTTCTATTCCAAGATAGTAACAAAGTAAACCCAAATCACTCATTTTGAATTCTTTTTTCATTTATGCATTGAATTCCATGATATCTTCGTTGTTTGATCCCGTAAAGTAACGTCCGCAAATTCGGGGCAGACAATTAAAATATAAGAAGGGATAAAACTGAATTTTTGATAGAAGATTATTTAGGGTAAGTAATCTTACCCAAAGTTATAGTATATGTGACAAGGATTTCGTACATATAAAGAACTCTGAAATCCGACTTCGTATGAAGAAGTTATGCTTCTTCGAAGTTTCGCGATTACACTAGAATGGCTCTACACATTGTAGAAAGTGGAATTTTGATAAATTAATTTTTAGCCTAAGTAATCTAAACGAAAGTCTTAATGGTCATAAAACCGAGAACATGCATATAATGAACGTCCAAATCTGACTTCGTGGGAGGAAATTATGAGAGTTGAAGATCTCGTAAATATGAACTCGTCGATATAAAGACACTCGGGAATGGAGTTCGTATGAAAGAGTTATGAATTTTGCATGAACTTTAACAATCTAAACCGGTCTAAATATGAACTTTTTTAGAGAAAATATTAGATGTTGAGACCTTAATGAAAGCTGAAGATCTTGTCGAGAGGATTTCAGAGATATAAAGAACGTCGAAAATGGAGCTTGAATGCGAAAGTTATGGCCATCCGAAGATCTACGAGAAACCACCTGGTCTGATGACGTGGCAGTACTAGAGTGCGCCACGTGGCGAGGTCCACCGCTGACTCCTCCAAGAGACAAGGTAGCATGGCATATTGTGGATGTGACACGTGGCCCCACACAAATTCGACACGTGGCAGTCTTCTAGAAACATTAAGGTGGACCAAGGATTTGGCGACATGTGGCGAAAAGAGGCTGGAGCGACGCCAGAGGGAGGGCGCGACGTAGCTATTGGTGGTGTGCAACTCGCCTACTAGAACTCTATATATACCCTTCCGATTTCATTCATTTTCTCATAATTTCACAGCCCTTTCCTCTGGAATTTCTTCTGAATTCATGAATCCGACTTTTCGGGGTTTCTCGGGATATTTTAGCAAGGCTCTGAGGAGTTTAGAAGCCCGGAAAAAAGGATTATTCGGGTCGGGATTCTTTGTATGCAATTTCCCGATTTTCGCTAAAATCTCTGTAAGTTAAGCTACACTTATTTTTTTCAAGTGTAACTTATATTTATGTTCATAGTCGTTATTATGAGCCTGTAATTAAGATTTATCAGTAATTCCAAGTCATTATAATGCTTGATCTACTTACGGGGATAATGTATCGGTTGAATTGAGTGAGGTGTTTGAAGTGAGATTTCTAAACAATATACTCAATATACCAAACGGACCCTACTTCTGATATGATCCTACCTGGTCGTTCCTTATTTGATAGATCTTGATGTAGACATTGGGTTTAGTGAGGAATCTAGACTATCATTAGTTACCAAGAATCTAAAACTAAGACTTAAAAATATGAACCTAGTTCATGTCAGAGGAAAAGATAAAGTACCAAGGTGAAGTTCTGCCCAAATTATGAGGCATCCACTTTTATCAAGTGAGTGCATAGTTACTTTTAGCTTAAACATAGATATAAAGTATTTAATTAGCTTAGATGCCATATGTGCTTATTATCTGTGTTCTTGATAATTGTGCTAAATGAGATCATGATTTTTACTCTCAATAAATTATATATATGTATTTTATTATACTTATATTGTATCGGGTAAAAAGGGTAGAGAGAGTAAAGAAATAATATAATGGTGAGAGACCATGCCAGATATAGAATAGTGGTGAGAGACCATACCAAAGATAATATGATGTTGAGAGACCTAACCTAACTAAGAGCAATCATCTAGCAGAGTATTGATGACAACCACAGACTTTTCTAGACAGTCCAGTGGACACTAGCAGACTCGCTATTTGTAGGTGTTAATGAATCATACTATCTAGGAGTATGAATTGTATGTTCATTCGAGTACTCTATCCCCATAATAATTTCCTTACTGACATGTATTGCTAAGGAATCCCCAAGGCAGTAATGTCTACTCGTTGTTACCGAGATCCTTTAGGATAGGTCCAATGAGATTACCATTTTAGGATTAAAGAGTGAGAATAACGGGAATGGGTAATCGGGATTAATCTATTTGGTATGAGGTATATACTTAAAAAAATATAATAATAATATTTTGGGTTGAAAACCCTATGTGCTCACCAGGCTCCCAAGCCCGAACAATTCAGTTTCTTTGTATCATAGGTAATGGTACGAAGGTACAATCCACTGAGAGATTCAAGGAGTATAGGCCATTAGTGCAATGAGTTATTGTAAGGTATGTAATGATTACGTTTATGCTTATGTATCTTGTATCAATTATGACATCCCAAAGTTTATAATAATCAATGAAAAACATTTCTTCAGAAATATTGGGAAAAATTCTGCATTTATAAATAAACTCTCTTTTAAAATAAGCATAAATAAAACGGTCTTTTCTGGCCGAGAAAATTGGGGATGTCATAGTTGGTATCAGAGAATTAGTTTAAGTGAACTAGGAATTTTGAGGATTTCTAGACATAAAATTAGAATGCTAAGCAATGATCGTGAGATGTGTGTCTATTATATTTTTGGTAGTACACCTGAATTGACACTAGCACTAGCTTACCTTAGGATAAGATGTTTAATTTTCTCTTATGTGCTAAATGATTTGTAGTATAACATGCCTTAGGTTGCCTATCTAAATTGATGTTATTAGGTTTAAGGTATGTTACCGACCTAGAATTAGGAAATTTATGTGTTTAGGTTTCTAAACGTTTAATAATGGTATTAGAACTGGCATATAACATTTTAGAGTGATAAGGAGAATTGTGCGTCTAAACCTTCCTTATCTATATTCTCGCTCGGTACACTGAACGTCTGCTTCAGTGTATAGATCGACATGGTCAGGACTCATAGTGGACTAGGAAATGATTACGAAAACCTGCAGCTTGAGCCTTGTGTAGTTGATCATTCACCAGAGGCAATACCTGCACCCAAATCAATCATGATGGCAATGATACAAGCAATGTTAGATCTCCAGATGGAAGAGACAAGGTGTTTACTTCAATTGATTAGGGATGGACCTACTACACCCGTCATGCAACGTGAGTTGGAAGAGGAACAGTCAGAGGAAGGAAATTATAGTCATACTGTTAGCTAAGCTGAACCGCAAATAGTAAGGAGAAATAAATCAGATGAAGGGTTGAAAGGAATGGATGCAAGTACAAGGACTTTATGACTTGCAAACCGTCGACTTTTAATGGAAAAGAAGGTCCGATCTAATTTATGAGATGGAGTTAGCTTTCATAACTTGTGGTTGCAAGGGTAAGTTGCATACCACTTACATTGTATGTCAGCTTAGAGGCGGGGTAGTTCGCTGGTAGCATACGTTAGGAAAAAAATCCCTATTGAGCTGCTACAACTGACATGGACAGAGTTCTTGGTTCACTTCAAGCGCAAGTTCTGCTCAGCCTAAAACATGCTAGAGCTGGAGAACCAGCTTCTGGCATTAAAGAAGGGAAACATGTCAGTTGATGAATACACCAACGCTTTCACCGATAAGATGGAGTTTGCTTTGCGCCTTGTACCCAACAAGCTTACAAAAATTGACAGGTGCTCTAAGGGACTACCATAGGAGTACATTGTGCCGCAAGGTCTGTGGAAAGCATGATCAAGGAAAGAAACGCCAACAAGGTTGAAGTTGGAGAGAAAAGGAAGAGTGAAGGATTCTCAAAATCTGATAAGAAGAGTAAAATCTCAAAGTCAAAGGATCAGAAGTCTGGGAGAAACAAAGCAAAGTGGTGTGACAAGTGTAGACAGAAGCAATTTGGGAAATGCATTGAAGAGGTGACCTACTTCAAATGTGGGAAGACCGATCACTATGCCAACGAATGCATGACCAAGAAAGAAGTTTGCTTTAAGTGTATTGAAGAAGGACTTCCCAAATAGGGAAGGAGCTACAAATCCAAACGTGTAGCCAAAACTGAAGGCGAGGCTAGAGCATACCATATGATACTCGATGAGGAAGCGAGATGGAAAAAATTTGGAGCTACTTGTCGGGAGTACTTGAATGAATGAGTTATACAAGTTTACTAGTAATATCTTATGTAGCCTAATATGAAAGGCATAATATATGATAAGCTGGAATTACATTGTAATCATCTATGAAGCAATATAATTTCCAAAATTATGTTATTCAATGTGTTGAATTTCTATGTGGTTTTCTTTTATGGTAATTTAGTGAACTGTGAGATAATACTTGTGGCGAGTATAAGTAGGTGTGAAAGGTAGTAGCGTCCGATACTACCGGAAGAATAGGACTCGCACTTGGATCAGGAAGAATCACAAGGTTGCTAAGACACTAGTAGTTGAGCTATTTTGTCCATTTCTGTCATTACCTTTGTTTCGGTAATGACTATGAAGATAAATATTATTCTGACCTTAGTGGTCATCCCGAATCGAGTCCGACTTTAGTTAAAAGATGAAAAGACAATCAAAGCGATCGAAAGAAGCATCGCAATCATCGTTAATACTAGGCGATCAGTAGATAGAAATGCTACCTACAAGAATATGTTTATACCACATGAGAACAAGAAGGAAGGTATCCTCCATGCAAGAGTCTAACTCAAAGAGACCTGAGTCTAGCCATTGCACCATGTGATAGAAGGTCATTAGGGCGTCACCCATCAGTATGTTATGGTAGTAGAAGTAAGGACCTATTCATGGATCAAGTCCATTTGAGTTGGAGCAAAAGTCTCCGATAAGGATCAAGCTTGAAACTCAAGGGTTAGGACTTAAGGTCCGACAGAAAATGAAGAGCGAGTGCAAGGTTGAGCACCACCAACAGTTGAAGAGTCCAAAGGTTAGAAGGACATAGGAGTTATGGTTATTACCTAGGATGAAAAAGTAACTTTCAGAATTATTAATCAAGCCCTATTTTGTTGATGATTCTGAAACGTAATCATCCTAAAGGGAGATAATTATAAAGCCCACAAATTCGGGCCAGCCAATTAAAATATAATAAGGGATAAAATTGACTTTTTTATAGAATATTAATTAGGATAAATAATATTACCAAAAGTTATATTATATGTGACAAGGATTTCATACATATAAAGAAATCTGAAATCCAATTTCGTATGAAGAAGTTATGCGCTTCAAAGTTTTGTGATGAAACCGACACGGCTCTACGCATCGTAAGAAGTGGAATTTTGATAAATTGCTTTTTAGCCTAAGTAATCAAAATGAAAGTCGTAGTGTTTGTAAAACCGAGAACGTACATATAGAGAACGTCCAAATCTAAATTCGTGAGAAGAAGTTATGATTTTTCGAAGTTTTTGCACAACAATATGGGCACAAAAATCAAAATTCTAATAAATTGATTGTTAGCCGAAACAATCTAAACGAGAGTTGAAGATCTCATAAATATGAACCCATCGATATAAAGACAGCCAAGAACGGAATTCATATGAAAGAGTTATGAATTTTGCATGGACTTTAACGGTCTAAACCAGTCTAAATATGAGCTTTAGTTAGAAAAAGAATAAGATATTGAGACCTTAATGAAAGCAGTAGAGCTCGTCGAGAGGATTCTGGGGATATAAAGAATGTGGAAAATGGAGCTCGTATCTGTAAGCTATGGCCATCCAAAAATCTGCCAGAAACCGCCTGAGCTGATGATATGGCAGCACTGGAGTGCGCCACATAGCAAGGTCGGCCACCGAATCCTCCAAGAGACAAGGCGACGTGGCACGTTATGGACGTGACACGTGGCAGACTTCTAGAAATATTGAGGTGGACCAAGAATTTGTTGATAGGTGGCGAAAAGAGGCTGGAGCCACGTCATAGGGAGGGCGCGATGCGCCTATTAGTGGTGCGCGACACGCCTACTGGAACTCTATATATACCCTTCCAATTTCATTCATTTTCTCATAATTTCACAACCCTTTCCTCTGGAATTTCTTCTGAATTCTTGAATCCATTTTTTCGTGGTTTCTCGAGATATTTTAGCAGGGCTCTAAGGAGTTTAGAAGCCCGGAAAAAAGTAGTATTCGGGTCGGGATTCTGTCCGTGCAATTTCCTGATTTTTGCTAAAATCTCTGTAAGTTAAGCTATATTTTTTTTATTTCAAGTGTAACTTATATTTATGTTCATAGTTGTTATTATGAACCTGTAATTAAGATTTAGCAATAATTCCAAGTCATTATACTGATTGATATACATACGCGGATAATGTCTAGCCTGAATTTAGCGAGGTGCTTGATGCAGGATTCCCAAACAGTATACTCTGTATACCAAATGGACCCTACCTCCGATATGATCCTATATGGTTGTTCATTACTTGATAGAGCTTGTTGTAAACATTGGGATTAGTAAGGAATCTAGACTATCATTAGTCGCCAGTAATATAAGACTAAGACGTAGAAATATGAACGTAGGTCATGTCAGAGGAAAAGATAAAGTACCAAGCAAAGTTATGCCCAAATTCCGAGGTATCCACTTTTATCAAGTGAGTGTATAATTAATTTCAGCTTACACATAAATATCAACTATTTACTTTGCTTAGATGCCATATTTGCTTATTATCTGCGTTCCTGATAATTATGCTAAATGAGATCATGATTTTTACTCGCAATAAATTATATATGTATTTTATTATACTTATACTGTATCGGGTAAAAAAGGGTAGAGAGAGAAAATAGATAATATAATGGTGAGAGACCATGCCCAACTGAGAGTAGTCGTCTAGGAGAGTATTGATGACAACCACAGATTCTTCTAGATAGTCTAGTGGAACACTAGCAGACTCGCAATATGTAGGTGTTAATGAATCATACTATCTGGGAGTATGGATTGTATGCTCATTCTAGTACTCTATCCCCCCTCATAGTTGCCTTACTGACATGTATTGCTAAGGATTCCCCAAGACAATAATTTCTACTCGTTGTTACAGAGATCCTTTAGGATAGCTCCCATGAGATTATCATTTTAAGATCAAAGAGTGAGAATAACAGAAATAAGTAATTGGTATTAATCTATTTGGTGTGAAATATATACTTAAAACAATATTATAATAATATTGTGGGTTGGAATCCATATGTGCTCACCAGGCTCGCAAGCCTTACTCACTTAATTTCTTTGTATCACAGGTAACGTTACGAAGGTACAATCCACTGAGAGATTCAAGGAGTATAGGCCATTTGTGAAATTAGTTATTGTAAGGTCTGTAACGATTACGTTTATGCTTATCTATCTTGTATCATTTATGACATCCCAAAATTTATAATAATCAATGGAAAATATTTCTTCGGAAATACTTTTTCTAGGACAAATTCCACATTTATAGATAAACTCTGTTTTAAAATAAACATAAATAAAACTTTCTTTTCTGGCTGAGAAAATTGGGGATATCACACGTAACGATCAAGTCGTCGATGTAGAAACCAACTAAAAGAGTTTTTCCTTTTGAGTTCCTTTTGTACACTGTCGTGTCTTATGAACGTTTTGAAAAAATAAGTCGTTTTAGGCTTTTATCCAATCGAATGTTCCAAGCTTAAGGAGATTGTCGTGAACCATAAAGTGTCGTGGAGAGTCTTGTGACTATGAATTTTGTCAACGTATCCTTCTGGTTGACTTACATAAACCTCCACTTCAAGATCACCATTAAGAAAATCCGACTTGACATTGAAATGGTGGGCAACACACCCATGTTGAGCCGCTAAGGCAAGAATGAGCCTTATGGTGTCAAGTTGCGCTACCAGTGCAAAAACTTCATCAAAGTCGACTCCTTGTTTTTTTGTACATATCCTTTTGCGACAAGTCTACCTTTATGTTTTATGACATTTCCAAGATTGTCTTTTTTCACTTTAAAGACCCATTTCAATCCTATCGCTTTATGCCCCGGTGGTAAGTCGGTAAGCTTCCACGTCTTGTTTTTCACAATTGCATCCAACTATGTTTGCATGGCTTCCCACCATGGTTTAGAAGTAACCTCATATTCAAAATTCAAGGGTTGATCTGCTGCAATCATCAACAATTCTTTGAGTTCTAGAATCACATTTTCCGCATCATTATAGTTATTGAAAAATTGAACATAATCCTTTGTCCCAACCTCAGTTGTAGGGATTTCTGTGTCGGTCACATTTGAAGAAAATAGGGCCAAAATAGGAGTATATGGGGCTGTTTTGGGTTAGACAAATTCAACAAATGGGCTGTATGGATTTTCCGGACTGACTTCGGGGCTGTCTGGTTGCACCGGGTTGACTTCGTGACTGTCCATCTCGATTATAATGAAGTTTTTAGGGTTTGCAGCTTCATCCTCCTTATTTATGTACCAATTCCATCCTCCACTTTAAAAATAAACAACATCACAACTAACCCGCAATTTTCGGCTCTCCGGATCAAATAATCGCTACCGTTTAGTTCCATCTTTTACCCCAAGATACACCATATTTTTTCTTCGGTCTTCAAGTTTCTTCAAGTGTATACCTACAACTTGGCATAAAAAACACAACCAAAAACCTTCAAATGTTCAAGGTTTAGTTTTTTTTTCAAACTAAAGCTTCATACGTCGTGATGCCGAGAAGCGCTTTTATAGGTAAGCAGTTGAAAAGATAAAATGTGTGTCTAATGGATTCTCCTTAAAATTCTCCTGGTACATTTTTCCTTTAAGTAGACTCCTTTCCATATCCATAATGATACGATTTCGTCTTTCTACAACTCCATTTTGTTGAGGCGAGTGTGGAGTCGTAAGATGCCTTTTTACTCCAATTTCTTCACAAAATGATGAGAATTCTTTTGACGTAAAATCTCCCCTCGATCCATACGAAGTGTCTTCAATTCATAACCATAACTTTTTTTGACCATCAACTTGAATCGTTTGAAAGCACCCAAGGCTTTAAACTTCCCAGATAAGCTATAAACCCACATCCACCGACTATAGTCATCTACCATAAGAACAAAATATTTGCTTTCTCCAATAGAAGTGGGTGTAATTGGACCACATAAGTCCACATGCACAAGTTGAAGTGGTTTTTGAGCTCGAAAAAATGTTTGGTTTGGGAAGAGATTCATGTTTGTTTTGCAAGTGTAACATTCTGTTTCGAGAAGTTCTTATTTCAGGATTGCGGACAATAAATGGATTACATGGAGGACTTGGGATTCAATGGAATAGAGTTTAGACTATGTTGGAGGTATATGATGTTGGGCAAGTGATTTAAACCTTGGATTGTTCGATGGAAGTTGAGGGGTAAAATGGGAAAGGTTATGTTTCGGGCTTCTTACGTAAATTAAGGGTTTTTGTTCGAGATTTTTTTAGCCATAAGTATCAAGTATAATTGTAGATCTCGTCGATACCTTTTCGTGGATATAAATATCATCGAAAACAAATTTGAAACGAAAAAGTATGACTATTTGAAGTTAAGCTGGAAAAAGGGGGTCTGGTAGTACGCTGAAGGAAATCGCGTTTTTAGGGTGTTACATCAGGCGTAACTTTAGGTACACTGGTTGTACCTCCGTAGAGTAAAAACCCTATTTTCATGGTTTTGAGCCCTATTTAAGGTCTCTAACCCCTTGGGGGTCCTTCCTATCATGATCCTCCACCCTCTTGAGCCTCCAACTCGAAACCCTAGCCTCCTCTTACTTATTTTGATCATTGGCATCATTTATGAGCTTATTTCCCCATTAGAAGGTATGATATTGAAGAACAAGGTTGTGACAAAGTATAAAGAAGGATTCAAGCATAGATCTAATAGGATTACATCATTTTTGGACATTTATGAGTAAAAAGCTTCAAACTTGCTCATTGGTTTCATAGGTCTTGTTAATTTTCATATTAGTCAATTTTTGGTCACTTTAGTGCATAAAGTTTAGATCTTGAAAGTTTGTGACCTTGTTATGGATAAAGTTGGAAACTTAATCCATCTAAACATCATATTGATTCATATATGAAGGTTGGACACTTAGACTTAATGGATTAAGTTGAGAAAGATGCATTTTTGGTCCCTTTGTGACTTAAGGACTAGATCTTGGTTATTTGGACCATCCTAATGGATAAAGTTTGAAACTTTATCCATTATGGAGCTATTAGGAACCATAAAAATGTGCTCTTGGTCCCTTTCCTCCCTCCATGCAAGAGTTATAATGTCTTGGTTTGTGTATTAAGTTAGGGTTTTGGTGTGTGGACTCCTTATAACCATGGAAAGTCATAAAGTTGGAAACTTTATGACTTAGAATATTATTTGGGACTATATTTGAGCTTTGGAAGTGAGATCTTAATGAAATAAGCACTTAATGAAGGAAAATGGAATTGGTCGAGTACGCTAGGCGTACCTTGTAGTACGCTGAGCGTACTAGGCTGGAGCCCCATAATCAGGAAGAGATGTACTACGCTGAGCATAATGACTGAGTACGTTGGGCGTAATCAGTCTGTGTTGACCTCCGTTGACTTTTTGACTTTTTGACCCGTTGACGTTTTGGATCAGTTTGACTTTTGGTCAAACTTGGGTAGAATTGAGTAGTTGACTAAGGATTAGTCTGAGTTTGTTTTAGGAATTTTGGGTTGGTTGTTCTAATGCTGTGGTAGCTGTTGGGCTTTTGTTGAGTAGTTCAGGTGAGTCTTCTCACAGTATTTGCGGGTCGAAGGCACCAATGTCGGCTCATTGTTATGTTATAGGATGTTAGTTGTCACTTGACTCTTGCATGTGTTTATATGTATATCGGTCGGGGCCTGATGAATGTGTTAGGCGGGGCCCACCACATATGAATGTGTCGGGCAGGGCCCGATAGATGCCAGGCAGGGCCCGATGGATGCCGAGCGGGGCCCGATGTATGTATGTATGTATGTATGGTATGTGGTATTTTGGGGAACTCACTAAGCTTCATGCTTATGTTTTATGTTTAAAATGTTTTCAGGTACTTTTGGTTTCAAAAGGAAGGGCCGGCTTGATCGCACTGCATCCCCTGGAGATTTATTCTGCACTGACTGTTTATGATTTTACTCTGATGTTTTGAGAATACTTTTACTATAATATTCTTTTGGGATAATGAATGAATGGTTTTGAATTATTTAAAATGAAATTATTACTCGAAAATTTTGGGATGTTAAAAGTTGGTATCAGAGCCTTGGTTTGAGGGATTTGGGCACACTCTCAGGTGTGTCTGAACTCAAACTGAGGATTTCTAAAATCTTTTAAAAGAAAATGATTTTCTATACAGGTTTTTTAAGAAAAAGGGGTGTGATGCATGCAATCAGCCGAGCTCAAGTAAGTATTTCCCAAAATACACATACATGTGTTATGCTTATTATTTTAGTATGAGGATATGAGAAATTTGTGTTAGGCTAGGTCTAAGGATTTGCTTATTATTTACATGATAGAATGCTAGGAAATATGGCTTTATATGCTTGTTGATTGAGCTTTTGGAACTGCATGCTAGTATGGATTTCAGATTGTTGGATAGAATGGTTTGATTAAGTGAGGCCCTGGTTTAGATTACTCGATGCACGAATTTGCTTGCTTTGTGATTTTAGAGACCTCCAATAATATTAGCTAACTATTAAGAGAGTACGTTAGGTTACATGCAGGGATTAGATAATTTTAGAAGGTTAGGTTTAACTCTATTGCATAGCTCTTGTTTGAGTCCAACTGTTGTAGTGTGAGACCTTGCAGTCGAGGAATTAGTTAGTGCATGTGGCATGTAATTGTATTCGTGAGGTAGTTAGAAGGTATTAGATGGAGTCTCTTCTACATCTGATGGCGGAGAATGGTGTGGAGGGAACCCTAGGAAACCATAGGAAGAATGTTAGAATGTGCTTGTGTGAGCATTTTCGTAAGAGGGATCCTAGAAGGAGAATCTAGGAAGATTAGTAGTGTGTGCTCGTTTGAAAGCGGGTATACGTGATTAGATTTGATGATAGTGGTATTGATTAGTTACTTAGAGGATCCTAAACAATTCTTGAGGAAAGTATGGATAGGTATGGAAGGTAGTATTGGGCCCGTACTACTAAAAGCACACCATCCGTACTCAAATCAAGGAAAATTTTAGGGATTCTAAGGAACTTGTTGAGGGTAGATAGCATGGTCTGGAATCATGATTAATTGCAGTGTGTTCCTATCTTCATCAGCCTTTCGGTTATGGTTGTTTAGATTGAGGATGGGTCTGGTGATTGTTTGGGCCTTAGTGGCCATGTCATTCTGAGTCGAATGGTGCATACCTAAGTGAGTTATTTGATTAGAGGTGTTGAGGGCCTAGCTCGCAGTAGTGCTAGTTGAGTCGCAAGACTCAAGAAGGAATCGATTGTGATGATCAGCTCAAAGATTGCAACCGGAGGCTGAGTGATTTCCAGATGGATTGGGATGTCACTATCTACGACGGGGGTTATGTTCTTCTAGCTTTACATGTTCAGAGGAAAGAGAGATCAGACCTGTGATTTTCAGAGTTGGGAGAAGACCCATCATGAGACTAGATAATTGGGGTTTTCTTTGGTTACAAGTATGGCAGTGTGGGAATGCACAAGAGGATTCTTGTGGTATGATCACCTTGAGATGAGATCAAGAGTCTGCTTTCTTTAAATAAAGTTGGAATAAAGTACCTTTCTTTGAATAAAGTTGGGTTAGGTGCTAGATGATTGTTTCAGGTGATCAAGGGAGGTGAATTGGGAAAAACAACTTTTTTTTTGTCTCTGATGTATCCCAACTATTAGATTGATGCCTCTTGTATTTATGAAGGATTCTCGTGACGAACTGATGATTAGGGACTTGCAGAAGAAGTGTGTGGTTGTTCCTTTTTTTCTAGATAGAGAATCAGTGTTATGAATGAACCGTCAGAAGTATTGCTTGTGCATCTGCATGGGATTCTTGATGTTAGAGGAAGTTATGATTAGAGAATTTCCGAGGTCTCCATCTGAGATTCGGAATCTCTTTAATTTTGCTTGATCTTCATCTGGAAGATCATCTTGAATTGTGTTATACATTCCAAAGGAATGTGATGCTATGTATCTGGTTGAGCCGTTTTGGAGATTTGGCCTGATTGTAATGCCAGTTGGTAGTAGTTCGAACCCTAAGTGGGGGAGAACTGAGTATTCTGTTTGGAGAATCATCAATTAGTTATAGTTTATGGTTTCAGAAGAATAGATCACAAATATTTATGGTTCAGGAATGCGAGATTTTGGTTCAAGACTTGGTCAAGACGGGGGCACAGAGCAGGTTGCTATCATATATATGTTGTCACACCCCCAAACCAGACGGCGGAAACGTCTGGGGGCTCGTGTGACTAACAATTGAATAATCATCACAATGAATATACATGAATCTTAACACGATAATCACCAACATTACATAATACAACAAGCATTGTTTACATCAAGTACTTTGTTAAAATACATAAGTTCAAATTGTTAAAAGTACGATAAGTACTATTACATAAACGAAACCAGACACACTTGCAAATCTTCTGGCTTAACGTTTACCTGAGAATACAAGTTATTTTGAAAACGGTCAACATATATAATGTTGGTGAGTTCATAAGTATGTTGAGTAAAAGTCTTTGTATCTTTCATAAAAACCCAGAAAATCCGATATTTTCTGTAAAATGTCTGAAGATGTTGTGAAAATCGAGTATAAATGCATGTGTGGATTTCATAGTTATAGCTTATAAAAGAGTAGTTTAGTTTCATTGTATTGTGAATAAATAATAAATGTATGTGAATAATTTCTCCCAGAAAATCCGATATTTTATGTTTTATAACAATGTCTAGATTCTTGTGTCGTTAAAAAAGTTGTTTTGCATTGACACAATCGAAGAGTTTATCTTCGAAAGTTTTCTTTTGGTATTGAATTCCTACATGAGCCGTTATAACCATCCATGATAATGACTAGGTCGCCCGTCTTGGTATTTTTCCAAATGTCGGTCTTGCTAAGGATGTTGTCGCCCTAGACTGGTCTAGTCTAGTTGTAGCGAACAGCTAAGGCGTGGGGGGTCACCCCGTATAGATCTATACACAAACTCCCGCTTTCCTACCACGAAACTCTGATTATAACTACATGCTACGATTGTACACTCAGAGGTGCCAACCGACATGTCTCACTAGATTCTCAACCCCTTTTTGTATTATGTTTAATGTTTACGTATAACTGGTATGTTTTTGTATTCGAAAGGTACATATATAGGTATACGACATTTAATGATTACACAAAGGATTAGTTACGGCATACTAACATGTGAAGTTTCCATTCCAAGCCCTATTGGCATGTAATTAGACCACAAGGCCCAATAACATGAAAAAGGGCAATTTAGGCCCAATAGGCATGTAAATGGGCCACAAAAGCCCAATAAACATGTAATCCATAACTTAGGCCCAAATTAACATGTAAGTGGGTCGCAAGACCCAATAAACATGTCATGGAAAAACATTGGGCTCAATATACACTTAATTGGGCCCTTAGGGCCCAATGACCAAGAAATGTGAATATTAGGCCCAATAAATAGTTATCGGCATATTTCGTTCGTTTGTTTTGTTCCGTTGTTTGTTTTAACTCAAGGTTTACTAGATGGATGATAAGAAGCTTTCTTTTGTAAAAGTGACATTTTTGACCAATAAACCTCTAATTTTTAATTAAGGCCCAAAGTTTTGTAAAAATGACACTTTAGTCCATAATTTATAAAAAAATTGTAACTTTGTCCCAAATGTTTGGAATTTCACGGATTTAGCCCAAAAGTTATATTTTCACATTTAGAACCTTGTTTTGCAGAAAAGTACATTTTCAGCCCCTTGTTTGTAAAAATTTACACTTTCGGCCCACTTTTTGGAAAACTTTACATTTTTGGTCCAATTTGAAAATAAATGATATTTTCACCTCTAAATTTGGTTTATTTACATTTATAACTCAAACTTTGGCCAAAAAACATTTTTAACCTCAAAACTTCATTTTTTCGCAAATTGGGCCTAAAGGCCGTGCGGCCCAAAAGTTTTTGCCCAATAAGCTTAAATTTGCATTTTTGGCCCCTTTTAAAGTATGTTTAGCATAAAAATACCTTTTTATACATGTAGGACCTGTTTGGCCCTTTTAAAAGTTTTTTTTTTCACTTTTTAACCTTATCTTTTGTTTTCTTGAAAATTTTGACCTTTAACAAGGTTTTTGTTGAATTCTTTTGCATCTTAAACATGTGTTCACTTTTGGCTTGATAATGTAATGTATATCATGTCATAGTTCGTAGATCTTTGTTAAATAATACTTAAAGTTTCGTGATTTGCTAAGATCTAACCCATTATTACCAAACAAACTAAGAATTCACACACAACATGCATATAACACATAGATCTACACATTTTACTTGCATTCTCCCCCAAAAATCATATGAAAACCGAAAACAAGGGGGTATGAACTCACCTTTTGCTTGATGTTTCGGTTTTTGAAGAAGAAGTGGAAAAGATGAAGTGATTTTCGGCCCTAGCAACTCCCTTGAGTAGATCTCGAACTTAAGAAGATTTCTAGGAGTATGATCACCAAAAACTTTGTTTAAAAGAGTGATCTATCACGAAGATGGAGTTATAAAACTTGCATGTGTAAAGGCTTACCAAGAATTATGATTATCTTGTGAAAATCCTCTTGAAACCTAAGCAAAATCTTGAGAATTTTGGAGGAAGAAGATGGATGATTCTTGAGAGAAATGGAGAGAATTTGGTGTAATGTGTGTGTGTGTTTGTTGTCTTCGGCCGAGAGTAGAAGAGAAGAAGGGAGAGAGAAAGAGGTGAGGTGACTAGCTTGGTTGCATGGTGGTTTTAAGCCTTGATGCATGTTGGATATTATGGAGGTGGCACCTCCAAAGTCAACCCCCTTAATTCTCCTCTTTTTTTTTGTTCATACATGGGCCGAGATTTTGGGCCAAAAAGAAAGGGTGGAGTAGATTGGGCCCATTAACTTTAGCTAGGATATTTTGATCCTAAACATAAAATTTTTCGGCCCATTGGGCTCTTGGAAGCATTCACGACCCAATTAGAATAAAAGAATGGGCTTATGGCTCACTAAGGTTAATTGTATTAGTTATGGCCCAATAAGGCCCATTAGGGTCAGAATGAATCATTTTAGACCCAAATGGTCCAAACAGTTTTAGATTTATGAATTGGGTCCAATTAGGATCCATATAGGGCTTCTAAGTCCAATAAAGTTGAATTAGGTACTTATTGGTCCATTAGGCCCAATAAGGAACTCCTAGTCCAATATGGACTTAAACCATGGATCTTAGGGCTTCAGATTCTTTGATGAACATGAATGGTGAATCTAAATGAGCATTGAGTGAGATTTACTTAGAGTATATGTTTTACAATAGATGAATGGTTACACAAGAATAGAATTTCCTAGCTAAAATGCCAGTTGTGACATATGTGCTCATGAACGCATGAGTTGTCTTCACGGCAGGGAACTGCAGACAAGAAGCTCGTTGTAGACAATTTTTCCTTTTGGGAACGCCGATGTTTAGGTCATGAGGCTTGTGGGTCACTCAAGTTAAGTACTGATTGTTGAGGGATTTGTTAGCTCATTGCATATATTTCTATATAAAGTCCAAGATGAGCAGTTGTTGATTGGTAAATCAGATTCAGAGTTTGGTATATGTTGTTTCACATTAGTTTTGTTCGGTAGTGTATTAGGTCATTGGATTAGTTGTCAATGCATTCTAAGATATGTCATTGGTTTTGTTCGTCGCGTGAGCCGTCAAAATGCAAAGAGGTGGGAGAAATAAATGAGACAAAGTATTACAAGCTTAAACTTTAAGTCTTTTTTGAAAGAAAACTGATGGTTACATTGGTTACAAGAAGTGACTGACCGCCACACATATTTATAGACTAACTAGAATAATATAATAATAAAAGAAATCTAAGAGAAATCATGCACATCCCTTAAAGCGAACATATCTACCTAGTCTATTAATAAAAAGAGTCAAACAAAGACGTGTCCCGTTAGCTTTTCTGACAAACAATTAGGAAGAGCTTTAAGCAGTTGTACCCAGGAAAACTTTAAACAATTGTACCCTATGATTGTTTATTAATAAAAGTTATCCTTCCGATAAGAGAGAAAGCTACTCTTCCTAGGAGAGAGAAAATAATTTTCTATCATTCCCTCACTTTTCTATCATTCCAAACTTTTAAGTAAAGGTTATCCAGCAAAACTTTTTTCATTATTATTATTACTACTATCTAGTTTAATACCACATTTTATTCCATTTTTTGGTTAAATTTGGGATGATTCCTCCGAGTTTAATTTGGTTTATTGCACATAGTAAAATCTAGAAAACGGAAGGGTCAAATTACAATCCATGTCCATTCAATTGATGTTAACTAGAATTAAAGATAAATTATTTAACATAGTGCTTGGGATGTTTGTTAAATTGTCTATCATTTTGTTCTATTATTCTGGGTGGATGTTTGGGATTGCTTATTTAAAACAATTTATACTTATTTGTAAAAAACATCCAGTGTCAAAATAAAGTTTTAAAAAAAATGTCTGAATTTGTTTGTCTTATACCAAAACGTAATAAATTGATAAGTTGTTTGTTTTTTGTGTTTGACAAATTTTATATATATATATATATATATATATATATATATATATATATATATATATATATATATAATGACCAAAAGGATATCTAACATATTATTGACTTTTTTTTGTTTGTTTAAATATAATTTATTTTTTTATCATTTTATAATAGTAATTTTGACAACATTAATACCGATACCATTAAACAACTTTATTTTACAACTCTAAGATAATTATTATAAGATTTCTTAAAAAATACTATTATTTTAAGATAAAATTGACAGCCTCAAATACATATAATATGTTTCGAATATATTGTTTGCGAAAAAATGATATAATATGTTTCGAATATATTGTTTGCAAAAAATTGATATCAATGGAATAAGTAATCAATATTTTATGAAAATGTTTTTTTGGGTGTGTTTGACAAAACTAGCTAGTAGGGTAACGTGTAGCTGGTAGCTACTAGCATTTTGTTAAGCACTACGTGAGGTGCCTTTTTGATTTGGAGCATTTTATTTAAACTAAACGCTAAAAGCTTGTAGTGTAAACAAAATTTTTTGTTCAAAACAGAACATTTTGTCAAACGCTAGAAGCTAGAAACTCAAAAATGCTCTCAAACGTTCTATGCCAAACACGCCATTTGTATGTTATTGGAGTAATGTCATTAGATAATTTAACCAAGAATTAATATAGTATGTAAATTATGATTCATAATTTTTCCATTGCAGTAGACTAACATTGTGGGAATAAAATAGCATGATATTGAAAAAAATAGATGAAGGCATAAGATGATTGAGTTACGCCTTGTTCTCGAGTTCTATTTAAGGAGGGAAATGGATGGATATGGAGGGGAAGTGAGAATCGAAGGAAAATCGTGTTCCCGAGTTTAATTGATGGAAGGAAAGTGAGGGGAATGAAAGAATTTTTGAGTCATATTTTTCTTCTAAATTTTCCTCCTAAATTGGGCGGATTCAGGAAGAAGTGAGGGGAATGAAATTTTTTTAGTTTTCTTTTCTTTTCCTAATAGCTTGGGAACACAAACTTGTAATTTTCCTTTAATTATCTTTCATTTCCTTCTAACACGGGAAAACAGAATAAATTTTTTTTCCTTCCCCATCCTTTCTTTCTGTGAATGTTTTCCTTCCATTTCCTTTATTGAATTTATAAAAAAAAAAAAACGTGTGAACAAGGTGTTCAGGCGGAACATGGATTTGAAAAAATAAACACAATAGGAGATGACACTGATAAAGACTTAATGAAAATGCAAAAACGCAGCAGCAGGGTAAACGTTGCATGTGGTCTGTGTGAAGAAAATAGGGATATGTAGAAAAGAAAAGGTTGTCGATGATATAAGAAGCATTAGGGTACTCCAATAAAGAGTTTCAAATAAATAAGGATAAACCAACTTATTAAAAACACTTTGTTTGACCTTATAAGCACTTATAATTTTTACTTAGCCAAACATTAAAATATGTTTATTTATGGTGTCAAACTGGGATAAACAAATAAGGAGCTTAAATAAACAATCTGAATCAACACACTATGCACACCGATTCAACTGGTGATGAGTTTACACACACCGATGAACCTTATTCAACACACACGCGCACTAATGAACCCATAAATGGACCATCTGATTCGAAAAGTTTTGTTTCTTATTTTAAGAAATGACACATATATGGGTTTTGAGATCTGTGTGAGAGAGAGGGGTGTTTGAATTGAACTCAATCAATTTTTCCAGAGCTAGTGTTTCTCTGTTGGAGCTGCCGAGATGAACCCTAACCCTTGCGCCGTCATTACGACTTCGTTTTCGCTTTCACTTTTGGCGAGTTTTGGTTAAGTCGATTAGACTGAATCGATCAACGTTGACCAAGCGTTGACTTCAATTGACTTCATGAATATGTGCGTGGAAGGGTTCTAAAGTCTAAGGCATTCAGAAAATGCTAACGAGCTTTTATTTTTAGCGAGTTTGGGTCAAGTCAGTTGGACCAACCCGGGTAACGTAAACCAATCGTCAACTTTCGTTGACTTCGTGAATATACACGTTGAAGGTTATAAAGGCATCAGAAACTGTCTTGCGTGTAGAGCAAGGTGTCACATCTAGGGTTTCTGACTTAGATAAGTGCATAGCACTTGACATACCGTGATAGGTTAGTTGTCGTTACCGGTCCTAGTTTTTTGGCAGCTTTCTAGGCTTTCTACAGCTATAAATACTACTCTCTTTGAGCCGTATTGTTCACCCTATATTGTTCAAGCTCTCCCTGCTCTCACCTCTTACCTCTCTTCTCTCCTCTCCTCTCCTCTCCTTCTCGTTCTCCCTCTCCTCACACTGTAAGTCTGGTTCTTTCGTTTTACCGAGTAACCAGCTTTGTGTTTTTCGCTTCTTCCATAACTATTGGAACAAGATATTCCTGCAATATAAATCCTGGGGTTTTACGTTAAATCTTACAAGCTTAGAGCGACATAAAACCTTTAAAGACAGGAGCTTCATCCGTGCAGTCTTCTAGCAGTCAAGATCAGCAATATCACATTGATTTTAATTTTCTGGTTAGGGATGGGATCGAGGAAACACAAATTAAGGAGTTGATTGATATTCTTGTGGCATATGTTCCTTTCAGATGTGTGAGATTCTTGGATGTGGGATTTGGATAGTGTGGAAAGTTTTTATGATAGTGCCACTAGACGTCATATTTGTGAAGTTATGCTCTCTCACGGAAATGATAAAACTAGATGAAAATGTTTTGTGCCTAAAAGATTATTATTTGCACTTGGAGGGTGTTAAAATATCGAATTCCTACTACAGACAACTTGGCTAGTATGGAAATCGATAAGTATTTCGTTTTATGCATGTGTTGTGGTTTACAGAGTGAAGAGGTCAATCACCTTTTCGTGAAGCGTGAATTGACATTCACAGTTTGGGTGTTAGTTGGTAGATGGTTGCATCCAAAGTTTGAGACATAGTTGGTAGATGATTGTACGTTGTTATCACGAATGTACATGGGATTACCAAATTGTTTTCTTGGGTGGATAGTTAACATTTCCTCTATGAAACGGGTTGCCTTGGAAGTAGTGTTGATGACTACAATCTCGGTGATTTGAAAATATAGAAATATAGTGGCGTTTGAAAAGACTTGCGGAAATAAGACTTATTCAAGAAAATTATGTCTTTCTTGTTTCTTTGGTTCGTGGGTATAAGAAACTAACCGTTCCTTGTATTAAACTATTATTGTTGTTTTATTACTAGCTTCTTTGCTAGTAGTTTATTATAAATTTTCAACGGTTCAAAAAAAAAATATACTTACATATATCGTAAATTATGTTAAAAAAATGTAATGGCATGTTATATTATTTAAAAAACTATAGTAAATTACAAAAAAGAGGTAATGGTTCAATTGTTTGTCTTAAGATTGAAGTCTAAAGTCCCAAATTTCTTTTACAATTCCGTCCACAAGTTTGGCAGTTGTGGCAGTTTTCCCATTGGTTTCATTCTATTATGGATACGACCTAAATGTACACAAAAATCATATATATATATATATATATATATATATATATATATATATATATATATATATATATATATAAGGTGAGGTTCAATAAATAACCATAATTAACCAAGGAACCAATCTTTTTTTCAACTTTTACAACTTATTTTTTATCAAAGAAAAAACTAAAAATACAGAAATTCATAACTTTTTATCCTTTTTCCAATGATATCAAATTCAAATTTTTTTTTACGTCAAATTCACAATGTAAATAATTGAAAATTCACAACGTGAATCCGAAAAATATTTTTCACATTCACAATATTAATATATGAATTTAGATATTTTTAGATTTTTTTTTCGGTAAAAAATAAACTCTACAAATTGAAAAAAAGATTTGGTTCCTTGAAGAACCAATAATTATGGTTCTCTATTGAACTTTTCCATATATATATATATATATATATATATATATATATATATATATGGAAAAGTTCAATAGATAACCATAATTATTGGTTCTCCAAGGAATCAAATCTTTTTTTTAAGTTCTAGAGCTTATTATTTATCGGAAAAAAAAACTAAAAAATCTAAATTCATAACTTAACATTGTGAATGTTAAATATATTTTTCAGATTCACCATGTGAATTTCGATTCACATTGTGAATCTTCAAAGATTCACATTGTGAATTTGACGAAAAAATAAATAAATTTTTTTTATCGAATTTGATATCATTGGAAAAAGGTTAAAAAGTTATGAATTTCTGTATTTTTAGTTTTTTTTTATAAAAAATAAGTTCTAAAAGTTGAAAAAAGATTAATTCATTGGTTCCTTGGTTAATTATGGTTCTCTATTAAACCTCACCATATATATATATATATATATATATATATATATATATATATATATATATATATATATATATATAAAGTGAGGTTCAATAAAGAACCATAATTAACCAAGAAACCAATCTTTTTTTTAACTTTTACAACTTATTTTTTATCAAAAAAAAAACTAAAAATACAGAAATTCATAACTTTTTATCCTTTTTCCAATGATATCAAATTCGGATTTTTTTTACGTCAAATTCACAATGTGAATATTTGAAAATTCACAACGTGAATCCGGATTCACACGGTGAATCCGAAAAATATTTTTCACATTCACAATGTTAATATATGAATTTAGATATTTTTAGATTTTTTTTTCGGTAAAGAAAAAGCTCTAGAAATTGAAAAAAAGATTTGGTTCCTTGAAGAACCAATAATTATGGTTCTCTATTGAACTTTTACCTATATATATATATATATATATATATATATATATATATATATATATATATATGGAAAAGTTCAATAGATAACCATAATTATTGGTTCTCCAAGGAATCAAATCTTTTTTTTAAGTTCTAGAGCTTATTATTTATCGAAAAAAAAAACTAAAAAATCTAAATTCATAACTTAACATTGTGAATGTTAAATATATTTTTCAGATTCACCATGTGAATTTCGATTCACATTGTGAATCTTCAAAGATTCACATTGTCAATTTGACGAAAAAATAAATAAATTTTTTTTATCGAATTTGATATCATTGGAAAAAGGTTAAAAAGTTATCAATTTATGTATTTTTAGTTTTTTTTTTATAAAAAAAAAGTTCTAAAAGTTGAAAAAAGATTAATTCATTAGTTCCTTGGTTAATTATGGTTCTCTATTAAACCTCACCATATATATATATATATATATATATATATATATATATATATATATATATATATATAGGCAAGATTAACGGAAAATTAAATTGAGAGAGAAAACCAACAAACTTTTTATCTATAGTGAATTTAGGTACCAAATTTCATATTTGTATGTACATATATATATTTAAGATAATTGCAAAAAAAATTTGAAAATTAAAATTATATGGATGTACTTATGTACTTTTTTTTATTTTGAAAATGTATATTTGTACAAAAAAATATGAATATGCATTAAAAATGCATTTTTTTGAAAATTTCTTTTTTTAAATATTAATTTCAAAATATAAGGTATATATTCACTTATTTGAAAAAAAATATTTATTTTATTTTATTATATTTTAAATTATGTAATTTTTTTTAAATCAGCGAAGATACTTCTTACATTTCGAAATTAATATTGAAAAAAAGATTTTTTTTTCAAAAATAAAATGAATTTTTAATTCATATTCATATTTTTTTTTTGTGTATGCATATTTTTAAAAACATGTGCATATGCATATGCATATTTTTAAAAAACAATTTTAATGTTCCTATATATATGCATAAGAGTAAGCATATATATACATATGAATAAATATGTGCATATGTGTCACACCCCCAAACCAAGGATGGCGGAAACGTCCGGGGGTGGAAGACTTCATGTATAGTATCATAACTACAATTTGTAATAGTGATCAAAGTAAACACAACCAACATAAATATAATTGAACGAGTTACATCATTGTATGAGTTTACATGTTTCCAAATCAATTACATTATGTTGACAAAAATGAAATGTTTGACGTCTTACGTCCCATCCTCAAAAGCACTTGGTTACCTGTTTATTGATTTCCTGAGAATGCAAGTAGTTTTGAAAGAGTGTCAACAATTAAGTTGGTGAGTTCATAAGCTTTTGAAGGTGATGCTAAAATCTTTTTCTTGTAAAAATGATGTTTGTTCAAGAAAGATCTCATATTTTCTTATGTAATGCATTGTAGTCTTAAAAGTCAAGACCGAAGTGTACAAGTATTTTACCATACTTAAAGAAATTTATGCAAGTTTAAATCGACATAAACTCGTTAAATTTAGAAGTAAAACCCGTAAATCTTATGTTTTGTTAATACCACATGTGAGTTATTATAACCATACTATGACTCAGACGGCCTCGTAATACGACGTTCTTCAGGCGTCGCAAGTTAAATGACACTTGTCACCCCAGACCTGTCGGTCTAGCTGTTGCATGCAGCTCAGGTGTGGGTTTGTCAGACCCAATATAGATCTATACACAACTATCACGTTCTCCCTACAAGAGACTCTGGTTACAATTTACAGGACTTTTGATTTCGTTACTTGGATGTAACGCGAAGCGAATGTCTCACAAATTTATTCATTAACAGATTTACGTGAACTGAAAACCTTAGGTAAAGAGTTTGAAATGTAATGAGACATAAACTATACCTATTATAGTTTATTATAATCGTTTATAATGTAAAAGCAACATAAACTATACTTCCATAGTTTATCAAATGTTTGTATACAATGGAGGTAAACTTTGTTTATAACAATAAATTAATTACCATACTTGTGAAGGTAAACTCCATTTGTTTTCTGATGTATGTCAATTCATCAAGACGAAATGACACATAATGTAAAAACATATATTCACATAATGATACACACCTTGCTCAACAAGTTACAAGGTGCAAATGAAATTGATAGCATTTTTCTAGTATTAAAATTTCTATTACTGTTCTTAGAAAATTTATAGAAAAATCATCAAAGGTCCAAATCAGAATCTGTAAATTCTGAGAGTTTGAAAAATGAGTCTAGTTTGTTCATAAAATTTATTATGATTTTTAGTGACCTCCAACTTGTTTGAAAAAGTCCTTAATCACAGACTGGTCCGGATTTGTTCTTGAAATGATAGGCAGCTTTGTAAAAATCACCATAAATTGTAGAAAAATCGTATGGAGATGTGCAAGTAGTCATTTTAAAGGTATGAACCTGAACTATTTGCACCTAATACAGTTTTTAAAACTAAAATGTTTAAGTTGACCAAAACAGTCTGTGAATGGAGTTAAACTTTTCTGATGAAGGCTGTTAATTGAGTTTAGTTGTGTTCTTGGTGTTTTAACTTGTATTCCCCCCCCCCTTAAAACTTAAGAAAAACATGAAAAAATAGGGGTATGAACTCACCTTGTGTGTTCTTAGTGGATGGATCTTGAAGAAAAGAAGTGTTCTACTCAAGAACACTAAGAAGATGCCTTGAAGGTTCGAAGATCTAACATGAATGTGATGATGTTTGTGTAAGATATCTATGATTTGAGTAGAAGGAAGTGAAATAATCATAAAGAGGATAATATCACTTACCAAAACTGAAAGAAAACTTGATGATCAGCCCTTGAATCTCGAATTTGAGAGAGAGAGAGAGAGAAAGGTGTTTGTTCTTTGGTGGAAATGAGAGAAATGAGAGAGGAGAGATAATGATTCTACCTTTTGTTCAAGTGTATGGCTGGAAGAAAATGATGGGAAGGATGATGGAAGTGACTAGGTATGGTGGAAGGACAATGGTTGGTCATGGAGTGGGCATGGGGTGGTTGCTTGTGTCATACACTAAGGCAAAGTCAACACTCCACCACAAGATCTTACTTAATAGATTTTTATTCTTAAATAAGGATTTCCCTAAAAATATGCTTAATTTATGAATATATGGGGTCTTATATGTCAAAATATAAGTTTGGGTGAAAATCCCTCGTTAAAATAATTAAAAACGGGCTTAAAACGGAGTCGTGGTCGAAAACCGGGTGGAAAATGGGAAAATCCGCAGTTAGGGCGAGGTTCCGGTCTCAGCAGCCTTAGAACCGGAGGGGGAGGGACTTCGGTCCAAGCAGGTACCGCAGGCGATCTCTCAGAAGGGACCGAAGGCGGGGGTCAGGTCCGGTGCTCCAGTCTCGGGTTCGGTTCAGCGCTGCGGTCTTCATCAGCCTCGGTCCTCAGCAGTTCCGGTCCTTAGTCGTTCCGGTCCGATGGCTGCGGTTCCTTAAGGGGACTTCGGTTTTGGTTCTTGGAGCTTCGGCTCAAGGAAGGTTTGGTCCCTATAGAGAGACTTCGGCCCTAAAAGGCTATTTTCCAAGGTATCATCCCATTTCGAATGGTTTTTCACCAAGTCAAGTGTCGGGATGCCCCAAATTATTAAAAAAAATCAAAAGAGGTTTTGAGAGAGATTTGGGAGAGATTTGACATACTTGGAGAGATTTGGCATACTTGGAGAGATTTGGGAGAGATTTGAGATACTTGGAGAGATTTGGCATACTTGGAGAGATTTGACATACTTGGAGAGATTTGGGAGAGATTTGACATACTTGGAGAGATTTGGCATACTTGGAGAGATTTGGGATACTTGGAGAGATTTGGCATACTTGGAGAGATTTGGGAGAGATTTGAGATACTTGGAGAGATTTGGCGTACTTGGAGAGATTTGGGAGAGATTTGACATACTTGGAGAGATTTGGGTGAGATTCCTTTTGTGGCCTTTTTGAGTGTTTGGCTTTGAAACGCAAGGTCCGCAAACCCCGTTTAGCCATGTTTAAGAGTCTTACACACCCCCGAAGGGTATGTAATAGTGTTTTATCGCTTTGCTACCTCACTTACCCCGATTAGGGTTCAAGAAATCTAAAAATACAAACTTTTTAAGTGATGATTTCTTATTAAAATAGTGAGTTGTACAGTAATTTCATAAAGTGAACCCTAGTATACAAGAGTTAGTAGAGTTGACGGGTTTGACTTGTTGACTTTATTTGACTTTGACTAGACCCGAATTTGACGGTTGTCACAATATGCATATGTAAATACATATGCATATGCATATACATATGCATATAAATAAATATATACATTGGACAGTTAAATACATATGATTATGCTTATGTATATGTATATGTATATAAATAAGTAGATGCATATGCATAATAATAAGTATATGCATATGCATATGAAAAAAGTATATGCATATGCATAATAATAGTTATATTCATATGCATATATGCATATGAATAAGTATATAAATATGCATATGCATAAGAATAAGTATATGACCTATACATATCATATGTATATGCATATGTATATGTATATGCATATCTATATGTATATGCATATTCATATCCATATGCATATTATGCATATGTATATGTATATACATATGAATAAGTATATGAATCTTGATACATATGCATATACATATACATATACATATGTATATGCATAAGGCAATTAAATACATATGATTATGCTTATGTATATGCATATACATATGCACAATATGATATATGCATAAGAATTAGTATATGCATATACATATGAATATGTGTATGCATATGCATAACAATACATATGCATAAAAATAAGTATATGTATATGCATATGAATAAGTATATACATATGCATAATATTCCATATGCATAAAAATAAGTATATGTATATTCATATGCATATCCATATGCATATGCTTATAAATAAGTATATGCATACACATAGTATGACAAATATATACATAAAAATAAGTATATGCATATTCATAAGTATATGCATATGCATATGAATAAGTATATCCATATGCATAATAATATGCATAAGAATAAGTATATGCATATGCATATGAATAAGTATATACATATGCATAACATATCATATGCATAAAAATAAGTATCTGCATATTCGTAAGTATATGCATATGCATAAGAATAAGTATATGTATATGAGTATGAATAAGTATATACATATGCATATGCATAAGAATAAGTATATGCATATGAGTAATCCATATTCATATGCATAACATATATATCTGCACTTAAATTTTATATGCATATGCATCTTAAGATGCATATGCATATGCACATACATATGAAATGTATATACATGAACATATATATATATATATATATATATATATATATATATATATATATATATATATGCATATTAAGATGTATATGGACATGCATAGTAATACATTTTTAAAACATCACCCGTGCCCGCTCGTTCTCTTCTTTGTTTCTACTTTTTTTCTTCTACAAACTGACCCCATCCTTCCTCTTTCCCTGCAATTAAACCTCACCAAATCAATGCCTATGGAAGGAAAAACAGAAAAAAAATAGTAAGATTATAATAAAAATAAATTCTTGTGACACACCATTAATAGAATTGTAGATTAAGGTAAAATGAAACAGCAACAATCACTATATCTTGGTCTGAGTCTTTAAGCAAACTAACGCCAGGGGTAAAGATTTCATATCCGAAAAAAAGATGAAAAACCATTATAATTGTAAATATAGCAGCTCTTAGACAAAGCACCCATAGCAACTTTTGTCAAATTCAAGGAATATTAAGTTTCCAATATTTGTCATTCTTCCAAGCTACAGTTACCGGTACCAAGGGTAATAATGTCACTTTTTTTTTTGAAAAAGAAAGAAAATAATCAGGTTAATTTTTGTCAACATTGGTAACCAAAGAGAATTATATAACAAAATCTCATTAACCAAATAGTAGATCAGGGCCTTCAGTACCATGTAGGGGTAGTTTTGTCAAATCAAATAAAAATATGTTTTATCCTCATATTCATCATCTTTTAAAAGTGCCAATAAAACCTTGAAGTAACACCGTTTGTAAACTTCCAGCAGGAGAGTCTTGTTTTACATCTATGTGTGACCCCCTAATGTAACCATATTACCAAATAAGGGGCAAAGTGTATCATTTTACCAGACTATATAGACCAACATCCAAACACTGCAGCAACCACCATCATATTTATACATATAATTTTTACTTCAATCCGAGATAAGTGCAATAAATGAATATAAAAAGCAAGCACAATGCAATAAATGACATTGAAATGAAAGTAATAAAATATTTTTTTGAAAGTACAATGCTACTAAAACTGTAATTTTGGATTAAAAAAAAATAAAAAATAAAAAATAAAAAAAAATAAAAAATAAAAAAAAATAAAAAAAAAACTCACATCTGACCAAACCTGGTACCGATAGACATGAATAAACTAAAAGATTAAAAAATAACTTAGTAGTCAACAAACCTACCATTTAACGCATTAAGCTCTAAAAATTCCTTTTAATTTAGATTACATGATCAAATTGATAAAATAAACTTTACACCTAACTAATTGATGCAAGTGATTATTGTTGGTGCTAAGCGTTTCAGGTGCCCAGAGGTTCTATTCCACATCCATAATCATAATGGAACCTGATGGGAGTCATGAGACCACTTATAATTCTATCATGAATTGTGGTGTGGATATCAGGAAGGATTTGTATGGTAACATTATTTGATTACATAAATTACAACTTATTAATTTCAAGTAAACATTAAAAAAATCTTATGCATTTGATTGATGCATTGTTTTTTTTCTATTTGTTTTGCATTCAGTGAAAATCGACAATTCATTAGAATCATGTGGTTATCATTACAGTAAAAGAATTTGGACATATTTCCCACCAATTGGACATATTTGCCCCTGGTGTCACTGACATTTGAAATTTGTTTAAAGGTTTGTAATTGGATTAAGATTATAAATGAATATGATTTGTGAAGGAAAATGGATGAAATCAACTTCTTTTACATTTTCTTGATCAAAGTAAACCCAATTAGGAGAAACCCATCTTCTAATCAGTATATACATTCAATCATGTTCAACATCTGAATCCAAAAAAGCAAGAATTGTTGGAATTCAGAGTGATCTTCCTGTTAATGAAAAAACAAAGCTACAAAAATACTCAAAAAGGCAAACTTACTAAAAAAAGGTGGTGTTTGTTTCAGTCATTTCATCGAACACTTCATGTGCATCTCTAACAAGAAAGAAAAGGTTCATAAATCCCTTACAACAAATTTTGTTATTTTAAGTGTAGTAATGAAAGGTAAAAGAGACAAATCCATTTAGTGTAGGCCAATATAAGCCACAAGCTTCTGGAAAACCATGATAAATATTCAAACGAGGAAACATTAAATATGTTAGATTCATTTGAAAACCCGCTTGAGGAAGTTATATCGAAATCACTAACTAGAATATGTTACTCGGTTGCTTACAGTTATGGGAATACAGTAGAGTCGGGAACCACATAAAGAAGAAGAAAAAAATCAAGAAACACTTGGTGTGCAAAAAATCAAAAAACATATGTATTGGATTGATGCATATGTTTTTTCACATGGTTTCTTAATGATTACCTATAGTCGCAAATTGAATGAGATAACCATAAAATAGCAATGCAATTTTACAATTATCTCCATGATATCTCAAATCATATCACTTTATACGCACATCAAATCAATCAAGTTGAAAATGGAGAAATTCACCTGTAAGGAGATCAGACGCATGTAGATTCAGTTGTGGTAGCCTTAATTGAGCAATGGGAACGATGATTTCATGTTGTTGTTGCAGAGTTATGTACTTCTATTGTTGATCAATTGGGGCTAAGTGCATGAAAATGTGGTGTTAGTGAGTTCGTTGGGTTGCTCTCATTGTTTGAGTTCGTTATTGATCTTTTCTATCTATCTATCTATCTATCTATCTATCTATCTATCTATCTATCTATCTATCTATATATATATATATATATATATATATATATATAGCTAGGTTCAAATGTGGATAGATATATATTGTGGATGTATGGATAATATTATTCTATGAGAATGACAAAGAAAATATGTTGTTTGGTAATGTGAATACGTTCAACCTTACATAACTATTGTCATTATCATACATTCTCACTAATTAAATCATCTATAAGGTTATTATAGACTTTTCTTTATAATTCTCAATCTGTCAGAATGTGCATTGAATCGTATTTTGTAAGAATGAAAATGAGTAAAAAATGATACGTTAGAAGAAAAATGAATAAGAATTAGTGAGAATGCATTTTAATGATGATAGTTGTGTGAGTTTGAAAATATTCACATTACTAAACAATCTATTCATTTAGTTATTCTCATATAAGAACACTATCCACATGTCCGCACAATAGATGTCCATCCACATTATAACCTAACCATATATATATATATATATATATATATATATATATATATATATATATATATATATATATAACAAATAATAACAATAATAAACTATAACAAAACCAAACCACAAACACAATAACTACAAGAAAAATCAGAACATTGACTAAAACTTGTTTCTGATACACCAGAGTGACCAAATTTATAACTTACTCTTGATCTAATTCATATCAATAAAATATGTCAACGTAATTACTTTTAGAAATGATACCACTCCCTAACAAAATGAATCTCACAACAACCAGAAGAACTTGGAAACTTCAAAAACTGTGTGCACAACCGCATTTCATTTGCAGGGCCAGTTTTCTGATGTGATAGTGTCTTCAAAACCTATATATTCACCAACAAGTATTCTATGAACTTTATATCATACTCTTGCTTTTGGAAACTTATAAATTTCATGCTTCTAAGGTTCGAAAGCATACATGTGGGAACTGACGATGGCTCCTTCCATCAAAACTCTTTCAGCTTTTGTTTTATCACAAGAAAGATAACCAAATGTTGTGTGTAAATTTTTTTAGTATACAAAAACACAACCAAATACAACTTCAACAGTTCTTTTATTATGAAAATAAGAACAAGTTGGATCTTTAAGAACTTACACAGAAAACACCTTACTACAAAGACTGTAACATCCCAAGTTCGGAAGCAAGAAGTTGGAGGGTGTAAAGTGTAAATTTAGGAAAGGGACTCGATGAGTAGGTCCGTCTACTCGCCGAGTCGGAGCGGGATTCTATCAGGGTTTAAGTGGCCAACTCGCCGAGTCGGAGACTTGGACTCGACGAGTTGGTGTTGTAGGAAGAAAACCCTAATCCCGAGGGTTGCACCCTATTTAAAGGACTTTATGTCCTTCTCCCAGCCTCCTAATCCTCCTGAGAGTTCCAGAAACCCTAATTTTCGTGTGAGGCTTCATATTTGAGGAGATTGGAGCTTGGAAGAGGAAATTGGTGAAAAGAGCTTGAGGAATTAAAGGCTAACATCAAGGGGCTTGTGTGGATCTGGGATCTACATCTGTTTGGGCACATTTCAGAGGTAAAAAGCCATAATCTTATGTTGATTTCCTTTTTGGTTCATCCTTGGTGGTTGATGTGGAGTTCCATAGCTTGTTTGTGAGCTATTTCGAGTTAGAAGCTTAGATCTGAGGTTGCTACTTCAGATCTAGACTTGTGTTGGTCCAAAAAGTCATCAAGCATCAGTCTTTGAGTTGTTGGTGAAGCCCCTTTGTCATAAACCCTAGCCCTAGAGTGTTTTGGACTTATATCTCCTTGGTTTCACGTAAAGTTTGCAACTTTATGTGAGGGTTAGGCTGTAGAAGAGTGGATCTATGGATTGAAGCCTCTGCATGGCTCGAAAAGCCTCTGTATGGATTGAGAACTGAAGGGACTCGGCGAGTCACATGGGTGTACTCGATGAGTCGTATGAACATGTGCATGGACTCGGCGAGTGGAAGAACAACTCGGCGAGTCTGTTGAAGATTGTCTTGGACTCGGCGAGTCTGTTCTTGGACTCGACGAGTCTGGTCACAGAACCCGAATCTTTTCTGATTAAACCTTGAAGCAGTGAGTCGGGAGGTGACTCGGTGAGTTGAGCAGGATGGGACTAGGAGATCGTTGGACTCGACGAGTCTTGGGGTGACTCGGCGAGTAGAGTCGTGTTATGAGAGTTTCTGAGTATAGGGACTCGACGAGTCGACGGGTTGACTCCGCAAGTAGAGTCAGTCAGGGAGGTTGACTTTGACTGAGGACTTTGACTTTGACCAAGAGTTGACCAGTTTGTCTACCAAGGGTATTTTGGTGATTTTGGTATTTATGGAATTGGTTCTTTGGTAGTGTTCGGTGGTGGAGTTCGTGTCGGTGGTCGGATCAGCTGATCTTATCCTTTCAGTCGGCAATTTCAGGTGAGTTATCCTCACTATATCGACAGGGTCTACGGCACCAAGGTCGGCCCTTTATCGGATGGAAATCCGGGTATTGTTTGTTATGTTATTGCTTTACTAGATCTGCATCCTGGTATTTAGGATGGTGTTGTGTTAGTGACCTGGTTAAGGTCGGTACCCGGTATATAGGGTAATGATATGCTAGTGACCGGTTAGGTCGGAATCCTGGTTAGAATGTTTATATGCTATGTGATCTGTTAGACTGTTTGTCTGGTTAAGGATTGTTATGTGATTAGTTGTTTTATGTGCACATGGTTGTTTGACGGGGGTTGGGTTGAGGCGGGTCCTGCTTTGTGTTGTAGGCCAACATACCCAGGGCGGACCGGATATTCCGAAGGCCCAGCGAGCGGTCCGGATAGGCTGAAGGCCCCAAGAGGGCGGACCAGACGTGCCGAGGCTCGGAGAGCGGACCAGGCCGACTGAAGGCCCGGTGCGGGCGAACCAGTCATACTATAGACTCAGAGAGTGGACCGGGTGGATTAAAGGCCCGGTACGGGCGGACCAATCACACTGTAGACTCGACGTACATGGCTAGACTCGGAGGGTGGACCAGGTGGACTGAAAGCCCGGTGCGGGCGGACCAGTCACACAGTAGACCCGATGTGCATGGCTGTTCTGTATTGTGATATGTTATGAGTATGTTTATTTGTGGTTGGTATTTTGGGGGTAACTCACTAAGCTTTCGGGCTTACAGTTTCAGTGTATTGTTTCAGGTACTTCAGGAGATCGTGGCAAGGCGAAGGTGTGATCGTACCGCTCCTCATGTTTTATGATTTATATGATATGGTTCTGGGGGATACTCTGATGTTTAATCTATTTTGAAAACGAATTGTATGAACGTAATGGTTTTTGAATGATTTAAAATGTTTTAAATTGGCTCAAATTTTATGGGTGTTACAAGTTGGTATCAGAGCCTTGGTTTGAGTGAATTGGAAGAACATTCGTGTGAATCCAGTCTCAAATCAAGGAAAGATTTTCAAATGGTTTTCCAAATAAGTTAAGGAGGATACAGAGGGTACGATCAGCAGGAGCCAGTAAGTAGACCATAAAATATCATACAAGTTATTTGATTATGTGATATGAGTAGAACAGCATGCTAGTACTAGGCTAGGGATCTTCAGGAATTGCATGATAGAATTGCCTGATTACATGATGCCTGCTAGCCTAGGGTTTCCTTTATATGAGATTGACATCATTACTGTAGTTACTTGTATATGCATCACGGCTGTGTATAATTAAGATCTTATAGCCTAAGAATGTTTGATTTGGCCTTATGTTCTGTTCTTGTTTGATTGGGAGCTTAGGGTAGGATTGGATATTCGAAAGTCTATAGGGTCCAGCGTTATGTATGGCTAGCATACACTAGTGCTGCAGGGATTGGTGGAAGTTTCATGGATGGGTGGGTTGTGTGAGGCCGGGAGGCCAGTTATGAGATATTGAGCATTCATTGTGTGATGTATATTATTAGGGTGTTGTGGTGATACTTGAGACAAATATGGGTAGGTGTGGAAGGTAGTATGGGCCCATACTACTGAAAGCACAGGACCCATACGTGTGTCAAGGAAGTCACAACCCCTAGGTTGTTGGTTAGAGGTTAGTTCTCGGAGGTTATGCGAGGTATCTGAGGATCTTGTTGGTGTATTGCAGTATGGCGGATGCGAGGCGTGTCGTGACTGGATCCGGATCGGGATCAGGACAGGGTGAGCAGGAGGCCCCAGTGGCACCTGAGATTATCGGCCAGGAGGGGCCAATGTTGACAGAGGATCGGGTCAGGGAGATCATCCGGGAGGAGGAGGTCGAGATTGTCCGGGGTCAGATCCCGGAGTTGTTTGGGACTATTAAGTCCGCTATGAGAGAGTACTTCGATGATCGTTATGCAGCTCTTACTGAGACGGCTGCCGCGGCAGCTACAGCGGCTGTAACAGTGGCAGGGGGAGGATCCGGTCGAGGCTTTCAGTATCGGGACTTCGATAATACGAAGCCCCCTACCTTTGATGGAGTTCAGGATCCTATCATTGCTATGAGATGGTTGTCAGACGTGGAGGGTTGTTTCTTCACGTGTTCATGCCCTGCGGATCAGAGGGTGAGGTGTGCTCTGAACCTTTTGAGGCTCGAGGCGAAGGATTGGTGGAGGTTGACTACGGGATCTTATTCTGATGCGCAGCGGGATGCGGTTACTTGGGATCAGTTTCGGGAGATGTTCAGCACTCGTTATGTTCCACGGGTTGAGAGAGAGAGGTTGGCTCAGGAGTTCCTGTAGCTGAAACAGGATTCAGAGTCGGTGACGGAGATCACCAGGATGTTCACTGAGAGGGCAATGTTTTGCCCGGAGTTCGCGTCGGAGCAGACTCAGATGTCCCGGTATCTAAGTATGCTCAAGAGGGATATTAGACAGTTTGTGTCCACGCAGAGATGTGATACCTTGTTAGAGTTGCAGGAGGCCGCCAGGCGGCGTGAGTTGGAGATTGAGTTGCAGTTGCGAGAGCAGAGGCAGGCCCCGGTGCAGTCGCAGCCGGCGCCGAAACGGTCCAAAACCGTTGACTTTAGGGTTGGAGGTCAGAGTAGCCACACTTGTGAGAAGTGTGGGAAGGGTCATGCCAGAGTTTGTAGGTCCGGTGGTGCGTGTCGCAAGTGTGGGAAAGAGGGACATTATGCGAGGGACTGTCGTCATTCGGTCCCGGCTCAGGATATGAGGATCTGTTATCATTGTCATCAGGTGGGACACTTGAGGGTCAACTGTCCACAGCTTGCTGCAAGACCGGTGCAGGCTCCAGCACCGGCCACTTTGAGGATTACTGGCAAGGGTCAGGGTGGAGCGGAGCCTCCGAGGGCTCAGGGACGCGCATTCCAGCTTACAGCAGAGGAGGTCAGGACAGAGCCAGATGCAGCTGCGGGTATGTTTCCATTTTGTTATCTTGTTATTGGTGTGGTATTGTAAATCTTTCTGCATTGTTCCGCATGTTTCGTAGTATGATTGAGGACCTTAGTAGTTAGGAGTTGTAATTGGTTAGCGTTCAGGAGGATTCTTGGTCGAAAGATAAGATTTATGATCTCGTTGCCAGGAATAACAACTGCGATGCGAGAAGTGTTTATTTGAGGTTCGAACTTCCTTGTAGTTCGGGTGTGCGATGGCGGAAGGGTTATTCGGTGAAGGTTACTCACTCCCGAGGGAGTCAGTTCATGGTTAAAGGGGAATATATGGAGTGAGGGCGATTGAACTATGCCGGTGTTGGACAATGGTGGTTAGTAGTCGGTGCACTAAGTGGGGGAGAATTGGAAAATTCTCCGGTGAAAACAGCAAGTATTTAGTGTTGGTTAGCTGCTTAGATTTATCAGTGTTGTTAGCCGAGAGTGTGGCATGATTGGAGCAAGTGATAGACAAGTGGGGCAGGGAACAGACCATGGTTTCAGGTAAGGTAGTTGGTCGATGTGAGGCCTGGGTTTAGGCCATGGAAAGGATTCCGGGAACGGAACTGGAGTTCGGAACCCCTAATAGGGCTAGAACAGATTACATGGGAGAGATTCCCAGGAAGAATGGTTCAGGATGGCGTACGACATTTTTGAGCGGTCCGGATAGACTGAAGGCCGGAAGGCGTACCAGTCAAACCGAAGGCTCGGGGAACGGTCCAGACAGGCTGAAGGCCCAGGAGGGCGGTCCAGACATGCTGAAGGTTCTGAGAGTGGTCCAGATAGGCTGAAGGCCTGGTAAGGCGGTCCAGTCATGCTGAAGACTCTGGATGTGTTAGTAGATCTGTATGCGGAGAATGAGTGAATATGTCACCATGCAATAGTAACCGATATGGTCTGGCCCCAAGTATTGATAATGATGATGGAGTTGGCTGGAGGCCGTGCGTGGGCCTAGTTTATTATGTGATCGGATTCGGCGTATATGGGAGTTCGAGAATAGCAGTTGCTCTACATGGATAGTGTAGAGTGGAGTTTAGCTCAGTGGCACTTATAAGTGCGGTAAGGGTTGTTGAGTAGACTTCCTGGAAATGAAAGGTATGTAGCTCCGGAAGGAGTGTGAGTCCTCTGAAAGGAAGGCAGTGGAGTAAATGGATGATCGAAAGTGCTTGGTATTAGGCACTGGGATTGTACTAGGTATATGGAAGCACATAACGGGTTGGATGCCCGTTGAGGTTGTGGCAATGTTGGATGATGCGCAGGCATGTTTTCAGTCTCCTTGGAAGAGGAGGAGTAGAGTGGTTCCAGATTGGAGATTGGGACAGAGGAAGGTGAGACAGCAGGATAACAGACTCGGGAGTAGTCTGGACCGGTGATGAGGATTGTATAAGGATATTACAGTCAGAGGTCAAGGACCTAGAGATCGTGATAGGGATGTGTGAGTGGGTTGCACTCCGTTGTGTCGAACCGAAGGGTTCGAGGGTGACGCAAGGACAAGGTCCTTAGTTCCGAGTATGGATGTAAGCTTAAGCTATGTATATGGAGGTATTTCAATCTGGGGTATTCTATCATGAGGATGACCGGACCCTATGATTGATTGTCCCTGGTGTGTTTGGTATTCCAGCCCGAGGCTGTTTGGGCCAGGTACGAGTGGTTACGCGATATGCTTGGTTGATGGATTATGGGAGCTGAAGGATGCGGTATCCTGGCAGCGCGTAAGGAATAAAACCAGAGGGTGGAACAGGATTCGTTCCAGGTTGCAAGTTATCAGGGTTATCACCAATTTTGTGCGAAGGAAGATGGATTAGTGTCTTGGCAGAGCTCAGGTGTGTGTTCCTGATTTGAAGGTATGGTATCATCGGGTAATACGTGGTTAATATGTAGTGCTATTGAGTTGAAAGGCCGATGGTCGGCTTGGAATAGTGGCAAGGATGCCACGTGAGAATGAGCCATTTTAAGAGAGATGCAGAAGTAGGGTTTGTAAGAGCATGAGTCGATTGGGAAATCGGAGTCTGCAGTGCAAGGGGTTTGTTCTGAAGCGTATACTGCAGTAGGCTTCGAGGACGAAGCCTAATTTAAGTGGGGGAGAATTGTAACATACCAAGTTCGGAAGCAAGAAGTTGGAGGGTGCAAAGTGTAAATTTAGGAAAGGGACTCGACGAGTAGGTACGTCTACTCACCGAGTCAGAGCGGGATTCTATCAGGGTTTAAGTGGCCAACTCGCCGAGTCAGAGACTTGGACTCGACGAGTTGGTGCTGTAGGAAGAAAACCCTAATCCCGAGGGTTTCACCCTATTTAAAGGACTTTATGTCCTTCTCCCAGCCTCCTAATCCCCCTGAGAGTTCCAGAAACCCTAATTTTCATGTGAGGCTTCATATTTGAGGAGATTGGAGCTTGGAAGAGGAAATTGGTGAAAAGAGCTTGAGGAATTAAAGGCTAACATCAAGGGGCTTGTGGTGATCTGGGATCTACCTCTGTTTGGGCACATTTCAGAGGTAAAAAGCCATAATCTTATGCTGATTTCCTTTTTGGTTCATCCTTGGTGGTTGATGTGGAGTTCCATAGCTTGTTTGTGAGCTATTTCGAGTTAGAAGCTTAGATCTGAGGTTGCTACTTCAGATCTAGACTTGTGTTGGTCCAGAAAGTCATAAAGCATCAGTCTTTGAGTTGTTGGTGAAGCCCCTTTGTCATAAACCCTAGCCCTAGAGTGTTTTGGACTTATATCTCCTTGGTTTCACGTAAAGTTTGCAACTTTATGTGAGGGTTAGGCTGTAGAAGAGTGGATCTATGGATTGGAGCCTCTGCATGGCTCGAAAAGCCTCTGTATGGATTGAGAACTGAAGGGACTCGGCGAGTCACATGGGTGTACTCGATGAGTCGTATGAACATGTGCATGGACTCGGCGAGTGGAAGAACAACTCGGCGAGTCTGTTGAAGATTGTCTTGGAGTGGGCGAGTCTGTTCTTGGACTCGACGAGTCTGGTCGCAGAACTCGAATCTTTTCTGGTTAAACCTTGAAGCAGTGAGTCGGGAGGTGACTCGGTGAGTTGAGCAGGATGGGACTCGGAGATCGTTGGACTCGACGAGTCTTGGGGTGACTCGACGAGTAGAGTCGTGTTATGAGAGTTTCTGAGTATAGGGACTCGACGAGTCGACGGGTCGACTCGGCGAGTAGAGTCAGTCAGGGAGGTTGACTTTGACTGAGGACTTTGACTTTGACCAAGAGTTGACCAGTTTGTCTACCAAGGGTATTTTGGTGATTTTGGTATTTATGGAATTGGTTCTTTGGTAGTGTTCGGTGGTGGAGTTCGTGTCGGTTGTGACAACCGTCAAAATTCAAGTCGGTTCTAGATTTGACTAGACTTAGTTGCACATATAGGCACAAAACATATTAGACTTAGTAACTAGAAGCTAAGTTATAACCTAGTAGAAACTTGGAAACAGATAGAAACAATGGATGGTGTACTTAGATTTCACATTGATATGTGAATTCTACTACTACTTAACTGTAGTGACTATCCATATTTGGGTCACTCTTTGACTCGAACAACATTTCATGAATCATATACACACATCATGCACTTGACCTAGTAGTAAAAGTTATGTCAGAGTCTCATAGAAACTTAAGTCAAAGTTGAAACTAGGACTAGTATACTTGATTCCTCAATTTCGTTTGAATCTCGGAATCACTACATAGAATGCCAATAAACCAATAAAAATAAATTACAAACAATATTTCTAATTTGAATAAGAGTTATGAAACTCTAAAATAGTTTGAAGTCTCAAAATTCAAGTAATTTTGATATCCAAAGATTTACAAACTCTCAAAAACCCTAAATGCCCTAAAAACTCATATTTACAAACTTTAACCTTAAAAATTCTATAAAACTAATTATAAACCTTGTAATATTATCTTATAATAATTAAAATTAGTATAATATATTCAAGGCAAATAAAATTTAACTCATTAACATTACCCTTAATTTATAAATCAAAAATAAAGGTTTTATGAATAAAAACTTGATTTTAGTGTATATTTTATAATAAGTTTGATATTTTTATAAAAGATTTAAATTTTTATAAAAGAAACAAGAGAGAGGGAGCCTCTCTCACCCAAAATCTCGGCCTCCCCTCTCCCAAGACCCTCTTCCTCTTCCCAAAACACATAATCATTTCTCTCTTCTCCACACTCTTCACCTCTTCATTCTCTCTCTCACACACTCTACCATCATTCATTGAATTCTCTCTTCTTTCTCCCTCTAAACTCATGAAAATCTCAGAAAAGTTCAGCCATTTCTACTAAAAAAACCTCAACATTTGATGTTATTCTTAAAGGTAAACCCGAAAATCATTCATTCCCCTTCTCTTTTCCTTCAAGTTTTACTTGTTTTTCATGGATTTTCTCCATCTTCTACCCCATTCTATTGTAAAATCATGAACACTTGCACCTACTCACGATTTTGATTATGATGGTGGTAGGATTTCACCCAAAAACAACATGCCATGTTGTAAATGGTGAAATCCAAGGACCTAAACCTAAGTCAAAATCAAGGAAATGCACTTTTCTACATGTTTTGGTGGAAAAACACCACATGCACCCTATGTTTTCTATCAAAAACGATTTTTGAACATATGAAACTCATTAATGATCTTCAAACCAACATGCATGTGATGATCTTCAAGCTTAGATGCTTGATGATCAAAGTTTGTTGTTAAAAGCTTTCAAATATGTTCATAAAAGATTTATTCCCAAATAAATACCTAAAACTTCTTTTCTGTTCAAATGATATTTTTCCCAGAATCCAACCAACAATATAAGATGATCTGTAAATTTTCAGAAAATAATTCCTTTTTCTCGAATTATTATAATTAATGCAAGAAAATAGGGCAATAAATCATATAAAATACTTTCTGGGGTCTATAAATCCTAGTTAAATTCGTGGATGGCCCCTATGCTAAATAATGATCCCTCTTTAAACTTCATCGGTTTTTGTTACTGTTTAATATGGTTTTGAATTTTCTTTTTGTTTGGCTCCAATAAATCATAAAAGCACTTTAGAGAATCTTAAAATTATATATAACAATTTTCGCAGTTGCTACCAGAGGTATAAGACACAGGAAAATATTTTCAGAATTTTTCATAATGCATTCCTATTTTTCCCCGATTTTTGTATTTATAATGGACTAAAAACAGGAAAAATAGTTTTACTCATCCAAAAATTATGAAAATTTACCAGAACACCTTGTAGTACATTAGGATGCTACATAAAAATTTTGATGATTTTTCTCTTCTGTATACTATTTTTCTTCTATTTTCCCAAGATTAAATACACTTAAACCCAATTTTTATTAGAATACATACACAAAAATCATAAAATTGGGTTAAACAGTTTAGAAATTCATTTTTATATTTTTCCTAGCTTAATAATGACTAATAACAGCGTTACAAAAATTTTGGGCAATTTTGGAAACTATTTTCTATTTATTTCAGTTTTTATTAGAATAAATACACAAAAATCATAAAATTGGGATAAATAGTTTAGAAATCTATTTTTCTATTTTTCCCAGGTTAAGTATGTGTAATAACAATACTATAAAAAGTTTGGGGCATTTTCTTAACCGATTTCTATTTTTCATGAATTTTTATATATTTAGAGAATTAAATATATGAAAAATGGTTATGCATATTCATAATCCATGAAAATTTATCTAGAAGTCTTTTAGTACATTTAGAACCAAAATCTGAAGTTTGGTAATTTTTATTAACTGTTTAGTATTTTTCATGATTTTATGGTTATTCAAGAAACTAAAATCGTGAAAAATAGTCAGACAAATCAAAAATTCAAGAAAATTTATCTTAAGGTCTTTGACTTCAATTAAAACTTAAATGCAAAGTTTGGGAAAGTTTAGAACTAAATTGATTTAGTTTTGAATATTTAATCATTGGAACACCTCTAAAATGTTAAATATTAACATTTCAATAATGGAAATTTTCCACTTAAATTGTTATATAACAATTGATTCTTTGAAACTTAATTTACACAGAAAAATGTTTGTAACTTATCAATATTAAATTTTGACACATTATTGGCATAATTCTATTGTAGTAGTAAGTATATTAGTGTTAGATTTCGATTAGAGACTCACTAGCGAATACCATTATTGTAGGAATCGGTAGTGGTACACGTGGAACGTAGTTCAAGGCACCATTTGCATCATCTAAATGTATTGTGAGTATTCACGCACTCTCCTATTTTCGGTTTTTATGTTTTGGGGTGGAAAAACATGTCCTAAACTATATATGTTCGTTATATTTAGTTGACTCGTATAAACTTGATTGCTATATTTTGCATATTGTGAGTATTCACGCACTCCCCTATTTTCAGTTTTTATGTTTTGGGGTGGAAAAGCATGTCCCGAAAAACTATTATTTGAATGTTGTATTTAAATTGATTTGTATCAAACATGATTGCTATTTTATTGCTATGTCTCTCTATGTATGTCTATGCAACACGGAACATGAGAACTTATCGTACTAAGGCCCTTCCCTTATCTCTAACCATTAACTCTTTGAGCCAATGGTCATTATGGATAGCGCTATTAGGAATTGACAACTCCTCACTCGCCCTATTGCTGGAGTGCATGATACCATATTCATCTATGGAACGATAAGCATAGATCTTGATAGGGCTTCAGTCATAGGTTTGGTTGAGACTCATTGTTTGCTCATACACATACAAACTCGTTTCTCGTTATAGCAATAAACTTGTTATTAATTATAGCAATGAACTTTGTTTCTCATTACAACAACGAACTGTTATTACTGAAAACTTATATACATGTTTTAGCAACGAAATTGTTTGCTCCTTGTAGCAACGAAATTGATTGCTCATTTTAGCAATGAAACTTGTTTACTCGTTTGAGTAACGAACTTTATCTTCCATGAGAATATGAATGTTGCATCTTATTTGGGCAACATACCTTATCTCTCATGATGACAAAGAACTTTGTTTTTACAAACTTATTTACTCATTTTAACAATATACTTTTATTATTGGAAACTTTTATCAAAACTTTGATTTCAATTCATGGAACCAGTATTATTTTGTTTATCTGTGAGTACTCACCAACTATTTTTATAGTTGACGCTCGTTTTACATGCTTTTTCAGGAATCATCGAGTAAGTGACACTTAGGGACACTTCACTTTTAGGAGCATCCGCATGTGTTGTATTTCAATTTACATTGTAATTTCTTTTAAAAGTTGTTCAAACCCATTGTGAATTTGTAATGATTTTTAATACTATGGTTGGTGTTGTCTTTTAACTTTTGCGATGAAACCCTTTGTACTGCCATGCCCTGTGTTTCCGATTTAGCGGGGTGTGACATCGGTGGTCGGAGCAGCTGATCTTATCCTTTCAGTCGGCAATTTCAGGTGAGTTATCCTCACTATATCGACAGGGTCTACGACAGCAAGGCCGGCCCTTTATCGGATGGAAATCCGGGTATTGTTTGTTATGTTATTGCTTTGCTAGATCTGCATCATGGTATTTAGGATGGTGTTGTGTTAGTGACCTGGTTAAGGTCGGTACCCGGTATATAGGGTAATGATATGCTAGTGACCGGTTAGGTCGGAATCCTGGTTAGAATGTTTATATGCTATGTGATCTGTTAGACTGTTTGTCTGGTTAAGGATTGTTATGTGATTAGTTGTTTTATGTGCACATGGTTGTTTGACGGGGGTTGGGTTGAGGCGGGTCCTACTTTGTGTTGTAGGCCAACATACCCAGGGCGGACCGGATATTCCGAAGGCCCAGCGAGCGGTCCGGATAGGCTGAAGGCCCCAAGAGGGCGGACCAGACGTGCCGAGGCTCGGAGAGCGGACCAGGCCGACTGAAGGCCCGGTGCGGGCGGACCAGTCATACTGTAGACTCAGAGAGTGGACCGGGTGGATTGAAGGCCCGGTACGGGCGGACCAATCACACTGTAGACTTGACGTACATGGCTAGACTTGGAGGGTGGACCAGGTGGACTGAAGGCCCGGTGCGGGCGGACCAGTCACACAGTAGACCCGATGTGCATGGATGTTCTGTATTGTGATATGTTATGAGTATGTTTATGTGTGGTTGGTATTTTGGGGGTAACTCACTAAGCTTTCGGGCTTACAGTTTCAGTGTATTGTTTCAGGTACTTCAGGAGATCGTGGCAAGGCGAAGGTGTGATCGTATCGCTCCTCATGTTTTATGATTTATATGATATGGTTCTGGGGGATACTCTGATGTTTAAACTATTTTGAAAACGAATTGTATGAACGTAATGGTTTTTGAATGATTTAAAATGTTTTAAATTGGCTCAAATTTTATGGGTGTTACAAAGACACTCTCCCTCCTTACAAATCAACCTCACTACAACACACGTCTAACCTACCCTCAGCTACCTATGCTATGAACAGGAAGAACAGAAACCCTAATGAAGATGAAACCCTAACGATTATAGAGAGAAGTGTGTGAAGTGTGTGTTGTATTTATAAGTTATGAGAAATACACACACGACATAACAATATATACATCAGGTCAAAACCCGAATCAAATACTAATCGAATCGAAATAAAACCCATCCGAACATTAACCCATTTGTCAATTTGCAGTTAAGAATGAAGAAAACGAGCCGTAGTCCACAAGTTTATAATATGAACACATTTAGCCCTTATTCACAAAATACATAACAAAACTGATTCAACATATATTTCACTTTTAACCTTCAATAATAAGAATGTATTTATAATAATTATGTTTGTACAAAATATGACATTCTCAACATATCCTCTCAAACAAGCTATTAGAAATACATCTATTTTTTATGTAAAGCATCCATTAAAACAATTTTATTACACAAAAACTCATGTTGATTTGAACACAAAGACTTAGTCAAAATATCAACAATATTCTGATCATACTCAATCTTTACAACTTGAATAATACCTTTAGAAACTTTCTCTCTTATAAAATGAGTATCAAAATCAAAATGTTTTGTTTTCTCGTGAAATACAGGATTAATAACCAATTTTATAGTTGATTCATCATTACAGAAAACTGGAACATGTATTAAGTTCTTAATCTTTAAATCATACAAAACCTTCAAAACCTAAATAATATCACAACAAACAATACCTAAAGCACGATATTCTGATTATGTAGAAGAATTAGAAGAATGAGAAACAATTTCTTGTTTCTTGCTCTTCCAGGATATAAGAGAATCACCTAAAAAAAGTATAACCAATCACAGATCTTCTAGATACAAGACATTTGGCCCAATCAGCATCAACATAACTCTTTAATGAAAAACATTTAGATTGAGAAATATTGATACCGTTACGAGGATTAGACTTTAGAAATCTAAGTAAACACATAACAATGTTTAAATGTGATTTCGTAGGAATATGCATAAACCGGCACAAAACTTGAATGACATAAGATATATTTGGCCTACTAATAATCAAATATATTAATTTACCAATTAACTTTTGAAATTCAGTAACATTTTGTAACAAAGTATGAAACTGATCAACACCATCACTCTTAATGACAACATTATGATCTAAAGGTGTCTTTATTGGTTTATATCCCAACATACCGAATTCATGTAACAATTTCAAACAATATTTTCTTTGAGTTAAACAAATACCATTATCAACATCTATAACTTCAATACCATGAAAGAATTTTCAATTTCCCAAATATTTAATCAAAAATTTTGTTTTCAAAATTTTTTTAACTTTATTTATTTCATCAACATTGTTACTACAGCGGAAGATATCATCAACATAAACAAGAAAAACAACAATTGTATCATTTTTTGATCTAACAAAAAAAGAAATGTTATTAATACTCTGAACTAAACCAAACTCAAATAAAGAAGAACAAAGCTTATCATTCCACTTTCTTGGGGAAGTCTTAAGATCATAAAGTGATTTCAAAAGCCTACAAACCTTGTTATCTCCCTTAGTATGATAACCAATAGGAAGACTCATATAAACATCTTCATTTAGATCACCATACAGAAATACATTGTTAATGTTAAGTTGAAATAATTACCAATTAGAATTTCTAGCCAAAGAAATAACAATTCTAATAGTAACCAACTATGCAAGAGGAGAGAAAGTATCTTCATAGTCAAGATCTTCTCTCTGATTATAACCTTTGGCAACCAGTCTTGCCTTATATCTTTCAAATTCTCCATTAGACTTATACTTTATCTTATATACCCATTTACAACCAATAGGACTCCTATTAGAGGGCAAAGTAGTAATTAATCATGCATTATTCCTATATAATGCATCCATTTCCTCATTCATTGCCTTAATCCAATTTGGATCAAGAATAGATTCATAATAAGTTTTAGCCTCAATAGTTTTATTAAGATTAGTTACAATACAAAAATTCTCAGAATTCAAACAAGAGTAATTAACAGTTTTTTCAATCCCATATTTATACTTTCCTTCAATAACATAATCACTAAATTTATGTGGTAACCTAGACTCACGAGTAGACCTTCTAGTTCCTATAGAGTCATGCTCAGGAAGAGTAGATGAAGACTGACCAATTTCCTCATAAAAGTGAGAATCAATAACAGCCATATCAGGTTGCATTGTATGAAAATCATCACTATAAATACCTTTAGGTCTAGGTTCGGTTTCATTCAAAAATTGACTACCATCCCGACTAGACTCAGTTGCATCCATATGATAATCAACACTAGTACTACCTTCCTAATTGCTACTATATAAACTCTACTAGAAATAATATCATTAAAATTTTCAAGTATAAAAGTTTCATCATTGGAAAATGGATCCCAAGGGGCATTATTATTATTTAATAAATAGGATTCAAGAATTTCATATTCATTGATAGAACTAGAGGACAGTTTGTAATGGAACACAGATTCATAGAACTTCACATGCCTGGAAAAGAAAACAACCTTATTATCAAGACTTAAAAGTTTATAAACTTTTTTCTCATTGAAATAACCAATTAAAACACATTTTTCATACATTTTAGAAAATTTATCATTAATATTAAGTTTAGGCAAAACAAAGACACCCAAACACTCTAATATTATCAAAATTAGGATGATATTTATAAATCATTTCATTAAGTAAACCCAAGTTTCCCTTGAAAAATCATCCACAATTGTTAGAAAGAATCTAAAACCTATTGAAGCAATCACTCTTTAAGGACCCCATACATCTAGATGAATTAACTCACCAAGACAACTAGTTTTATGCTCACATAAAGGAAATGGTTCTCTAGTTTGCTTAGCTTTGTAGCTTTGTGACACACATCACAAGGAGGAATAGACTCACTAACAAATTTTGAATGAGGTTTAAGAACATTCAAAGAGTGGTTCGGGGTATCCAAGTCTATTATGATAGGTAAGTTTAGAGATACAACAAAGAGAGGATTCAGAAAAATAAGATGTCCTACCTAAAGAATTTTCTTTAAGATAGTAAAGACCACTAGATTTATTAGGAGTCTCCTTGGACAGTGAATCCTGAATAATATAGTTATTTTCATCAAATACAACCATACACTTATTGCCTCTACATATTTTATGAACATAAATCAAATTCACATGAAAGTTAGGGATAACAAACACATCAATAAAAGGTACAAAATTAAGAATACAAGAACACACAATAGCATTAACATGATCCTATTTAAGAGACCTAACAAGGTCCTTCTTATCTTTTACTTTAGTTCCATCAACAAAACCATTTTCATTCCTAGATTTTAATGTTCTAGTCATAGAACTTTTCCAAATTCTAAAGTTTTCAGTACCAAGAAGTTTGAAATTAAGGATAGTAGTAACACTATTATCAGATGGATGCAAGTACAGAGGATCATCAAAATCAATAGTTTCATTCTTACTAAAAGACTCTCCTGATCTTGGTGTTCCATTCATGGTAACTTGATTTCAACATCAAACACAAGGTAAATTAGGAATATGAGATTCAAACATTAGAAGTTTTATTATAAGTTTCTATAATTCAACTCAGATTCATAGTCATATGAGACCAGAGCAGAGTGAATCACAGACGAAAACGAGCAGTATTAGGATGATAGCTAATAGATCAAACACAACTAGAACAACCAAAGAAAGCAATCAGAGAGACACACAACAAGAAACAACCAAGTTAAGCAACTTAAACAGATAAAGAAAAAGCATGCAAAAACTTATAATTATCCTCAACAAATCATATGCAAGCTGCAACATAGTTTCGATAGATCTAATAACAAATATACCACTGAAAAAATAGGGCATTTAAATGCCAGAAACCAACTCAGTTAATAGTTTCTTGTTTGCACGCCTCTTAACGTTGACCGAAGGGATAATGTTGGTCGTTAGGTTTAACAAAGAGTTAACACTAAACATTTACTAATATTTGTTAACTATTGGACGCCTTGTAACCGAGGAATATCTTGAAACCTAAACTAATATTTGTTAACTATTGGACGTATACATTAGATTGCATGCTTGTAGAATTAAATGATTTTAGAATGTTTGATTTAGCCCTATTGCACAACTCTCATCTGATTCCAACCGTGGTAGTGTAGAATCTTTCAATCAAAAGATTGTTTCATTTTAGTAGCATGTAATTGTATCTGTCAAATAGTTAGTCAACATTAGTAGAAGTTTCTTCCTCACATTGAAAAGTAGGATGGGAGGAATGCTCGTCAGAACCCTCTTCAAGATACTTAGGACCCTTTGAAATTCTGAAAAATTGCCTTAATTAACTATCAACTCGAGTCAGCCTAGGGACTCAATAATGTATATAACACTGTTCAAGCATCAAAACTTCAGTGAGTGCTTGTCCGATAAACACTCTTGCCATCCCTATTGAAGAAAATCTAATCAAGTATTAATGTCATTTCGAAGGAAAACTTTAGGAAATCAACTCATCCAATGTAAACTAAGAAATCATGCCTTAGAATATTCCATGTTGGGTCGCGAGCTTAGAGTAGAAACGTTAATCTGACCGTCTACCCAACCTTGAATTACATAGGAGTTGATTACACAATGCGATTATAGAAGAAAAACGTGGAGCTAGATACAACAAGATCATTCCCAACTATTCAAAAGTGCCCTACAGGTGGGCACCACAAGCTGAATTTTGGGACAAAATTCTTCAACGGGGGGAAAATGTGACAACCGTCAAAAGTTGGTTAAAGACCGGAAACCACAAACGTAACGAACGTTGATGTGATAGGATAAATATGTAACATTTGTCAAGATATAATGATAATATAATATTACATAGTCCATTATATAAGAAAAATCAGCCAAATCGTCTAAAAACTAAAAATTAGGCATGCAAAAAAGTTAGATTATCTTATAGAAATAGTAATATATTCTGAAAGTATAAGTCGACACGATCCCGAAAGTATAAGTATCGCAAAACTCTGACTTCGTATGAAGAAGTTATGATATTTCTGAGTTTTATATCCGATCCTACGCAGAAATTTACGTCGTGAAAAGTTACATGAAAAATGGTTGAGTTTTAGCCCAAAAAATTTAAAAGAGAATCGAAGTACTCGAGCATACAAATTTGTGGACATAAAGAAGGCCAAGAATGGAGTCTGTATGAGAGAGTTATGACTTTTGCAAAATCATTTAGGATACACCCCTTATAAAAATATGGGCTATAAATAAATCTGAGTTAGCCAAAAACAATCTAAAGAAAAGTTGTAGTACTCGTCGATAAGAACGTGTGGATGTAAAAAAAACGTCAAAAACAGAGATCGTATGTAAAATATATGATTTTTCGAAAATCCAAAATTTTACCAGGTAAGGGAAAAGTGGCACACCCGGAGCAGACCACGTGGCCAAAGCTCGGACACTCCCTCCACCGACCAAGCGACATGGACCAACGATAGAGCGACACGTGGCGGTAACATACCGGAACCAGCGTGCCTTTGTCAGACACGCGACGTGCTTTTGTCAGACGACGCGTGACGCGCTTCCCCTTTTGACGATTATAAATAACCTTTGAATTCAGTCTATTCGGCACACAAAAGAAAATCACTTCCCATATGATTTGATCACTATTTTATTTTTCACTTCATTTCATTTTATTAGTTTCATTTTTCCTACCATCATGCCATATAAATCCCAAGCCACTGACCACTTTACGACAAAAACAAGTATCGATTACAGCACGCTACAAGGGTGAGTTTACGACCCTTTTTTCGTAAGATTTTATAAACTTTAGGAGGGGGGGAGGGGGGAGGAATACATGTTAATTTTTAATCATTATTTGCTGTTTTTATTTGAACTTACTTCTATATATATATATATATATATATATATATATATATATATATATATATATATATATATATATATATATATATATATATATATAGGGTTGAGATCGGTTGAGAACTCATAGTTTCCCGAGAACCTAAGAACTAAAGGTGGAGCGTTGGATCAAAATCAAATCATTAAGGGCATGATCGTCATCATACCAATCCCACTTAATTTTTTGTATTATTGGAAATATTAATAAAAAGCTCTCAAATTAACATATAAAACAAAATTTTGGATTTTTTTATAAAAAAAAAAATAATTTTCGTTTTTTTTAAACTGCAGATTTTTTTTAACTTTTTTGGAAAGCATAAATTTTTAAAAAATTTGAATTTTTTTTTAAAACTGCAATTTTTTCAACAAAAAAATGCAATTTTTTTGAAAAAAAAAACTGTATTTAAAAAAACTTCAATTTTTTTAATAAAACAGTAATTTAAAAAAAAAGCTGTAAATTTTTCAAAAAAACTACATTTTTTTTCTAAAATACTGCAATTTTTTTCAAAAAAAAGTGCAACTTTTTCAAAAAAAACTGCAATTTTTTTTAATAAAGCTGCATTTTTTTGAAAAAATATAAATTTTTAAAAATCAGTAAATTTATATAAAAAAAACTAGAATATTTAAAAAAAAAAAAACTCTAATTTTTTTAACAAAAAAATCAACATTTTAGGTGCATATATTTCGTAAGTAACTCATAAAAAATCTCATTTTTATTAATCAATCTATAAACATAATAGTACAAGTATTTTATTCGATACAAAATAAAATATAAAAAATAAAAAAATGCTACGAAGATTCACAATGTTATCATTTCGTCATATCAAGATTTTCATATTTTCTTCAATTTATCACTTTTCACCTCTTCAATATTTTCCACAAATTCTTCAAAATCTACAAGAAAATTAAAAAAATTTGATTAATGTAAGAACACTCACAAAAATGCACATGCATATATCATATAAGATTTACATGTGATTCATATGTGAATTACATGTGAATCACATGTAATTCATATGTGAATCACTTGTGAATTACATGTGATTTATACCTAAATTACATATGTATCACACGTAACTCATATGTGATTCACTTGTGATTTACATGTGAATTACATGTGATTTCCATGTGAATCATATGTAATTCATATGTGAATAACTTGTGACATGTGATTCACTTGTGATTTACATGTGAATCACATGTAATTCATATGCGATTTACTTGTGATATATTGCTAAAATGAAACAAATTAAAATAAACTATATTGTTAGAAAAAATAAATCATTAATATGATTTACATGTGATTCACATGTAAATCACAAGTAATTTATGAAGCTTAATATAGAAGCAATTAAAATAAACTATATGGTTAGAAAAAATAAATAATTAACATGATTTACATGTGAATTACATGTAATTCACATGTAAATCACAAATGATTCACATGTGTCACAAGTGATTCACATGTGTCACAAGGGATTCACATGTAAATCTATTTATTCATCATCATTTTTCTATATAAACTTTTTGATATTATGTGAGAATTACGTGAAAACTAAGAAATCTGCAATTGTAGAAAGCTCTCACAACTATAGCTTGATAGGAACCTGAATAGAAAATTTTGAATGATATTTGTGACACATCACACATACATTCTTCACAATCTGATTTGTATCTAATCTGTAAAAAAAATATCAAGAACATAAAGTTTTTTACAAAAATTATCATTGGAAAAATGAGTATTTGTTTCATAATCATATACCGGATTAAGACTATGACAATGCCAAATCCATTCACAATCAAGAGGAACAACTAAAGGCCCTTCAGTGATTTGACTCTGAATGTTTAGCAAGCAATGGAAGCCAACATGCATTGTACCTGAAATTAGTTTTTTTTTCATTAAATTATAAGTTTTTGTTACTAAAAAGTAATAATCAGTTGAGTTACCTATAGATTGCCCATTGCAATGTCTGGCCTTGATAAAGCCAACGGTTTCTGTGTACAACTGCAAGAAATTGCAGCTGAAGCTTATCAGCAGTCAAAAGATCTTCATGATAAAGATACTATGTGCTGCATTCCATTCAGACTCTTGTTCTGTGTCCATTTTGATACACACCTAGAAATCAAGATGAATACAAGTAAAAAATCTATTGGTTTTTGTCAATATAAGATGAGTGTTGCTACCAATGTGAAAAACTCTAAAAGAGCCCCACCAAATCCAAAAATAGGCCTGTAACTACAATTAAGATAAGAACAGATCAAAATTATCTTACAAACCACTTCTTCTTTACTTATGACATAAAGCACGACTTAACAGAAAAAGTAAATGCGGATTTCCAAGTTAACGTCTAATAGTTAACAAATATTTCCCTAATTTGGCATTGTAGCATCATCTTTAGTGATTAGCTGGTCAGCAAAATCTTGCCAATCATTTGATTTGGAAATATCCTCAGGTGGCAGGTCACAAGAACCATAGTAAATGGGATGAAATTACCAATACAGAAGCACAATTAACAAAGGTAAATGGTGAAAACATTCTTTGAAGCATTTCAACAAACATGTTGTGTGCTAAAAACAAACAAAAGATATTTTCCAACTCTGAACGGTTGAAAATCTATCAAGGTGAAGGAAACTAATACAATATTCAAGATTAGAGAAAGAAAATAGGAAACAAGCAATGGTAGATTAAATGAAGAACACTTATCATTTTCTCCTTCTGTTATCTAATCAGTAGTTGCACAGAATAGAGTTCTTAAGAGGAAGAACAATCTGATATTCTATCGATCATCAAAAAATTCCCTGATTCTTCTATTTCTCCTTTCACAAAGGTGTTGGTTTCATCTAGTAGACTTCCAATACGCAGAAAGTAAAGGCAGTAGGTCAGATCGAAGCCAACATGATTGAATCAAAAAATCAGAAATCGATATAGATATGAAGGCGTTTACCAAATCAGATCGATATGTAGGAGAAACATATCTGGTGATGAAGGCGCAACGACAGAGGAAGAAGAGAGATCTCGATCGTAATGGAGTAGTTCGATGATGATAGAGAAACAATGGAGAACGGATGTGCAATAATGGCGGACAAACCGATTCAAAATCAAAGCATCTTTAGTGGAGTTTTTTCTATGAAGAACGTGAGAGCAAGGAGTGTGGCGGTCGACAGAGGTAGAGGTGGCCGGTGAAGGGAGGAGGGAGGCGATCGACGCGGATGATGGAGGAGGTTGGAGGCTATTCGACGGAGGTGAGTCGTCGGAGGATGGATCGTAGGTTTGAGCGAGAGAGGAAAACGGGTAGGAGAGAGAGATGAAAATTTATTTTATCAGATATTAGATTTAAGAAATCATTTAATTATACTTTTATTCCTATAATACCCCTGACTGCATTAATTAAGATACCCCTCCTTTTTTTTGTCTATTTATTTACAAAAACGCCACCTTGCATCACGACCCTTCCTTTTTTTGATCCAACGTTTCACCTTTAGTTCTCGGGTTCTCGGGAAACTTTGAGTTCTCAAATGATCCTTCCTCTCTCTCTCTCTCTATATATATATATATGTCATAATCCTTCGTTAGTTTTATGAATATTAGGGAACCATTATATAAATTATGGAGATATTAGGGAACTATTTTAGAGAGGCGAAGCTAGAACTCGGAAGAGATAGATGTATGCATTTAGCAGGAAAAGAATAGAACACTTCACCTAAAATGTCACATGGCAAAAACGGATTTTAAAATAAGGACACACGACATTTTATAGGTTTTCTTGTGTGAGTAAATTGTGGAGATATTAGGGAACCATTTTAGAGTGGCGGAGCTAGAAATCGGAAGAGATAGATGTATGCATTGAGCATCTCTTTATTCTAATAAAAGAATTGTTTTATTCTTTTTTGTCATGTGTCATCCTATTAGGCCTCCTAATTAATCTATATTGTATTTTCATTTTGACATGTGTCAACCTATTAGGTCTCCTAATTAATGCATGTCACTTGTCAACCTATTGATTCTCCATTTTAAATTTCAAAATTTAAATTTTCCACTCTAATTATATTAAATTAATAATATTAGAATAAAAATTAGAATAAAATTAATACAAATTATAAGATGATATAATTTCACGTATTTATTTAAATCAATGATTATAAATTTATATAACTAAAAAATATCTCTTAATTAACAACTTATTTAAAATAATTGATTAATAATTTTGAGTTTTAACTATGAAAGTTTAATTAATTTTATAACCGTGATTCCTACGGGTTAAACTAGTAAAAAGAATAAAACACTTCACCAAAAGGCAAAAGATGTCATGTGGCAAAAACGGAATTTTAAATAAAGACGCACGGCATTTTATAGGATTCTTTTTATTACAAGAGAAGTTAAAGGATATGGAAAGGAACACCCAAATAAAAAACGATTACGATTATTTTTTCCTTGATTATCCATTACAAAATCTTTTTCAAAATTATCATTTTGTTAGAATATAAATAGGGTCCTCCTATTCGCACGAAACGAGTCGTGTAATTGTTTTGGTATTTGTGCTTGAAGTTTGAAAACTGACAATCTGTCACAACCGCTTTATATATGAAAATGTTATTATATAATTTCTCATTAATCCCTTTATTAATACACAATGTTCATATTTCATCCTATACTTTTTCGACTTTTAAAAATTCACTATATTAATCTATTCTATTAGAAATATGCTCATATGTGTATGATAATATTTAAAAATATATACATAATTTTTAACCTATAGTATTAGTCTAATTCATTTGTAAACTCAATCAACATTTAAAAATTAGTTTTTAAAAACTCAATTAGTATTTAAAATTAATTAGTGTTTTAAAAAATTAGCATTTAGAGTTGGTGTTTAAAAACTCAAGTAGTGTTTAAAATTAACATTTACAAACTCAATTAACGTATTAGAACTCAGTTGGCGTTTAAAAACTCAATTAGTGTTAATTAGAAAATAACACTTTCATAAGTTTAAAATTATACAAATATTGAAGGATCATAAACCGTTAGTAAATTAGTGTTTTTTTCTAACATGGGAAATCCATCGGCATTTCGTTTTTTTTAATATGTATATAAATAAAAAAGAAAGCTATAAATAAAATGGGAAAATACAAATCTAGCAATTTTGTTAATTATTTATCAAAAAATAGCCAAAAAAAATAATACTTAGCCAAAAATAGCCCTTAAAAACATAGTCAACTTTTGGTTGACTACGGTCAACGTTGTTGACTATTATTTTATGCCTTAAAGTAGTGTTTCGTGCTAATAGGCTACTGTTTCACGGACCCGTTTACTTTTTCGTGGCTCATTAGCCCAAAGTATATAATGAAATTTTTTTCAGATTAGGTCATTTTTCCTATTGTTTTCTTTGGTTTGACTACTTTTTTGTCTCAATGGAGCACCCGAAGAACAACCAGGTTTGTCTACTTTTCATCAAAATTTTACCGTGTTTGTGATTAGGAGTAGGTTTTGTATATGTGGTTAAATTCTTTTTGAAAAAAATCGAAAAAAAATATATAAACCTGTAGGTTTCATACTAAACCTACGATGTACAAGTGTCGATGATTAGACTTCAAGTTTGTTGCACAACAAGTGTGTTGGTCAACAACTTTTGTGACTTGGAAAGCAGTAGTCAATTTGATTCCCCTTGCCATAACCATCCAAGAACAATTTTCTACCAAACAAACCACCTCGAACCTCTCTTTGCTCGATCTGGTAGTCTTATACTGCTTACCTTGTTCCATGCATTGTCTTCCAATTGCAAGCTTGAGCAACTCTTTGTCATAAAAAATGTCTAGAACCTTAATCTCTTCATTTATATCCAGCCTCTGAGATGGAATGTTCACATCATCGTTTACAGGACACGAAGGTAATGGGGGCATACCATGAAACATGTTATCTGAATAAATAAGTTTAGGTTCATCATCAAATTCTTCTCCGTTAGAATCACTCTCTAGGACGGATATATCCAACTTATCATAATCCGCAAACTCGCCATATCCTTTTAGTTCACCATAATTGGAACATATTAAGTAAAAGGTTTAAAATAAAATTTTGAAAAACAAAAGGTAAATTTTGAAAGATAAATAAAAGCATGAGGACAACATTTGAAAATTAAAATAACATTATATTCGGGATATATATATATATATATATATATATATATATATATATATATATATATATATATATATATATATATTGGGTGCTCCTATATACACGAATAAAATCGTGTAATTGATATGTGTATTAATATATGTGTCAATCATTCTATCGATAAAATGTAATATTATAATTTTATACCCTCAGTTTACGTTGTAGTTTTAAAAAAGACCCTAGATTTTATCAATTTAAATCTTAAACCCTTAAAACTTTATTAATTTTGAAAACTAACAAATAGAAACATATTATTTATTCATAAAAGTTGTATAATTAAAATGATCTCATTAATACATTTACAAGAAGAGTAATAATGAATATTATTAAATATTAATAGAAAAAAATTAATTTGTTAAATAAGAAATATAAACTATGAAACATTAACAAAAATAGAAGGGATAAAAATGAAAATTTGGTTACAATTTCTTTCTATATATAGATTTTCTTATATGTTAAACTGAAAGTGACTTGCAATGTTATTTTGAAAGTAACTTTCCTTAAAAGCAAACATACGATACTTGTTATAAATATAGATTTTATTAAATAACAAGTTGGGAAGAATGGATGGGTGACACATATATGAGGTATTTGTACTTAACCTTTCTTATTATTATTATTATTATTATTATTATTATTATTATTATTATTATTAAATGTATGTTTTTCTCTTTGTTATGTTTAGAGAGATGATATTCATCCAATGGAGACAAATGAAGTAGATGAAAATAATAGCTTCAATGAAAGTAACTATTTTTTCGACGACACATCGCCATTCGAAACGGATATTCATCCAATGGACACAAATGAAGCAGATGAAAATGAAAGTTTGAATGAAAGTCGTTATTTCTTCGATGACACATCACCATTCAAAACAGATAAGGTATAAATTCATTAGTATGTTGTTACAGTAATGTTAGCATCGAGTGGATTTGTTAGCTACTGATAATAATATAATTGCCAGGTGTTCAATTCTCGTCAAGAATTGATGGATTGGGTGCAAAATATGGCAAATACTTTAGGTTATGTCATCGTCATAAAAAATTCGAAACGTAACTTTAATGTTGTATTTCAATGTGACCGTGGAGGTACATACAAAAGTACAAAAATCTCTAAAAAAACAGGGACAAAAAAAATTAATTGTCCATTTAGCCTACAGGGTAAATATTCGTCAGTAGAAAATTCTTGGAAGATAAAAAATGATATGTGAATTTCATAACCATGAGCCGTCATTATATTTGGAAGGTCATCCTTATCCACGACGGCTAACTGAATATGAATGTCGAGTAGTGGAAGATTTGTAGAAAAAAAAATGTCAAACCAAAAGATATATTATCTGCACTAAAAAACCTAAATCCAAAAAATGTATCTACTCTCAAAACTATCTACAATGCAGACGAAAAACTTCGACGTAGGGAGAGAGAAGGTAAAACTCAAATGCAAGGTGTTATGGAATTTCTAGATCAAAATGGATATGTTTATTATAGTCGTGCAAATGTTTTGACAAATAAGTTAGAAGATTTATTCTTTGCTCATCCAAGATCATTAGAAATATGGCGTGCATTTCCACATGTCTTGTTAATGGATGCAACATATAAGACAAACAAGTACGGGATGCCTCTATTGGAGATTGTTGGTGTAACTCCAACAAATATGACATTTTCCATTGCATTTGTGTACATGCATGAAGAAAAACAGTCCAACTATGTTTGGGCTTTAGACTGTCTAAAATCGGTAATGGAAGGATGTATGTTGCCGCGTGTTATTGTGACCGATAGAGAAATGGCTCTCATGAACGCATATGCTATTATATTTCCAGATGCTAAAGGATTACTTTGCAGATGTCATATAAATAACAATATCATGAAGAAATGCAAATCATGTTGGGATGTTCTTTATACGTCATTGACGAGGTTGGTTAACTTTGAAACAAAGGAAGCATACAACAAGAATTTGGCACAAGTTGAAAAAATTACGAACAATTATCCAGGTATTTTTAAATATACATTATAATATGTTATAATTCATTACATCAACTGAAATTTGTTTATGTATTTCAGATGCATTTTCTTATCTAAACAAAACATGGTTGACACCACACAAAGAAAAGTTTGTGTCTGCATGGACCGATAAGTTTGTTAACTTTGGCAACCACACAACTAATAGAGCTGAAAGTCAACATGCCAAGTTAAAAAGATATGTCGAAACATTGCGATCAGATATCGCCAAATCATTGAAGCGTATTGTTGATGTTGTTGAGTCACAATACACAGGTATAAAAGCGAGTCTTGCGCATAACAAAATTTTTATTGTACATCGGTACTACGAAATACCACATCTAAAACCATTGTGTCGTTTCGTTTCAATTTATGCACTTGATATCATTTTCAAAGAATATGAGCGGTCCAAAGAATTTGGATTTGTTTATGAAAATTGTGGATGTCAAGTACGTACAAGTTATGGGCTGCCATGTGCGCATGAACAAGCTATATTTGTTAGAAAATGTCATTATGTACCGCTTCATTCAGTCGATAAGTTTTGGAAGAAACTTGATTTATTAGAATGCAAATCGTTAGAAGATGACAATTTGGGTTGTGCAGTTGAGGTAAATATGTTTAATGCTCATTACGAAAAACAATCAAGACCTGTTAAGTTAAGTTTAGCAAGGAAGTTACTAAACTTAATCACGCCGTCAACAACTTCAGTTTCTGAACCTGCTACTCACAAAAATACTCGTGGGTGCCCCTCCTTAAAGAAGAAACTTTTCAAGAAAACCCATATCGATTTAAACCAGGACCCACCAACTCAAGATCCACCACCTCAAGATCAACCGACTCAAGCGCCACCAACTCAATATCCATCTCGACGCAGCATTTCTACTTATACGCCTGATTATATGCGGTCTAATTTGTTTGATCTAAACCAGGAACCGGATAGGCACAGTACGTACTAGTTCCGAGAACCTCCAATGTTCAACTTAACTTTTAATTAGGAACAATCGATGCATAACTCGTACTTCAACCAAGAACAAGTAATGTATAATTCAGATCCACTTATGAATGAAATTCCGTATGAATTTCATCCATATGTCACAAACATACAAAATGTGAGGGGAGATGGAATAGCTACGTGTCTCGGTTATAGTGAAGATAATTGGCGTCAAATCCGCTTAGATTTACAAAATGAGTTGTTAGCACACCCAGCTGAGTACGCACAGATTTTTTATTACGATTTAAACACCATACATCACTCATTGAATTTCAATGGATCACATTTCGCACCAAAAGATCGTTGGTTGATTATGCCGGTCACTAGCTTTCTCATTGCTAACAAGTATAGTGTAATAGTTATTTTTCTAAGCAAAGATAGTCCAGCAACATGTTTTCCACTATGGCTTGGTCCCCAAGACATCTCAACTCATAGAGTTGTTGTTGTTGCTCTTGTTAGAGGTGATCATTATGTGAAGGTTGATTTACATGGAGCATATCCAATACCTACTATTTTGCCACTTTGGCGTCACAACAGATCATTACGATCTGCTGGATGGGAAACTGTTTATGCTGCTCGCCTGAATTCATACATTTCTTCATTTGCAACACACAGTAATTGTAACAATTCTACAGTTATAATATCTGATAATTAATAAAATCAAGTTTATGTTTTGTTGTTTATAATTATTAAGATCTCTATAAATAAAAAAAATTGTTTTTTTTAATTTAGCAAACATATACGGAGTCTAATTGAAAATTTACGTCACAAATTCCATAGTTATTTGGCTTTAGCTACGGAATTTCATGTTTTTGCTATGAAATTTTTCCGTATCTAAATCGAAAATTTTTTGTAATGTATATAGAAAACAATACATATTTTCTAATTATATATTTTTAATAGAGATGCGTATTGGACGGTTTGGTTTGGTTATTGGCCACGGTGAACCTTATTGCTATCAATAGGAACAATCATGAGATTATCGGTTAACAATAATTACATAAAAAAAATAATTTTAACAAACCATGTAAATCTATATTAAATTTATTGTTTTACATGTAATTAAATATATAAGATTATTGACTCGGTTTCCTTGTAAAACAAAAGTATGAGGACAACATTTGATTTGATTATGTTTTTATGCAATTCTTTAAAAGGAAAATTTTGAAAGATAAATAAAAGTATGAGGACAAAATTTGAAAACATATTAAGTAAAAGGTTTAAAATAAAATTTTGAAAAACAAAAGGTAAATTTTAAAAGATAAATAAAAGCATGATGACCCTCTTTGAAAATTAAAATACCATGGGATTTATATACATGAGATTTGAGATTTGAGATTTGATTGATGGAAGACTGTTTTGCAATAATTATTCGTGTATATAGATATTTATTCGTGTCTTTGGAATTACCCTATAAATATTACCTAAAATTAATATATATCCCATCGACCCGTTCTGTCACCGAGCACCGTCTGAAAATACCCCCAGTCGCCGTCTGCCACCACCGAGTTACCATCTATCGCCTCACTCGCCGTAAGCATTTTTCTTCTCTGTTTTGCATCAGTCATGCATTCTTAAAGTGTCTAATGTTTTTGCATCTGGATTATTCGTAGTTAATGTTCGTTTCGCGTTCTTAGTCAATGTTTAGTGCGTTGTACATTCAGTTCGTGCTTCCTTGTTTGTCTTGATATGTATATTCCTACCATATTTTGAGTTTGTTTATCAACGACGTTTTACTTTCACACTTTCTTTTTCCTTAAAATTAATATGGATTTTTGCCTATTTTAATACAGTATGTTTGTAATTACCAAGAACTTTAAAACAGCCATTTGGATTGTTGGATTTGCGGTGAAATACGTATTTAATTTGATATTAAATGTGACGAGGTCTTTAGAGTATTCTGAAATTTGTGTTGTTTAATTCATTAGGAAGTGAAGAGGTCTGAAAAATGAGTTTCAGGAGTAAGAATGAAGACAGGCTTAGCTGTTTGCCTGATGAGGTTCTTTCACATATACTCTCTTTAATGCCTACAAAATTTGCTGTGCGAAGTTGCATGTTATCCAAAAGATGGAAGCAAATTTGGATGATGGTCACAAACCTTGACTTTAACGATTTTCAACGCATCTCTGATTTGGATTGGTGTTTGAAATTTGTGGATCGGACATTGGAGCTCTGCAAAACTTCCCAAGTTAAATTATTCCGGTTACGATTTTTCAGTTATGTGATGCCGAAGTCAAGCGTGTCAAAGTGGATCGACAAAGCAGTTAAGTTAAACGTGTGTGAGCTTGAAGTAAATGTTCCGCAGTTTGATCTGCCTCTCAGCCTGTTCACTTGCAAAACTCTCACAAAACTAAAAATAATTGGGTCGAATAATGTTTGGCAAGATATTATTTTTCCATCTCTCGTCATGCTTCCTAGTCTAAAAACCCTTGACATCATTGTTAATGGTAAAGCTTCTGTCAACGCATTCAGACTCATCAATGGTTGCCCAATGCTTGAAAGTTTATCTCTGGAAATAAATGTTTATAACGATAAAGAAGAAGACTGCAACTTCAACATTCCTACTTTAAAGAGACTGAAACTAACAACAAGTGGCTACAGATCTATCTACAAAGTTGTTTTGAATGTCCCTAATCTTGAATACCTTGGTGTTAGTGGGGATTTGTGGCACTTTTTGTGATAGAAGATTTGTCATCTTTGGTTGAGGCAACTGTTAGTTTTTCTCGTGCTGAAGTAAGATTTAATCATCTGAATGCTACTGAGCTTCTAAAAGGAATAAGTGGAGCTAAATTAATTTCATGGTCCATTCCATTTCTTGATGTAAGACACCTTTAAAAAGTTTCGGTGGATTAGTTTATCCTTTTTCGTACATGATCTTTTAAATTTTTAATTAAGAGCATGCCATGTTCAACTTTTTAAGTTACTATTTGTTAGTAGTGCTTTACTCTTAGAATGATTCTTGTTTTCATTCATTAATCACTAGTTTCTCCTTTTGTTGATATTGAAGGTCGTATTGAGGTCGCCTCTGCCTAAATTTCCCAATTTGAAGCACTTGGAATTGAAGGGTACTTTTGGTTCCCCATGGTTGCTAGTCTTTCAACATCTTGATAGCTCTTCCCAGTTGCAGCATTTAAGTTTTCAAGAGGTAATTGTACTTTTTTCTATGCTTTGACATGTCTTATTCGATGCTTAGTTATTTTTCCACGCATAACATTTAGTTCTCTATCTGGTTTTGTGATAAAACAAAAGCCGGAAGGATCTTGCTGGATTGAGCCGCAGTCAGTTCCACCTTGGATGCTTACAAACCTTATAACCTTGAAAATTACAAGATGTAAGGGGCGTAATTGTGATTTAAGGTTCATAGAATACATGTTGGGGAATGCAGAGGTTTTGAAGAATCTAACAATCACATGTGAAAGCTTGCTCATGAGGGATGAAATGCGGTTGTGTGCACGCTTGTTGACGTTTCCAAGGACTTCTAGGTTTTGTCAGATTCATTTTGTTGGGAAATGGCTTAATTCTACACGTAACTAGTTTCATTTATAACACTGCAAGGTTAGCCATGCTCATGTGCAGCAAATACATGCATTGCTACGGAGGCTTTTGAACCTCTTTTTATTCCACTTTCCGGTTAAAATCGGGGATAATTCCTCGAAGTTTAATTTTTTTTTATTGCTCATAGGAAAATCTCGAAAACGGAAGGGTCAAAATTACAATCCATGTCCATTCAATTGATGTTAGAATTAAACAGAAATCATATAACACGTGCTTGGGATGTTGGTTAAATTGTCTTTCATTTTGTTATATTGTTCTAAATTGACTATTTATTCTAGAGAAAATTGCAAAAATAGTCCGGTTGTCATTTTTTTGTGGTTTCATTCCAAACAACTTTGGACTTAGACTAATGGATCAAATTTGAATTATTTTTTGTGACTGTGGTCCCTTAAAAAATTTAAAGGGTTTGAAGCGACTAGTTTTCCTTATTTATTTGTTTTTCCATTTGTTTACATTTACAGTAATCATACAAAAATAGTCCCCCCCCCCCAATCTCTCTCTCTCATGAGGTGGTGTCGAAATTCGATCAAGGAAAAAGTCATGATTCAACATACACGGATGACACTTGGCATATTGTGATAGGGTAGCCGTTGTCACCGGTCCTAGTTTTTTGGCAGCTTTCTAGGGTTTCTATAAGCTCTCCTGGAGCCGTATTCTTCACCCTAGATCATTCGATCTCTCCCTGTTCTCCTCTCGCTCCCTGTGCAATTTTGAAACAACAAATTTCCGGTTCTTTTGTTTTACGAGTAGTCAGCTTTGCATTTTTCGCTTCTTCCATAACTGTTGGAACAAAGGATATTCTGCATCAAATCTTGAGGTTGTACGTTGAAGCTTACAACCTTAGAGCGACATAAAAACCTTTAAAGACGGGAGCTTCGTCCGTGCAATCTTTTAGCGGTCAAGCTCAGCAACATCATGTTGGTTTTAATTTTCTGGTTGGGGATGGAGCCGATGAAACACAAATGAATGGGTTGATTGATATTCTTGTGACATATGTGAGATTCTTGAGGGTTTTGGGTGGTGTCGAAAGTTTCTCTCTTAGTGCCACTAGACATCATATTTATGAAGTTATGCTCTCTCACGAGTAACGAAATGATAAAACTAGATGAAATTGTTTTGTGCCTAAAAGGTTATTATTTGCACTTGGAGGGTGTTAAAAGATCAAATTCTTACTAGAGTCAACTTGGATAGTAGGGGAATCCATAGGGATTTCGTTTTATGTTTGTGTTTCAGTTTACAAAGTGAAGATGTTAATCACCTTTTCGTCAAGTGTGAATGACATTTAAATTTTGGGCCTTAGATTGATCACGAATAATAAAAATATCAAAATGAAACCACAAAGACAATAATTGCAACAAAATCATATAACTTTGACTCAAAATCATATACCACAGGGCCAAAATAATAAACTTACTCTTAATGAAATTCATTTCCATCAAAGGTGTCAAGCTAATTTATTGTAGAAATGAGACCACTTCCTAACAAACTGGATCTCACAACAACCAGAAGCACTTGGAAACTTCATAAACTGTTCACACAACCGCATTTCATCCACAGGGGGCCATATTTCTGATGTGATGGTAAGGGTTTTCAAAACCTTTGCATTCGCCAACAAGTATTCTATGAACTAACTTTATATCACACTCTCGCCTCTTGAAACTTATAAATTTCATGCTTCTAAGCTTCAAAAGCATACATGTGGGAACTGACTGTGGCTCCTTCCAGCAAAATTCTTCCGGCTTTTGTTTTATCACAAGACACATAACCAAATGTTATGCATGTAAAAAAAATTAGAAAAGCACAGAATAAATTAAAACATGTCAAAGCTTAAAAAAACAGGCTAATTACCTCTTCAATACATAAATGTTCCAGCTCACACGAGCGCTGAAGAACTTCAAACATTAAAAACCATCCAAAACATGAAAACCTCTTAAACTCCAAGCGCTTCAAATAGGGAAATTTGGGCAAGGGGAAATCCAATGGGACCTTCAACCAAAGGCAAAACTAGTGTTCAATACATGAAAATAAGAATCATCTAAATGGTAAATAATTACTAACCAATAATGCTCTTAACTGAAATATGTTGACAAAAGAAAAAGTGATACACTGAAGTTTTTAAAAGGGGGATCTTACACCAATAGTTGAAGTGGACCATGAAAGCGATTTAACTCCACTTAATCCCTTTAAACGCTCAATCATCAAATGCTTATATTCCACTTCAGAATATGAAACAGTTGCATCAACGAGAGACATCAAATCCTCCATCACAAAAACTGAACACAAGAACCCACCAAGAATGAGGTATTCAAGATTAGGGACATTCAAGACAACTTTGCTGATATCTGACATGCTTCGTGGTGTTCTTAGTTCAAATCGCTTCAAAGTAGGAATATTGAAATTATACTCTTGGTTGTCTTCACGCCATCTTCATTTTTCTAGAGATAAACTTAAAGTTTCAAGTATTGGGCATGCATAAATGAGTTTGCATACATTGACAAAAGGTTCATTAAACACACGGATGTCAAGGGTTTTCAAACAAGGAAGTGTGACTCCAGATGGAATAGATGGAACATTCAGAACATCTGAATCACAACCACCAATGGCTAATCTTAATGTGGTGAGTGTCTTGCAAGTAAACAGACTAAGTGGCAACTCACGTATGATAACTTGTATGTCAAGCTCACATACGTTTAGCTTAACTGCTTCATTAATCCACTTTGGTACGTTTTTGTTTCCAATCAAAGATTCAAAACAGTGTAACCGGAATAATTTAATTTGGGATGTTTTACAAAGCTTCAGCACCCGATCTACAAAACTCAAAAACCTATCAGAATCAGGGATGTGTTCAATGTAATGGAAGTCAAAGCTATGGACCAATGTCCAGCAGGATCTCCATCTTTTGGATAAGATGCTTGTTCCCACTGCTGATTTTGTAGGCATTGAAGAGAGTATGTGTGCAAGAAGCACATCTGGCAAAAGGCTGAGCCTATCCACATTCGCACTTCTTGAACTCATTTTTTAGCCTCTTCAATTCCTGAGATTTTGATCGCAAAAATAAAGGTGTGAAAGGTGTATATCATTTGTAAGTAAACCGTTGTTCAATAACGTACTCCTATTTAAACTTAATTTAGGGTTCCATGGTGCAAACCTGTTAATGAAGAAGTCTCGCCTACAAAGATGAACAGATTGAAGTAAAAATAGACAAATGTCGAACAATTATAGTTTAGAATTTGAAACTATATCGAGAAACTGGAATTGTTTGCGTTTGAATCAACAATTTAAAGATTTTTCATAAAATTATTTGGTACTTCACGTCCTTTTCAATTAGCCACTTTCAATAAGAAAATTCTAAAATGCAGATCGTTTGAGAGTAACATATTCTAGTTTAAGCGTATGCAAACCTGCAAAAGATGAAAATCAAAATCCATTAAGGAAGTGGAATCGCTTATATAAATTCGTCTAATTAGTTTAAGAAGGATCCAATGGCGGTGGTGGAAGTGAAGCGCCCAAAGCTCAAAAGCCCTAATTCAAATTAGGGATGAGCATATGGGGACCGGGAACCGGCCGGAACCGGAACCGGCACCGGAACCGGAACCCGATGGAACCGGTCGGGCCGGGACCGGGACGTTATTTTTGTAGATTTTTGGAACCGGGAACCGGTAGGAACGGGAACCGATATAACCGGAACCGATAGAACCCGCAAAAACCGGAACCGTATGATGCTATTTTTCAAGGACCGGTTCCAACATTTGAAGACACGACAAGAACCGGTAGGAACCGGGAACCGGTAGAACCACCGGGCCGGTTCGGTTCTTGATTTTGGCCGAAGCCGGTTCCCGGGTCGGGTCCGGTTCGGGCCTTTTGCTCATCCCTAATTCAAATACTAATCAGGGTTTTACGAAAAGACGAAAAAACCACGTAGCTTCGTTTTCTGATTTTCTCTTTATATTTTACTGATTTTTTTTCCTAAAATAACACTACATTTTTATATTTTTATATGAAAAAAAATACTACTTTATTTATTTTATTAAGAAAAAGCAGTTATATTTCTAAAGCTGACTAGGTTAATTTCTACTGAAACTTGTTGTTTTGATTTTGCATCTAAGTAACTGACTAACTGTGCAAAATAACTATATTACCCTCAAACAATATTTTTTATTATTCCTTTATGATTTACCATTTAATTTATAAATTTGATTTTTTATAAAAACATTCTACTTGCAGTAAAAAATAAAGAAATTAAATATTCACACTTTTGCTGGAGTTATCAAAAGTGGTTGGTTAAAAAGACACCCCATATTGCAATATGGACATCCTAATTAATTTTTTAAATATTTTTATTGGCTGAAATTGCATTGTTTTCCGGAAAAACTGATTATAAGCAGTTAATTATTGGTTGACTTTTTATAAAAGTGTCAATAAGGTGTCTAAATGGTGTCTTATTAGCAACACCCTATCAAAATCAACTCTTCTACCATTTCCATAACTAATTGAATCTTATTGCAAGTTCGATATTGTAACAGCCACGGAACATCTACGAGATAATGGCAGGCTTCTTACTGGCTCATAATGTCCACATGCAGGTACTTTCAAGCAGAACAGCCACTCTTACCATATGATAGTTCTTGGAGGTCACAAATGCCTATGGATTAAATTTTCTTCCTGCAATGGAGGCTGGAGTATTTGGACTTGACCTAGTATAGGTAACCTATGCAGTCACACCTGAGGTTTGTGTTAAATTCTTATTGGTTGGATTTCAAATTACCCCTATCATATGAATTCTCATGTTTGATCATATTCTAGTATGTACGGCTATATCTATTATATATGTTAAAATCCATCATTTAGGGCCCTTTCAATTCATTTATCAAGATTTGCTTATGTCCAGGGTGAGGCTAAAACACCTTTACCACCTGAATCACCACCATCGACACATATGGATATGGAAGCAATAGCCATAAAAGAAAATTCGATTAGAAGAGTTGCTTAAAACCAAAGGAATGCAATATAGTTCTTACCCTGGATTTACTGTTGATGTGAAGGGTAAAAAGGTCATTTGGTTGCTTTCTATCTCCAACCCACTCAATTAACATTGATGTTTACTTGGTTGTTACTGCAGAATTATGGATCAGATTCGAATAAGAGATTTGATGATGAAGGAATCAGTATATTATTCATTCACAGGCGTATACAATATATACAAGGGAAATACAACAGAATTGCAAGAAATTAGCCTAAAAACTAGGACTTTATACAGTTTACAATACTTTCCTTCCTATCTCCAATCCTTTTCTGTTACTTAACGTTCTCGTCAACACTCCCCCTCAAGGTGGAGAATGTATATCCAACATTCCCAGCTTGTCAAGAGAGCATTCAAACACTCTCCCACATACCGCCTTTGTTAGCATGTCCGCCAGTTGATCTTCAGAACTTACATGTGGCAATTCTATAGTCTTCCGTTCAAGATGATCTTTAATGAAGTGTCTGTCAATTTCTACATGTTTAGTCCTATCGTGCTGGACCGGGTTGTTAGTTATCTTCACAGCCGACTCATTATCACAATATAGTTTAATAGGACTAGTTACATATACGCCAATACCTCGCAAGATTCGTTTTATCCATAATAATTCACACACGCCATGCACCATTCCCCTATACTCCACTTCTGCACTCGACCTAGAAACCACCTTTTGTTTTTTACTCCTCCAAGTGACTAAATTTCCACCAACAAAGGTAAAATACCCAGAAGTTGATTTACCATCTGTACGGTCACCAGCCCAATCCGCATCTGTGTATCCTTTTATGCTATGATCTTGTTTCCTCCCAAAAAAGAGTCATTTTCCAGGTGTAGCTTTCAAATATCTCAGAATTCGGTATACCGCTGCCATATGTTCTTCACTTGGTGCATGCATGAATCTACTCACAACACTTACTGCATAAGCAATATCCGGCCTAGTATGTGACAAATATATGAGTTTTCCAACGAGTTTCTGATACCTCTCCCTATTAGTTGGTACTTGATCCGGGAGTATAGACAACCTGTGATTTGTTTCGATTGGAGTGTCTATGGGTTTGCAATCCAGCATTCCTGTTTCAGCTAGTAAGTCTAAGATATATTTTCGTTAACACATGGTAATTCCCCTCCTTGACCTCGACACTTCAATACCTAAGAAATACTTTAGTGGGCCTAAGTCTTTCAGCTCAAATTCTGTAGCAAGTAGGTCTTGGAGTTTATTTATTTCAACATTATCGTTTCCGGTTACCACCATATCATCAACATATACTATAAGAGCTGTGATTTTCTTGTTCACATTTTTAATGAACAATGTATGGTCGGCATCACTCTGTTTGTATCCGATCTTCTTCATAAAAGCTGAGAACCTTCCAAACCATGCACAAGGTGACTGCTTCAACCCATATAACGCTTTCTTTAACTTGCACACTTTCCCATTATAGTTCATACCGGGGGGTGACTCCATGTACACTTCTTCTTCTAAATGCCCATTTAAAAATGCATTTTTTACATCTAATTGTTTTAAGGGCCAGTTCTCATTTGCAGTTATGGAGATCAGTATTCGTATCGTATTCATCTTTGCCACTGGAGCAAATGTATCTCCATAATCTATCCCGTATTTTTATGTATATCCCTTGGCTACAAGTCTCGCCTTGAATCGATCAATATTCCCATTCGCATCAAGTTTGACTGTGAAAATCCACCTACAGCCAACCAATTTTTTATCTTGGGGCACATCCACAAAATCCCACGTACCATTTTTCATTTATGCATCAATTTCTTCCATTACGGCTTTCCTCCACCTCTTATCTTTTAGTGCTTCGTGAATATCTCATGGAATTGCTACTGTGGATAATTCGTTGATTGTAGCCACATGTGACTTTGCGAGCCGATGGTGTGACATATAGTTCCCGATCGGATATTTTGATTTTGCATTTAAGTCAGCTTGGTAACGTGTTTTTGGAACTCCTCGTGTACTCCTGATCGGAAAACGTCGCCCCTGTTCAACGCCGATTACATCCTCATGGGCTTCAGAATCAGCGCCAGGTATGTTCTGTTGGGCTGGCGTATGATCTTGGGCCTGACCTTCGGTTTCCTGCACATTATTATCAAAAAACAAATCGTTATTCGTTAGTTCTAGTCCAGTTACTTCGGCCTCCATTTGTGTCTCATTGTTTTGGGCTTCACCCAATGAGGTTCCGGTTTGACCATCGTTTTTTTGGGCTTCACCCGATGAGGTTCCGGTTTGACCATCGTTGTCACTTAAGTCATTACTTTCTTCAATGTTGAATTCAAAGACACCACCATGAGACTTTACTTCTCCGACGCTCTCCCCCTTAAGTGAAGTCTCATCCCCATAAAACTTAGTATTTTCATGAAACGACACATCGCGAGACACATAAGTTTTATTTTCGAGTGGGTCATAACATCTATAGCCCTTTTTTTGGTGTGCATATCCAATAAACATGCATCTCACAGCCCTTGGTTCAAGTTTACCTTCGTTTTTGTGAACATATGCGGCACAACCAAATATTCTTGGTTCAAGCCCAAGATTAATTGGTTGCTTGACAAGCTCTTGTAATTTTTGTAAAGGTGTGGCAAAGTCAAGTACGCGAGATGGCATTCTATTCGCGAGGTATGCAGCAGACCTGACTGCTTCTCCCCAAAATTTCTGTGGTACATTCATGTCGAATAAGGAAGCACGAACAATTTCTAATAATTGCTTGTTTTTTTCTCTCAGCTAGGCCATTTTGTTGGGTGGGGTCCTAGCACAAGAGGTCTGCTGTCTAATAGAATTTTCCTGGCAAAAACGATCCATCTCATAGTTTATGTATTCACCACCGTTATCAGATTGTAATATTTGGATATATATATCCTATATTCAGTCTTGATTAGTTTATGTAACTCTTTAAATGCAAGCAACACATCTCCTTTGGTTTTAAGTAACGAAACCCACACCATTCTAGTACACTCGTCAATAAAAGTCACAAAATAACATGCACCATTAAGAGTAGAGATTGGGACAGGCCCCCAAACGTCAGAGTGAATTTTAATAAGAGGAGTAGAAACTTTATTATTGCTAGGAACATACGAAATCCTTGTGTTTTTTGCCAATTCAGAAATATCACATTTAAATTCACTTTCAACTAAATTTAGAAATAAATTTGGTTTCAGTTTTTTTAAATAACCAAAAGACAAATGCCCGAGACGACGGTGCCACAACATCGCCATGGACTTATTCACTTCCTTTACTCCAGTATGAAACGCCTGACTCTCATGACTGTCCTTCAGGTAATACAGCCTCCCTCGCCTAGTACCATAACCAAGTATCTTGTGTGTCACTATGTCCTGAAACACACAGTAGTTTGGCCAGAAAATTACATAACAGTTCAAAGCTTCAGTGATTTGACTAACTGATAGAATATTAGATGATAACGATGGGACTACAAGAACTGAATCAATGTTCATAGAGTTCGATATGTGTACAGTTCCTTCACATGTAACTTTTTCTGAGTCACCACTTGCGGTTTGTATTATGCTTTGTTTAGAGTTACATGATGTTGTTAAAAAAGACTTATCATTTACCATGTGGTCGGAGACACCAGTGTCTATGATCCAGTTAGTCGGTTTTTGTTGAGTTTTACAAAACGTACGCGAGTCAGGAGTGGAGGTATGAGCTACGATTGGAGGATCTGGATGTTGAGTCGCATTCACTGCAACAGCTTGGCTAAGTTTCTTCCTCGGTTTTTTCGTAAAATCCCACCACTCCGGATAGCCAATTATCTCATAACACCTTTGCTTTGAATGACCTTCCTCTCCACAATGGGTGCATGAAAATTTATTCTTTTTTCCAGTCGTATTTTTTTCCTTTTTGTGGCACGTTACGAGAGGCCAGGTGAACCATGCTGTCGGATTCGACCTTCTTTTCCTCCATAGTCTGTCTTTGGCTAAAGTCTCTTCTGATATAAGCATAACTGGATTCTAGGCTTAGTGGTGGATCCTTTCTCAATATTTCACTTCTAGCTTGGCTAAAATCAGGATCTAGGCCAGCTAGAAAAATGTGCACACGGAGGCGTGTGATAGTTTTGTTCGCAGTCACAGTTTCATCCACTGTTTCTTCCTGTGCAGTAAGTCTAGTATCAATTTCTTGAAAAATACGTACCAATTCATTGTAGTAAGTCGGTAGTGCACGTCCGTTTTGCCGGGTATTGAAAGACCGTCGGTTCAGTTCGAACAGTTGGGTCTCGTCGCTTCCATCATAGAATGTCTTTCCGACAGCCTCCCAAATCTCCACCGCCGTTTGCAGTCTGATAAAACGCCGGATTAGGGATGGCTGCATTGAGTCAATTAGCCAGCTTTTGACTCGATTATTATCAATGAGCCAAGTTCCGAGTTCTTTTTCATTGCCGGAGGTGGGCTTAGGTGTTTTACCGGTGATGTAGTCGGATTTATTGCGAGCCCCGATGCGCATCTCCATGAGTTGAGACCACAACGGGTAGTTCGTATCATCGTGAGTGATTCTAGTTGGAAACGGTGCGTCTTGAACATTCTGGATGATCATCGGGTTTGTGTTTGACGAGCCTCCCTTATCACCCATTCGTAAGATTCGGGTTCAAGTTCAAGATCAGAGTTTGAGAACTTCAGATTCAGCGTGGTTTGGTATGCGCTCTGATACCATGTAGAATTATGGATTAGATTCGAATAAGAGATTTGATGATGAAGGAATCAGTATATTATTCATTCACAGGCGTATACAATATATACAAGGGAAATACAACAGAATTGCAAGAAATTAGCCTAAAAACTAGGACTTTATACAGTTTACAATACTTTCCTTCTTATCTCCAATCCTTTTCTGTTACTTAACGCTCTCGTCAACAGTTACATTTCCAATCGTCCAGTGGATGAGGGCAGACATGATGCAAATCCAAATGATGGGGTCATGGGGATCCTTTGATCTAATATAAATAGAAATAACATGTTATGGTACTGTTTGTTATTGGTTCTAAATTTTATCACATTAATTAATCGCACAGGAACATAGCTGAGGAAGAAGACGGAGAGCAGGAAGAAGTTGGCTGCGTAAGTCGTTCTTCTGCTTGGGACATTCTTCTAGAGGGCAAAATCGACAGAGTCTTTTTTTCATTGATTAACCGAATCCTACCCCTTTTTGGAAGCAATTGTAAGGAACCAGTCCCAACTTTAGACCGAGTCCAATGAAAATATGCAAAAGAAACATTAGGTTTGGTATCTAGTCCGGCCCATAGGCTTGCACTTATGGTTTAGATTTTAGAAGTGGTTCGGTTTTAAATCGCCCCTTTAACCAAATACATGTGGCCAATTGAACGAGAGAAAAACATGTAGCAAAATCATTCTTATTATTAAAGTACTACGTATAGAACCATTGTATTACACGGATTGATTAAAATAATAAAATATTAAAATATAAATAATAAATTATTTTTTAAAATAAAATTTTGAAATAAGGAATGAAGAAACATATTAATTGCAATTTAGTATAATATTTATTAGATTTGATACTTTACATATATAAGTATAAGTATTATGTGGTTTTTTAATTTTAAAAATTGAAAAAAAACCATAAATTGACATGTAGATATTATTTATTTAAAAATATCACAAAATTGAAAAAAAAAAACTCATTAGAGATTAACAAGTGGCAAAAAAAAACATTCATTTATTAGAGAGGATTAAACATTAAATTACCATATTATCACATTAACATTAACATTAAGAAATACTACCTCCGTCCCAAATTAATTGTCCACATTTGACTTTTAAAGTCTTTATTCTTCAATTTTGATCTTAAATATTTTTGTTTTTGATACATAATAGTGTAATACTCAATGGAAAATATATGAATGGATTGTATTTTAAATGTCTTTTCATTGTTATAAGTTTCATCAATTAATATATCATACAAATAAAAACATTTAAGGTCAAAGTTTAAGAAAAAAGACTTCAAAAATTAAAAGTGGACAATTAATTTGAGACGGAGGGAATAATAATGTATCTTGTTTCAAATATAACGAATTTTGGTGATATTGAATTTTATTTTATATATAGACTTATAAAAATATGGTAGACGATTAGGATTTCTTTTTCCTTGATTGTCGATTAGGGTTGTTCACTATTCGGATAAAACCGAATTATCCAATTGGACAATTTGGATTGGACTATTTGGTTAGGATATTCAGATTTTTGGATTGGTTTTCAACAAAACCGAATTATTATTTTGGATTTTGGATTGGTTTTGGTTTATAAAATAAGAACCGAATAGTCCAAAAAAACCGAATAAACATTTATTATTTATCTATTTATAATATATATCTATAGTTATTTATTAATTTTGTAATTTATTTTTTCAAATAGGTACAAAATGTTTCACCCGATAAAAAAACATTAATATACATTTTCTCTCGAAAGTTTTGTATCTATAAATATTTAACTATAATATATCTTCTTATTAGTTGTTTATAAATTTCAAATCAAAACTAAATTATTTGTTTTTGCTTCTTGTGTAAAGTTGGGTAATATTATAATTATATGTCGTTTTAAAATATTTCGGTTTTTGAAAACCGAATTATAAAAACCGATCCAACCGAATTGTAATTGGATCAGATCGGATCAGATTTGAATTTAGTTTGGACAATTCGGATCCATGTTTTGAAAACCGAAATCAATTTGGATTTACTTGATTGGATTGGATCAAACCGATCCATCCAAACGAACACCAATGTCGATTACAAAATCTTTTTTCATAATTATCATTTTATATTTTATAACGAGATAAATAATAACTAAGATTAAAACATATTCCCTCAATCGTGTTCTACCCTCACCGAATCACTGTCTGAAAATACCCCCCATCGCCGTCTGCCACCACCGAGTTACCATCTATCGCCTCACTCGTCGTAAGCATTTTTCTTCTCTGTTTTGCATGTCTTAAAGTGTGTAATGATTTCCATTTGGATTATTCGCAGTTAATGTTCGTTTCGCATTCGTAGTCTATGTTCAGTGCGTTATACATTCAACTCGGGCTTCCTTGTTTTTCGTGATACATATATTAATAATACTACTATATTTTGAGTTCGTTTCTCAACGACGCTTTACTTTCACACTTTCTTTTTCCTTAAAATTGATATGAATTTTTGCCTATTTTAATATAATAGGTTTGTAATTACCAAGAACTTTAAAACAGCCATTTGGATTGTTGGATATGCGGTGAAATTAAATAAGTATTTAATGTGATATTAAATATGACAAGGTCTTTAGAGGATACTGAAATCTGTGTTGTTTAATTTATTAGGAAGTGAAGAGGTCTGAAAAATGAGTTTCAGGAGCAAGAATGAAGATAGGCTTAGCTCTTTGCCTGAAGAAGTTCTTTCACATATACTCTCTTTAATGCCTACAAAATTTGATGTTCGAAGTTGCATTTTATCGAAAAGATGGAGGCAGAGTTGGATGATGGTCACAAACCTTGACTTTAACGAATCTCATCCCACCTGTGGTCTCGATTGGTTTATGAAATTTGTGGATCGGGTATTGGAGCTCTGCAAAACTTCCCAAGTTAAATTATTCAAGTTACATTTTACCCGTTATGTGGTGCCAAAGTCAAGTGTGTCAAAGTGGATCGATAAAGTAGTTAGATTAAATGTTTGTGAGCTTGACATAAACGTTCGTCGGGTTGGGCTGCCTCAAAGCCTATTCACTTGCAAAACACTCACAAAACTAAGCTTAGTTGTGAGTTCTAATCATTCGAATTTTTTCAATCTTCCACCTCTACTCATACTTCCTTGTCTGAAAACCCTTTACATTAGTGTTCATTGTAAACATTTTGTCCTCAAACTCATCCATGACTGCTCGGTGCTTGAAAATTTATCTCTGACAATGGCATCACTTGATAATGAAGACTACATTTCTAACATCCCTACTTTGAAGAGACTGGAACTAACAGCAAGGAATTGCATAACACAAAGTTGTTTTGAATGTCCCTAATCTTGAGTACCTTTTGGTTGATGGGATGTTAGATTCACATTTTGTGATGGAAGATTTATCATCATTGGTTGACGCAACTGTTTTTTTTTTCTTACTGGGAGTTTTAAGTATCCGACTGACGTTCTAAAAGGAATAAGTGGAGCTAAATCACTTTCATTGTTCAATTTAATTGTAAGATTGTATTAAAGAACGTTAAACTTTTAATTTGTTATTTGTTAGTAACGCTTTACACTTTGAATGATTCTTGTATTCAATCATTCATGATCACTAGTTTTCCCTTTTGTTGAAGGTCCCAAGTGATTTACCTCTGCCGAAATTTTCCAATTTGAAGCACTTAAAATTGAAGGTCTCTTTCAATTTTCAATGGTTGCTATTTTTCAAGTGCTTGAAAGCTCTCCAGAGTTAGAACATTTATGTATTGAAGAGGTAATTTCCTTGTTTGTAAACATTTATATATGTCTTATTCTATGTTTTCCAAGTTATATATAACATTAAGTTCTCTATCTGGTTTTGTGATATAGAAAAAGGTGGAAGACTCTTGCTGGATTGAGCCGGAATCAGTTCCTAGTTGTATTCTTTCAAACCTCAGAAGCATGAAAATTAAAAATTGCATGGGGTCGAAGTGTGATATACAGCTCCTAGAATACATGTTGGCTAATGCAGAGGTTTTGACAACGCTAACAATCACATGCGAAAGCTTGACCATGAAGGATGAATTGCGGTTTTTGTCACAACTAGCATTCTTAGCTAGGAAATTTTTTCCTCATGTAAACATCAACTATTATAAGACTTGTACTAACGCGTTAAAGTTTATATTATGGGTCCAAATGAACCATGTATTGTTATAATGCAAAGCAATTATGTATCTCAAATCTCTCCCAAATCTCTCTGTGTGTCTTAAATCTCTCCCAAATCTCTTTGTGTATCTCAAATCTCTCCCAAATCTCTCTATCCACCTCAAATCTCTCTATGTAGTTTCCTTAGTCGAGGCCATCTCAAAACGAAAGGAGAAAACTACCATTCCCCCCCCCCCCCCGGACAATCTCGCTTCGGAACCCCCCTATTTTGGAACCTCCTGTTTTGCTCCGGAAAATCTCGCATGCTCCGGACCGAACCCACTCCGGAAGACCTCTGACTTCGGACCGGAAGCCCTCATAGTCTCGGAAGGAAACGACTCTGGATGAGCTGACTTCGCAACCTCGAGTTCGGAAGCTGCTGTGCGACTCCGGAATCGGAAGAAGGACTTCAGAACTAATGACTTGACTCCGGAATTTGTGGATTCACTCCGGAACCTCTTGAACCCACTCTGAACCTGAGAAGGAATTCGGAATTCATGGTTTAACTCCGGATTTTAGACCATTACGAACCTTTTCTTCATTTTAAGGTATTTTGACGTCGGGAATCCCATCAATCTCGTATTGTTCATAACTTAGACCCCTCAAACCCCTGTTTTATGCAAAATTTGAGTATTTAAAACACATTTACATAAAATAATATTTAAGATTTATAAAGGTATTATTTTAAATCAAGATGAGAATAACATAAGGATAAGAGGATTGACTTTATGATTGGATGTAATTCCCATTCTCCATGCAAATCACAGTAACCCATGTATTACCCACCAAATAACAATGTTTGAACCATCAGATTCCCATGCATATATTTCCCCCCTTTTTTCTTTTATCCCCTTAAAGCAACGACATAAAGAGAGCTTTTAACTCCACTATTTCTCTCACTTCTCTCATATTCTCTCTAATACTCCTCTCAAGAGCAAGAACAAGGATCTTGTTAAAGGCTAAATTTCTCAAGTCCTCCTTAGAGTTTTAACTAAGTTTTTCCACTCATCTAGTATTTTATATAATTTCAAGATAAATCCACATTATTTCACTAATAATGATATGTGACAAAAACTATTAAGACAACATTCCTTCCAAGGAAGTCCCTCAACTCACCCACGAGTCTAGGCTTGAGATCTTTACCCCATCACTCCAACCAACTCAAGGTGAGCTTCATACCCCTACTTTTTCGAGTTTTATGGTTTTTGGGGGAGAATACAAGTCAAAACCTTGTTTTAAACCTTGATTTATTTTCCTATTATGCTTGTATTAAACAAGTATTTTGGAGGAAATGGACCATTTATGCCAACATCAAGAATATTGGGTCATTTTTTACAAGCTTGATTTAAAAAGGAGTATTTTCTATAAACGAAAACGAAATATCTAGTCAACGAGTACACTACTGTTATTTATGTAATAAATAACGGATTACAACGATTTTTTTTGGCACAAACACCTGTTAGTATTCTAGTCAGACGCATCTTCACAGTACCTATATATATATATATATATATATATATATATATATATATATATATATATATGATAGTGTACACTTTAAGTCCTGTAAGAGTTATAACCAGAGTCTCCTGGAGGGGGAGCGGGAATTTGTGTATAGATCTATACGGGGTTGACACCCCGCACCTTCGTTGTTCGCTACAACTAGACCGGTCAGTCTAGGGTGACAAATGTCTTAAACGAAACCGACGCCTGAAGAATTTCAAAACAGACACTCCGTCATATTAGTATGGTTATAACGACCCACTAAGAATATAACAGTTATTATTTAGAACTTTATACAAGTTATGTTAGAAATATGGTTTAGTGGCACTTGGAAATCTGAGAATCGTGATAAAACACTTTCAAATCGAAGTATTTGGGTGGTACTCCCAAATCCTCAATTGGATAAGACTCAGAGAAAATCAGAGAGAAAGAAAGAGAATGAGATGGTGTAATTTCGTGAGTACCAGAAAACTGACTAAAAATTGGTTATAAACCTTCCTTGTCTGAAAAACTGTCAAAACTGTCATATAACAGTTTTTCTCAACAGTCAAAACTGTCATAAATCCGGGTTTTGTATAAGGATTAATGCTAAGTCAAAAACGGGTCAAATACTCAAAATTTGGATTTTCTGATGCATTTTTAATACAGCAATATAAACCTTCCTCGACCCCAGCCAGGGGCTCTGCCCCTTGGACCCCGCTCCCAGGGGCGCTGCACTCGGACCCCCGTTCGTTCAGGGGCTTCGCCCCTAAATGACAGTATACTTTGATACTTGATCAAACTTAAACAAGTGTGTACTCCACACCTTCCTTACTTGTTTAATATTTATCAAGATCATTTTTAGTCAACAAAGTAATCCCATTACACTTAAATAACATTGATGATAACAAATCACCAACAAACCTCCCCCATTTAAGTGTAATCTTGATTAACTTAAAATGAAACATAACACCAACAAAACTGATGCATAAATGAAATATCGTGACGATTGGATTTCACATTAGTATATTATTCATTCCAAATATTCGAATATTAGGGTGTCACTAAGGATTGAACCCTTTCTATTCTAAGTGAATACATGAAGATAATATACACAACAGTTTACATTCTCAAAGTTCTAACTTGACACTATATTTTACTAGCTTGTGTCCCATCCTTCAATAAGCATATCAAAGCCAAGTCCTAACTTCTTGAAGCAGCTAAACTTCATGCTTATATAGGTAGTTCTTTTGTTCTTACACCTGCAAATGCAACTTTTCAAAGAACTATTAAGAAATAAAATTTCAACCTCCTTAACTTACAGTACTGAACACATACCTTGGGATGATAATAATAATGTGTTCCAATCTTCAAATATGAAGCTTTCCACATTGAATTCAACATCTAATATTACATTAGATGGGAATTGGGTATCTCAATATAAAAGATTTTAAGTGGACTTTAAACCCATCCCTACAGCCGCCTTGTGCACAAGATCTCTTGCTAACCCTTTGGTTAGATGATCGGCTAAATTCAACAGAGTTCTTACAAACTCCACAGATATCACACCAGTCATGATGAGCTCACGAATCATGCTATGTCTAACACCTAAATGTCTAGACTTTCCATTGTACACTTGACTATAAGCCTTAGCCAATGTTGCAGCACTATCACATCTGATAGAAATTGTAGATATCGGTTTGGGCCATAATGGAATTTCATAAATCAAATTCCTTAGCCACTCAGCTTCTTTACCAGCAGCAGACAATGCAACAAACTCAAACTCCATGGTTGAGTTAGTAATACAAGTCTGTTTCTTAGATGCCCAAGAAATGGCACCTCCTCCAAGAAGAAACACCCAACCACTTGTAGAGGAGTGATCCTCTAAATTGTTAATCCAGCTGGCATCTGAATAACCTTCCAAAACAGAAGGATATCCACTATAAGTTAAACCATAATTCATGGTCCCTTTCAAGTACTTGAATACTCTACTCACAGCTTGCCAATGATGTGAACTAGGATTACTAGTATATCTACTAAGCCTTCCAACAGCATATGCTATATCAGGCCTAGTACTAATCATGGCATACATTAGACAACCAATAGCCCTTGAGTATTCAAGTTGAGACACTGGAGATTCTTTATTAGGTAGAAGCTTAAGACTAGGATCTATAGAAGTGCTAACAGGAGAACAATTCTCAAAGTTAAACTTTTTCAATATCTTCTCAATATAATGAGATTGAGAAATTGAAATCCCATTGTTTCCTTTTCTAATTCTTATACCAAGAATTACCTCAGCCTCCCCCATGTCTTTCATATCAAAACCAGATGATAAGCATTTCTTGGTTTTATCAACTTCTTCTAAATCAGTACCAAAAATCAACATATCATCTACATATAAGCAAATCATGACTCCTTTACCAGAAGTATCAAATTTGCTATATACACACTTGTCAGCTTGGTTTAATGCAAAACCATTAGACAAGACAACATCATCAAACTTTTGATGCCATTGTTTTGGTGCTTGTTTCAAACCATATAATGATTTCTTCAGCTTGCACACTTTGTGTTCATTTCCAGGCATCACAAATGTTGGATTAATGTCTAAGTCCATAACTATAATTGGTAAGACTTGACCCGACCCGGCATGGTCCATTTGGGTTGCATGGCATCATGCATTTGGATAGACTATAATGAGAGAAATAACACTTAAGGTTGGTTAATATATTATAAGTTCTAATATATATTAATAAGGTTATTTAATTAGTATTGATCAAGAATTAATTTGGAATTAATTAAGTGATCAAAAGGAGACTAATTAAATATATGGGTTGATTGTGTAAATCATTCATTCTTATATATGTGGGCTTGTGATCCAAGATTCCTTATGTTGGACTAAGTCCATGGGGTGACCCATGGATACTCCATGGAGGTTAAAATCCATGGAGCATAAGGAATGGGTAAAGTTATGAGTTACATGGTGTAACCCTAATAGCCACCATATAAAAGAATCCCATGGCTCAAGAAATCGGGCACTAGTGTGTGAGTGTGAGGGTTAGACGATTTCAAGGAGTGTTCAAGTTTCTCTCAAGTTATTCCAAGTGTATTTGGTGTTGTGTGAACCATTTGAGGTGTCACACTTGGGGCACTAGGCACTCAAGCTTCATGAAGACATTCTACATCAAAGAGGTATGTATTCTATCTTGTTATATTTATTATTTTGTATGCTAGATTAGGATAATACCTTGGATGTTCATAATTGTATGTATAATAGAGAAAACATAGATCCAAGGTATTTAGGGTTGCATGTACACTTAGGAGTGTTAGAATGCTCATAACCCAACAACAAACCCTTCAGGTTGTTTCATGTATATTTCCTCATCCAAGTCACCATTCAAGAATGCAGTTTTCACATCCATTTGGTGAATCACAAGATTATGTATAGCTGCAAGAGCTAATAATAATCTAATAGTAGAAATTCTGGCAACAGGAGCATAAGTATCAAAGAAATCAATGCCTTCCTTTTGTCTAAAGCCTTGGATAACCAATCTGGTTTTATACTTATCAATAGTGCCATCCACCTTCATTTTTCTTTTGAGGATCCATTTACATCCTAATGCCTTGCAACCAGGAAGTAAATCAGCCAATACCCAAGTATTGTTATGCATGATAGAATCAATCTCATCATGAATTGCCTCTTTCCAGAAATGAACATCCCTAGAAGCCATAGCTTCACTGAAAGTCTTTGGATCCTCTTCAATATTAAAACAATATTGATGTTGAGAAATAGTCTCATTCCTTGTTCCTTCAACTAAATATAGTTGAAAATCAGATCCAAAAGACTTAGCTTTTCTAGCTCTGGTGTTTTTCCTAAGTTCAGGTACAGAACTTGCACCACCAGAAACATCTTCAGCTTGAGTAGTACTCTTGCTGGAAGATTGATGAATCATGTCCCTTGGTCTAGGTATAGATGTAAATCTTTCTTCATCAAAGATAACATCTCTTGACTCTATCACTGTGTTTACAGACACAGTCATTAGATTCTAAAACATAGAATCTATATGCTTTGGAATACTCAGCATATCCAATAAAGATACAATCTATGCCTCTCTCACCCAATGTTTTCCTTTTGGGTTCAGTGAGCCTTACAACTTCTCTACAACCCCAAACTTTGAGATAACTCAAATTTGGTACCTTTTTACACCAAAGTTCATAAGGATTATTCTTACTCCTTTTATTTGGAGTTCTATTCAAGATGTAACATGCAGTTAACATTGCCTCACCCCAAAACCCTTCACTTAAACTAGAATATGACAACATGGAATTAACCATTTCTTTCAAAGTCCTATTCTTCCTTTCAGCTACACCATTTTGTTGTGGTGTATATGGAGCTGTGGTTTGATGTATTATTCCAGTTGATTCAAAATAAACTGGATCATAATACTCACCACCTCTATCAGTACGCAATACTTTTATTAATTCATTTTTATGAAGCTCAACTTGTTGTTTATAAATTTTAAATTTATCAAGTGCTTCATCCTTAGAATGTAGCAAATAGATATAACAATATCTAGATGCATCATCAATAAAAGTAATAACATACTTCTTGTTACCAAGGGAAGGTGTTGCATGGAAATCACATAAATCACTATGTATAAGATCCAACACCTTGCTTTCCCTAACAACATCTTTGAAAGGTTGTCTAGTGATTGTAGTTAGCATGCATGTTTTACATTTTTCAACATCTTTTAAACTTGTTTTTGATGTGGTAATGTTCATGCTAATCCAATTTCTAAGATAATTGTCATAATTTCAAGATTTGTATTAGTTTGTATGTTCATGCTAATTTCTTGAAGATTGATGATTTGAATTATCTTGTTCTTATGAGGTTCTTAGATTAATAGAAAAGTTGTGTGAAATAGTTGTTTTCAATCCATTTTAATCTAAGAGTTGATTCCAAAGTGTGTTTTTGTAACTTGTCCTCAAGTTATATGAAAAGTCACATTTAAGAATCATATTCTAAAAGTCGTTAGTGGAGCGTGTGTGGTTTACCGGCACACTAACATGGACTTAACAAGGTAGGCAAAGGGTAACTTAATATTTATCATAGTATCGGTGGAGCGTGTGTGGTGAACCGGCACACTGATTAAGGGGTAAATATTAAGGGTACCAAGTATATTTGCATGGTTATTCACACCTTGTTTTGTGATCCTCGGCATCCCAGTCACAAAACCTGAAGGGCACACTCGAGATTGAAACATGCCTTTGAACAGTTCAATGAATCTCAAAGATCTAGGACTTTCAAATCCAATTAAAACCTAATAAATTATTTCGTTTTTCATGGTGGAAATTGGTGAATCGTCATTCACCTACCTTCAAATATTTTATAGCTTGGATTACGGCATCCCTCTTCTAAGTTATAAAATAGTTTGTTGGGTCCTAGCCTTAATATTTCATATTGGGTGTCATATTAAGGACTTTAAATCAACTATCTTGAATATCTCCCAAAAAGATGTCTGGTCTAGACATTTATGATCTTCCCAAATCTCTTGAAACAAGCTTTCCTAAATGAAGATGATGTCCCATGGATATCATCCTTCTTTCACCTCCTCCAATTATTCTCCCTAACCCACAAGTTCCTAAAAAGTTTAAGGTCACTCAAGCCCTATTGGCAAGGCAAGGTCTAGGTGTGATCACATCTTGGAGATGTAGTCACATATTGACAAGCCGGGAGAGTTGGGTGTCAAAGTCTTGAGAAAGTTGGTGGCTCAACTACTTTCTAAGTCACATAGTGAGTTCTTTTGGGAATCCTATGAAACAGACTAAGACAAGACCCTTAATGATCTTATCTATTTGCTAAGATCAACTTCCTAAAACGCCATGGACATTGACAATGATGCCATTGGATATCCAGTAAAGCTCTCTCTTCCCAATGGAAAGGGATCGGCCATAGTCAACTCTGTTGACCCAATGGTAAAGAGAGAGGCGAAGTCTGAGATAGTCCCATTATCAAGGATCCATAGGTAACTATTGCCAAAGGAAGGGGCATTGGTTACGAAGCTGCCAAATTTACCTAAGGATGTTAAAGTCAATAAGTTTGGCTCTACTTCAGGTAAAGTCCATTGTCTAACTCTATTAAGTACATGCTGATTCTGATCGCGAAGATGGATTTCAATCGCATGGTTCGGTGATCAGAATTTTGGGCTATTACTTAAGAGTTATGATATTTATATTGCTTAGGAATAGATAACAACAAGGTTTTCATATGGATTGTAAGGATAAGTTTTTCCGCAAAGTTTTAAAATAAAAGAAAAAGGTTTTGATTTTATTTATTTTAAGTATCCTTACAATGGCATTTGTGAAAAGTTGTTGCTTATAAGATTCCATTGATAACAATATTGAAAAAATGGATTTGATTCTTTCGGTTGTGGTAGTGTCTAATATTACCAAATAAGGAAAGATTCTCATCACCCAAGGTTCAATTGGACCGAAACTTGGAATCATGCAAGTTGTATAGTATGATGAATGAGAACTTTCAGCTTGGAAAATTAAGACTAAATCCTTATGTGAATAAGGAAAGGACTAAGGGATCGAGTACACATTCTTGTGCACTGGTCAAGTCCACCACAAAAGATCAAGAAGACTATTCGTCATGATTTACTTAAGTTCAGTAAATATGGTTATACTTATAAGTTTAAGTATAAGTCTGTAGCATTGGAGAAGTTTCAATGTGAGACAGAACGAATAAGAAGAATCAAAGTATGACAGAAAGATAAAAGTTTCTCAAATCTGAAAAGATGGGAGAGTACTTTAGTATCATGTTTATGATCATCTTAATGATTAAGATACCATATCACAATTGGTCCTCTAAAGTCATCTTAGTGCATTCTTATGACTAAGAAGAGGAGTCATGAATTGTTGAAATGGTTAAATCAAAAAGATGAGTCATACTTCGTTCCAAAACAATTCTTAGAGTCATACTCCAAGATTGTAACTTGAGTGACATATCTTAAAGAGGGTTTGTTAACACTAGTCAAATGTAAGAGTAAAAGGTTATCTACTCTTGTACATTTGAAATTGGTAAGTTGTGATGTTTTGGATAAAACAGAGACCAACTTAGGCCAATTGTGTAAAGTGTTAGTCTTGATAAAGAATCCGCACTATCTCTTGAATATTTGACAAGGGAGTCTTATATGTCAAGAGGACAGTGGGAGTCTTAAAGCTCTTGAAAGTTTCAAGACTTAATCAAGAATAAAACCTAAAGTCCTTCACTAGCACACGACTTGAGGTTTATAACCTATCGTGTTGAAATTTTTATGCCTATTCAAGTTGGCTTTGCATAGGAGTTCTGAGAGTTCTCAATTGGTTGCACAACTACTTGGAAGCAATGGCAGGCACCTGAGCTGCCAAATGGCAAGAATTCAAGATTGCACAAGTTTAATCAATATGAGTTTGGATTTGTCACTAACCTTGTCTTGTGATTATGGTTTTGACAAATTCACATGGATAAGAACACATACACTATTAAATATAAGTGTCATAAGGTTTCTCTCCGATTCATGAAAATGATGGTGAGGAAACACTTTCACTAAGTAGATTTTAGCTAGATAGCAATTGTGATATTTGCATTCTCAAAGTCGTTAGTGGAGCGTGTGTGGTTTACCGGCACACTAACATGGACTTGTGAGAAGTGGCAAAGGTCTAAACAATTGAGACTATGATTACGGCATCCCTTTTCATAGTTCTAAAATTGTTTAGACACACATGTGAGCTATCTAAGAGAGGTGTATGATTTTGATAAAGTTTTATCAAAACAATCTAGTATCAGAAATCTGAACTTTGGTAAGAAAGTCAGCTGATTTCTGAGTACATGTCAAAGCTAGTGGGAGCATAAGTGTTATGCTAATAATCATCATGTTAGTGGGAGCATGATAATTATGACAAAGGTTGCAAGTTAGCAATGTTAATTATAGAAAACAAAAGTTTCAATTCGTGAGGTTGCAGGGGTTGAAAAAGTTGTTTTGCTATAATTAAGGGAGAGGAAATTATACTTCATTTCAATTCTAAAAGCTTAGATTGAGATTTTAATCGTATTTAATCAAGGATATATATATATATATATATATATATATATATATATATATATATATATATATATATATATATATATATATATATATATATATATATATATATATATGAATTTCATGTTGGAATGGCTCAACATAAGGAAATTCTATATATGGGTCCATTATTTGCGTTCTAAAATTCGATTATGATTACGGCATCCCTTTTCATAATCTGAATTTTGAGAACTTGGCAAATTGAAATGGAAATATTATAGCAAAAGACTGGTTTAGTCTTTATGTGAGACATCATGAATCGTGTCCCATATGCTTCGGATATAGGATCGATTACATGTGCTATATTCATCCCTTCTAAAATTTTCCAAATGCCTGGAGCATTATGAAGGGAAAAGGTCTAGAATTGGATATGACTAAAATGATTAAGCAATTGTCGAGGACAATCTAAGGTTTACCAAAGATTGGTTGCTCAAGGACAGTTGGAAGTATAATGTTAATTCTGGAAGGACCATATTGACATAATCTGTAAGGAGGCAACTCTTGTTCAGAAGTGATAGTCAAAATGGAATATGGAAATGTTTCAAAGTTAGAAATTATTCAATCTGTGTAAGATTAGGAAACTTAATGAAAGAAGGATGTTTCCAAGGAGCTGATCTCCTTTGGAATGCTCTGTAATGATTGTTGTCAAGTCTTTCTGACTTTGTGCATAATCATTAAGAGGATCAATGCATATAAGTTTAGAATCTAACAGATTTCAGTAAATGGCATGAATTTGGAATTCTTGCATTTGCAGTAAGGATTTGGGACTGTGAAAAGAGGATCATTAGAGTGATCTTCAATTGATCTATTTTACAAAGTAAAGATCATAGACAAACATAGTATGCATACTTGGTGTATGGCATGACTAGTGTTTAGAAAACATAGTGTACATGCTTGGAGCATGGGACAACTATTGTTTTAAATTCAATTATAAAGTTGATAAAACCGAAACAATGAATAATGAGTAATCAGTATGGTGATAAATAAAAGTGTTTATTTATATTCATAGGGTTTGATACCATATTTGATTCATTTATTCTTGTGTTTCACTTTGCATGTTTTGACTTCCAGAATAACTAAGTCGCTCTTCCTGAATGATTAAGTTATTCAAACCATCCACAGTCGGTCATATGTTGGAAGTAGATATGAATCAAGACTGTCATGGGTTGGTTTGTAGAGGTCCAAGTTGGTGGACAAAGTGGTGCTACAACACTCATGAGTGCTCATAACTTCTGAGTATTGGATTCAACCCGCGCTCATTTGAATCACTTCATGGATTTTATCACGAGTGATCATGAGACGATAATATCTTATATTCTTCAAACCTAGAGATATGAGTTGTTACTATGAGTTGGTTATACATTGATTGCACGAAAACGCATTGGTAACTCGATGTTATAAAACGTGCCTTTGTGTATGATTCAACAAGTAGTAGAACAAGCCATATGAGTTGAAGTTTATCCATTCCTTTTACCTTCGGGATAAAAGGGATATTTGTGGGCCCCTCGATGATTTAAAGATGATACATGTGAGTGCTTGGCCAAGCCAGGACTGATTTAATTTGTTCAATCAGTCAGTCATCATGAATCGGAAATCGGGAAACAACAAATGGACAGAGAGAATGATTGATAATCCATGTCTCAGTCCATATGATATCTAGAATGGAGGAATATATGATCCCTTATCTAATGGACAAGTCATTGACAAAGGTCAGAGTTCATCGACAAGGTCAGAGTTCGACAGAAGCTTTTGAGAGCTACGATTGCTGATCGGTTCCTGAAGTCATACGCAATAATAGTTTTAGACTTATCCAAGTGGGAGACTGTTGGATTAATGTCTAAGTCCATAACTATAATTGGTAAGACTTGACCCGACCCGGCATGGTCCATTTGGGTTGCATGGCATCATGCATTTGGATAGACTATAATGAGAGAAATAACACTTAAGGTTGGTTAATATATTATAAGTTCTAATATATATTAATAAGGTTATTTAATTAGTATTGATCAAGAATTAATTTGGAATTAATTAAGTGATCAAAAGGAGACTAATTAAATATATGGGTTGATTGTGTAAATCATTCATTCTTATATATGTGGGCTTGTGATCCAAGATTCCTTATGTTGGACTAAGTCCATGGGGTGACCCATGGATACTCCATGGAGGTTAAAATCCATGGAGCATAAGGAATGGGTAAAGTTATGAGTTACATGGTGTAACCCTAATAGCCACCATATAAAAGAATCCCATGGCTCAAGAAATCGGGCACTAGTGTGTGAGTGTGAGGGCTAGACGATTTCAATGAGTGTTCAAGTTTCTCTCAAGTTATTCCAAGTGTATTTGGTGTTGTGTGAACCATTTGAGGTGTCACACTTGGGGCACTAGGCACTCAAGCTTCATGAAGACATTCTACATCAAAGAGGTATGTATTCTATCTTGTTATATTTATTATTTTGTATGCTAGATTAGGATAATACCTTGGATGTTCATAATTGTATGTATAATAGAGAAAACATAGATCCAAGGTATTTAGGGTTGCATGTACACTTAGGAGTGTTAGAATGCTCATAACCCAACAACAAACCCTTCAGGTTGTTTCATGTATATTTCCTCATCCAAGTCACCATTCAAGAATGCAGTTTTCACATCCATTTGGTGAATCACAAGATTATGTATAGCTGCAAGAGCTAATAATAATCTAATAGTAGAAATTCTGGCAACAGGAGCATAAGTATCAAAGAAATCAATGCCTTCCTTTTGTCTAAAGCCTTGGATAACCAATCTGGTTTTATACTTATCAATAGTGCCATCCACCTTCATTTTTCTTTTGAGTATCCATTTACATCCTAATGCCTTGCAACCAGGAGGTAAATCAGCCAATACCCAAGTATTGTTATGCATGATAGAATCAATCTCATCATGAATTGCCTCTTTCCAGAAATGAACATCCCTAGAAGCCATAGCTTCACTGAAAGTCTTTGGATCCTCTTCAATATTAAAACAATATTGATGTTGAGAAATAGTCTCATTCCTTGTTCCTTCAACTAAATATAGTTGAAAATCAGATCCAAAAGACTTAGCTTTTCTAGCTCTGGTGTTTTTCCTAAGTTCAGGTACAGAACTTGCACCACCAGAAACATCTTCAGCTTGAGTAGTACTTTTGCTGGAAGATTGATGAATCATGTCCCTTGGTCTAGGTATAGATGTAAATCTTTCTTCATCAAAGATAGCATCTCTTGACTCTATCACTGTGTTTACAGACACAGTCATTAGATTCTAAAACATAGAATCTATATGCTTTGGAATGCTCAGCATATCCAATAAAGATACAATCTATGCCTCTCTCACCCAATGTTTTCCTTTTGGGTTCAGTGAGCCTTACAACTTCTCTACAACCCCAAACTTTGAGATAACTCAAATTTGGTACCTTTTTACACCAAAGTTCATAAGGATTATTCTTACTCCTTTTATTTGGAGTTCTATTCAAGATGTAACATGCAGTTAACATTGCCTCACCCCAAAACCCTTCACTTAAACTAGAATATGACAACATGGAATTAACCATTTCTTTCAAAGTCCTATTCTTCCTTTCAGCTACACCATTTTGTTGTGGTGTATATGGAGCTGTGGTTTGATGTATTATTCCAGTTGATTCAAAATAAACTGGATCATAATACTCACCACCTCTATCAGTACGCAATACTTTTATTAATTCATTTTTATGAAGCTCAACTTGTTGTTTATAAATTTTAAATTTATCAAGTGCTTCATCCTTAGAATGTAGCAAATAGATATAACAATATCTAGATGCATCATCAATAAAAGTAATAACATACTTCTTGTTACCAAGGGAAGGTGTTGCATGGAAATCACATAAATCACTATGTATAAGATCCAACACCTTGCTTTCCCTAACAACATCTTTGAAAGGTTGTCTAGTGATTTTAGTTAGCATGCATGTTTTTACATTTTTCATTATTTTGCATATCAAAAGCAGGAATTAAACTCATTTTAGACATGTCTTTTAATCTCTTGTAATGAATGTGTCCTAGTCTAGCATGCCATAATTCAGATTTATGAAAATTATTGCTAGTACTACTAGAAGCCATGCAAACAGAATTATCACTAGAAGGATAATTAATATTAAGCCTAATCATTCCATTACATATATAGCCAAATCCTATAAAAGAACCATGTCTTGACAAGATATACTTGTCACTTTCTAACACTTGTTTGTAACCATAATTATTTAATATAATTTCAGACACGAGATTCTTACGAATCCCTAGAACATACAAAACATTGTTCAAACACAAACATTTCCCAGAAGTAAAAGTAAGTAAAACAGATCCTATGCCCTTGATTGGTTCAGTTGCAACATTTCCCATCTTCACAACAGATCCATCTTCAATTGGTTGAAAGTCCTTGAACCAATATAGATCTTTGCAAACATGACTTGTTGCTCCTGAATCAACCCACCATGCAACTTTATCATCCTGCACATAAAATGCTTCAGAAATCATAGAAATATAATTCTGAATATATTTAGAATTCTGCAATGAAACAGAAATCTGACCTTGTTGCTTTTCTGGATCCTTGGATCCACTTGGTCCAGCACCATCCTTATTCACTTTGCGAAGACGACAATCTTTCTTGAAGTGACCCGGTTTGTTACAATTCCAACAAACCAACTTAGCCTTCTTGTTGGAAGACTTGTCATCCTTTCCTTTAAACTTCCTTTTTCCATTAGACTTCTTGGGATTCTTTGAACTTTCTCCTTCCACCATGTTCACAGAAGAGGAACCAACTTGGTTCTTGCCTTTAGGATTGTTATCAAGTTCTTGAGTCCTTATGCACTCTTCAATCCTTAAATGGCTTCCAAATTGAGTCAAAGTCAATTCCTCTTTGTTATGTTTCAGATTGTGTTTAAAATCCTTCCAGGAAGGGGGGAGTTTGTCAATTATCACAGCCACAGAAATGGCTTCATCCATTTTCAGATTGTGTTGAGCAAACTGTCCCAAAATCCTTAACATTTCATGGAATTGTTCCATAACAGGCCTGGAGTCAATCATCTTATAACCCATAAAGTTACTAACAAGAAACTTCTTACTAGAAGCATCTTCAGCCATGTACTTGGATTCAAGAGAATCCCACAGTTCTTTTGCAGACTCGAAATTTTGATAGATATCAAAAAGAGAGTCAGACATGTTGGAACCTGAAAGTGAACCTCTAGCAATCCTAAGTACATATTCCGAAGGCTGTTGGTTCTGAGATGAAGATGTGATCCGGAACATGTCCGGAGCTGAAGAAAAGGAGTGAAGTATGTTGAAGAGGAACGCATTCCGGAGCTGATCCTGAAGTCCGGAATGCATGCTGATCCGGACGTAAACTTTCATCTCCGGAACATTACTTGTCCGGAATGAAGTTATTTTGTCTCTTATGCATTTATTACTTTTGTCTTGTATTTTGATGTAACGTTTCATAGGACTTAGTCTAAAGTTGATTTAGGACAATCAGAATGTCAGACTTGTATCTTTTGTCCGGTCCTATGTAAACACTTGGGTTAATTCACTGTAACATTCTCTCCTTTATATAAGAGCATTCAATACAAGTCAACTACGGATCTTTCTCTCACTTTTGGCATTTACACTTATCACATTAAAAACATTATTCTTGTTCCTCATTTATTAAATTTACCTTGATCACTATTTACTTGTTCTCAATTAATGTCTTGATCATTTGTTGAATCGATTATCTAAGACTTGACTGGTCTTTCCAGTCTCGACTTGAACATCCATTATTAAGCAGACATTGATCTCAAGCATTCACTCAAGGTTTGAGTTCTCAAACCTTGTCCCTCTGCAAAGATCTTGTTCTCACAATTGGTATCAGAGCCCGAGTGGTTGTCCTTTGAATCCATAAGATAACATTATAGTTGGTTCGAATTTACCTTGGTATTTCAACCATTTCTGTGTTAAGGATAAAAGTTCTTCTATATACCACTTAAGCTTGAAGATATCTTGACTTCAATGGCTGCTTCAAATCCTCAACAAATGATTTCAATGCAAATCGCAAATAGCGTGGGTGGCCCTACACGTGCCCCATTGCTAGTTGTGGAAGAATATGATCATTGGAAAGTTAGAATGAAAAGGTTTTTACTAGCCAAAGAGAAAGGTGAACAAATCTAGAGATCCGTCAAAGAAGGCCCTCATGTTCCTGCAAGAACAGTTGTAAGAGATGCAGCTGCTCAGCTCATGCGCGAGGATGAAGCTCGTCCAGCCCCTCTAACTGCTGATGATATTGAAAAGCTGCATGTTGATCAAGTCGCCTTCTCAGAAATGGTGTTTGGTGTTCCTCCATCACTCTTTGAGCACATCAAGTTATGCAAATCCGCCAAAGAAATTTAGGACACTCTTCAGGATCTGATTGAAGGTTCCGAAAATATGAAGGACAAACGCCTCACCTCCGTTGTCAATGAATTTGACACCTTCACTACTACTCCAGGTGAATCTGTAGCCTCAGCCTCCAACCGATATCGAATCGTTGTCAACAACATGACTGCTCATGGGATTGTCCGAACTCTTTTCGAGTACAATCTCAAGTTTATTAACAGTCTCGGTAAGGGATGGGGAAATGTAAAGTCCTGTCTTCAAAGCAATGGTTCCTTAAAAAATTGAAACTCTATCAACTTTTTGATGAGCTTCAAGGACATGAATCAAACGTTGCTCAAACCATAAGAGAACTTTCCGGAGTACCACTTGCTCTAGTCAGTTCTTTTGAATCAACCATTCCGAACCCACCTACTCCGGAACCTTACAAACCCATTGTTCCGTTAACTCAGTCATCCTTAACTTCTTTACCCACACACATCTATCCTGACGATGATTCTGAAACCTTGGATTCTGAACTCCGTTTCCAACAAGAATTTGCCTTACTCTCCATGAAATACAAACGACCTTTCAATCCTTCTTACAAACCATACCAAAACAGATTCAGCGCCCCTCACCAAAACCATCCTGAACCATATTCTCCTTCGGAACCTAAACACACTTCCGAAAATCCTCCTGCATACAAGCCTAACCTCACTAAACCAAACTCAGCTCCGGAATCTTCTCAAAATTCCAAATCAGACAAACCCAAGATCTTGTGTCATAAATGTGGTCATGCAAATCACTTTGCCAAAGATTGTCTAGCTGATGCTCCACAAAAACCAAAAGTCAAGGACTTGGCTTATTATGTCCGAAGAGCACAAGAAATGGCTGAAAGTGAGAAAGCATTTGTTACCACCGTTTCAAGAGATGTCGAAGGATATTGGTCATCCGGAGATGATGATGATTTAGTGACTGGAAGAAACATGTGTTTGATGTCAAGACAAACAGTTGTATGTGATGAAGGTTATTGGTCTTCTGGATCCGAAGATGAAGATGACGTTGCTGAACCTCACTACTGCTACATGGCCACCAACGATCCACCAGGTCGAAGCATTGTTCAGCAGGTAAAATCCATGATCTCTGATAATAATTTTGATTTGACTTTATGTGAACCTTATCTGACCCAGATCCAAACAGATATGAACACCATCTATAAAGCCTATGAGTCTACCATAGAAGCCAGTGAGAAGAAAGACTGTGAACTAAGTCGTCTTAGATTACGTTTTGAGGATAAGAAATTGAAATCGAGTCATTAGAGCATGAACTTGTAATGTCAAAAGATGAATGTATCATTTTGAAAGATAAATGTGAAATCACTTATTCCGAACGAAATATTTTGATTTCTGATAAGAAACGTCTCAATGCCAAAATAGATGCTTTGCATAACTCTGTTGACATGCTTGAAGCTGACATTCGGATGACTCATAATTTTCGTCATCTATGGTCCAAAGCTCCTGGTCTCGGAAGCGAGTTTCCGAAACCAATTGTTAGTCCCCTGAAGGATTTGCAAAATCTGACATTCATGGGAGAGGTTCCGAACATTAAACATTCGGACATTCCTGTTTCTCCATTGTCACCCCTTCCAGAGGCTAAAAGATCTTTTGAGTCCCTAATTCCTGAGTTCCAACCAATAGTAGTCAAATGTCCTGATTCCACGCCTCTTCCGCCTCTGATAAACCTGGACCTGAATCGGACCACGGAATATCATTATAGTCTTCCAAATTGTGTAGACCATGTTCCTATAAGCAATCACGTCAACAACTGTGTGATTGAGGAAATTATTCTGGAAACAACTGAAGTCAATGCCTCGGAATTTGTATGGGCATCTCTAGATGATAAAGTTGAAGTCTCAAGCAATGTGTCCTCTGAGTCATGTGAATCGGACTCCGTAGTTCTTTCAAAAACCAAATTGGTTCCCATTACTCCTAAGTTTTCAAATTCATCCAAAGGACAATCCTCTGGATCCTCTTCTCATCCCAAGAAAAAACCAATGTTGAATAGAAAAGATGTTGTAGATCCCAAGGTAAAAGCTAGAAATGCTTATAAAAAGGAAGTTAAGGAAAGACAAAATTCCAGGTTCGTTGCTAACTCATCTCGGAACAACACAAGGAAGTCCTTGTGTGAAAACCATAGTTAAAATTCGTTTGTTCCCACAAGAATCCTAAAAAGATCTTCCAAACCTCCTATTCGTTCGGAACCAAAGGAAGTCCTTAGCTCCAAATCACCTCAAGCTCATGCTAATGTCAAAACAATCCGAAACACTTTCGAAATGTTTCATCTGTCTTTATTGCAAAATCTGATGGCACAATTTTAAAACCAAAAATTTCTAAGAACAATGTGTCATCAAACAAATCCACAAGTTCAAAAACCACTGTTTCAAAATCTTCAAACAAAAATCTTGTGTGGAAAATCAAAACATCTGTTAACAAAACAACTGTCTCGTAAACAACAAAAAGTGTCAATCCTTCGGATACCACGGTTCCGAAGAAGTCAGCTCCTAACCCACAAATAGTTGAATATGACTACTGGATAGATGAAAAGACTTTAGCATGTTGTCTGTTTCCAAAGAACTCAAGTAATCTCACCAAGAACCACGTAGTTGTCCCAAAGTCACGAACAAAGTCCAAAGTCCATGCCTACGTCCCAAAGTCTAACTCGGAGCCTAAAAGCTCCATTGCTCACTAATTTTGCAGGCACTTTGTGCTTCGGAGCAAGAAACAATATGGTATATTGACAGTGCTTGCTCCATGCACATGACGGGGCAGAAGGATTTTCTGCGAGATTTAAAGCTCTCTCCAAATGCTGGTTACGTGACGTATGGCAACAACTCCAATTCTCAAATTCGTGGTTATGGAACTCTCACCAATGGAAACTTCTCTATTTCACATGTTGCTTATGTAGCTGACTTGAAACATAATTTGATAAGTGTTGCTCAGCTCACTGACTCAAGCCGACGTGTGGAATTTTGCAAAAAATATAGCTATGTGATGACTGAAGACCGAAAAGAATGTTTGATAAAGTCTCTTCGCAACAAAAACATGTACCCACTTGACATCAATATGATCATTGGCAAACCGCAACTCTGCCTTCTCTCCAAAGCTGTTCCTGACGTTAGTTGGTTATGGCACCGAAGGCTCGCACATCTGAACTTTCGGTACATGAATGATCTTGTATCAGGTGAAATGGTAAGAGGTTTACCTCTTCTCAAATTCGAAAATGATCATTTATGTGCTGCATGCGAGTGTGGTAAGCAATCAAAGAAGGGTCATCCTGTTATCATCGAAAAATCCATTTCGGATCCCTTAGAACTTCTACACATTGATCTTTGTGGACCATCCACTGTAGAAAGTCTTCATCATAAGAAATACATTCTTGTGATTGTTGACGACTTTACAAGGTTCACATGGGTCTTCTTCCTAAGGCTGAAATCCGAAACAGCCTCTGAGCTCATCAATTTTATCAAAGGAATAGAAGTTCTTATCAAACTCCCGGTTAGAAGAATCCGAAGTGATAATGGTTCGGAATTTGTTAATTCCACCATTGAGAAGTTCCTCACAGAAAAAGGAATTGATCACAACTTCTCAGCTCCCTACACTCCACAACAAAATGGTGTAGTTGAAAGACGTAATAGAACACTCGTTGAAGCTGCTCGATCCATGCTGAACTATGCAAACCTTCCACTCTATCTTTGGGCTGAAGCTGTATCCACCGCTTGCTTCACTCAAAACCGAAGTATTATCAATCGACGGCTCAACATGACTCCATACGAAGTAATGAATGGTCGAAAACCAACGATCTCATTTCTACATGTCTTCGGATGCAGGTGCTTCATCAAAAACAACCGTAATCAACTTACAAAGTTCCAACCTAAAGCTGATGAAGCGATCTTTCTAGGGTACTCCTCCAAATCCAAAGCTTACAGAGTTCTCAACCGAAGAACTCGTGTTCTTAAAGAAAGCTTCGATATTACCTTTGATGACAACTTTGATCGGAATTCTGGCCCCACTCACATCACAACTCACATCATGGAGTCTGATGCTCCTCCACCAGGATGTCCGAACCCTCAAACCATTCTCGAGGTTGACTTTGAAACCCTCTTTGGTCCTTCCGAAACAGCTCTTGATTCCGAATCTCGATCACGACCATCTCTGATTCCAATTCCTCCTTCGGAAGCCCCAGTTTCTCACAACCTCTCCGGTCCTCTTCCGAGCCTACCTCCATTTGATTCCGAACCGTTTCAACCTTGTCAGGTTGAGGGGGAGAATAATGCAAATCCCTCTCTTGAATCAAATGTGGATGGCTTCCAAGATGCAGCTGCTGATTTTGATGACTCAAATCCTCTCAACATTGATGAAAACGAAAATTTCTTTGAGTTTCCTTCTGATGATGATGTAAACCTCTCCGGTTCAGAAGTTCAGGGGGAGCATCATCCCAATATTCAAATCATTCAGGGGGAGCAAATCAATTCTACTGTTGATGTAGGATCTTCGGCTGCACAAGAACTCCATCGATTGCATGTTTGGACGAAGGATCATCCTCCAAATCAAGTGATAGGCAACCCAAATGTTGGTGTACAAACTCGCTCAGCTACCAACATCCAAAATGAATGCCATTTTTCAGCATTCATATCCATGGTTGAACCCAAATCCATCAAGGAAGCATTAGAGCATGCTGATTGGATTACAGCCATGCAAGACGAACTGGCAAAATTTGACCGAAATGAAGTCTGGACTCTCGTACCTCCTCCTCAACATCACCCTATTGTTGGTACAAGATGGGTATTTCGCAACAAGCTAGACAATGCAGGAGTTATCATCCGAAATAAGGCAAGATTGGTAGCTAAAGGTTTCACTCAAATTGAAGGTCTTGACTACGACGAGACATTTGCTCATGTTGCACGACTTGAAGCTATCAGAATCTTTCTTGCTTATGCTGCCCATAAAGGCTTCAAAGTCTATCAAATGGATGTTAAGAGTGTTTTTCTCAATGGTGAACTTGACACTGAAGTATACCTTCAACAGCCCCCCGGATTTATTAATCTTTCCTTTCCGAACTACTGTTATAAACTCCGAAAGGCTGTCTACGGACTCAAGCAAGCTCCTCGGGCTTGGTACGAGACACTCACCGATTTTCTCAAGCGCTCAGGATTTAAAAGAGGTATACTTGATCCCACTCTATTTCGAAGATCAAATGGAAAGCATCTCATGCTGGTACAAATTTATGTGGACGACATCATTTTTGGATCTACGGATTCATCTATGGTTGCTGACTTTGCCAAACTTATGGTCAGTCGTTTTCAAATGAGCATGAATCGAGAATTAAGCTTCTTTCTTGGCCTTCAAGTCAAACAGACTAACAAAGGTATTTTCATTCACCAAGAGAAGTACATTTCTGAGCTTCTCAAGAAATACTCTATGGACACCTGTGCCTCAGCCAAGGTACCTATGGGCTTCGGTCACAAAATCTTTGCCGACCCTTCGGGTGTTTCAGTAGATGAAAAGAAGTACCGTGGAATGATTGGATCCTTACTCTATCTCACTGCAAGTCGTCCGGACATAATGTTCTCAACATGCTTATGTGCCAGATTTCAAGTCAATCCGAAGATGTCTCGTCTTTTGGCTGTGAAACAAATATTCAGGTATCTTAAAGGTACAAAGAACCTCGGAATCTGGTATCCAGCAAATGAAAGTTTCCTTCTGCAAGCTTACTCTGATTCAAACTATGGTGGTCTTCAACTCGATAGGAAGAGTACATCAGGAGGATGTCAATTCCTAGGTGGTCGTTTAGTCAGCTAGTCATCCAAGAAACATAACTGCATTGCTCTCTCTACAGCCGAAGCTGAATACATTGCTGCTGCCAGCTGTACCTCTCAAGTTCTCTGGATGAAATCTCAACTCTTGGATTATGGTTACTGTTTTCAACGCATACCTATCTACTGTGATTCTCAAAGTGCCATTGCAATCTCACACAATCCAATTCAGCACTCCATGACGAAGCACATTGACATTCGGTACCACTTTATTAAAGATCATGTTCTAAATGGTAACATCGAACTTATTTTTGTTCTATCTGACGATGAAATTGCTGATGTCTTTACTAAGGCATTAGACGAAACCAAATTTAATGGTTTTCTGAACAAAATGGGTATGATGATGCCTGTTCCTCAATTCTTTTAGGAGACATGTTCTCTTTGATAGAAGTATTCAGAAGAAAAATATGCTCCGAACTCATTTATTTTTGCTTCGGAACTATTTTTCCTCTAAATACATAGGATCCTTTACCTTTTTTTTTACTAATTATCCCTCGAGTTTTTAAGCTGTACAATTTGTTCTCTTCTTCACGACTATCAAGATCAACCATCATCCGGACCACCATTTTAGAATTCACTCCGGAAATCCTCTCCGGAAAAGCAATCTGCTCCGGAATTTCAAAATTTGCTCCGGAATTTTAAAACTTGCTCCGGAATTTCAAAATGATCCGGAATTTTCAAAAATGCTCCGGAATTTTCGAATGTGCTCCGGAATTTCAAAACTTGCTCCGGAATTTCAAATTTGCTCCGGAAATTCAAAATCTGCTCCGGAATTTCAAAATGTGCTCCGGAATTTCAAAACTTGCTCCAGAATTTTCAAAAATGCTCCGGAATTTTCGAATGTGCTCCGGAATTTCAAAATTTGCTCCGGAATTTTAAACTTGCTCTGGAATTCTCAAAAATGCTCCGGAATTTTCAAAATTGTTCCGGAAACCCTTTTTATCATATATATTCCGGAACATTTCTTTTATCTTTCGGATCATGCCCTGTCCGGAACAATTCATCCGGAATACCAAGAGGTAATAAGGTGAAACGGTTTTTCTCAACGGTTACTTTTTAGGGAGATCCTTATCCAATATTCCTCGATTTGCGTGACACGATTGCACGCCCTCTAAAATGGAAAATGAATTCACAGTTACATTCCCATCTTTTAGACCAATTACCTTGCCCTTTCGCCTCAAGTGTCTAATCTCAATTTCCCAACATTAAATGCGACCCGATGGATCTCGGATCCTCATCATTACCTTTTTTCGACCCGACCCGACTTTTTCTACCTATAAATACCTTTTCACATTTACCTTTACCTCTTTACGATCTCTCTATTCTCAAACCTTTCTAAAACCCTCACAGTTCTTCGTGTTCTTCAAGCCTTCATCATCTTCATCAATGGAGTCCTCCAAGATCCAAGCTTCAACTGCTCAAAACTCCCAAGAAATCCATCGCCAGGAAGAAATCATCGAAAGGATCGAAGGGATCATCATCGTCGGCAGATCAAGAACCCTTTCTTAGGGACACTACCCAATGGTTTTCCTTAAACCCTCTTGACTACGACGAATCAGTCAGGATCATGATTGAGTTCCTTGCTCATCATCCTCTCTCCATTCCACTTACCAAAATCCCAGATCCTCCACCCCCTCTTTCTCATCTTCATCGTGCATTTACTAGCATCAAACTTGAAGATGATGTTCTATTAGCCTCCATCATCGATGATCGCCCCATTCCTGTCTACGAAGCAACCTTTCTCAAGACCATTGGAATTTCACCAAACCCTGTTGGTTTCAAAGTGGTGGAACCAACTGCTGAAGAGTTCCAGACGTTTCTTAACTTCATCGGATACAATCAAGACTATAGGGCAAAGGATTTTAAGATGTAACGCCTGCGTTTCCAGGCTAGGCATTATTGTTGATGTAATAGTCTAGGTTAACCTTTGTAACTCTTTTGAAGTATTAACGATGAAATGTTTGAGTATTATGTGTTTTATGCTTAGTTGTGTGGCTTAATTGAATTAAGAATAAAATAAGCGTCAAAATTAAAGTGTGAGATAAACCCGATATCTTTACATAAAGTTGTAGTGGTTGAAACAAGGATTCCGAAGATATAAAGAACGCCGAAATCCGAGTTATAACGAAGAAGTTATGACCTGTCGAAGTTTCGCGACAGAACCGGCACGACGCTGAATGACGTAAAATATGAATTTAAGATAGAGCGATATCTAGCCTTAGTGATCTAAACGGAAGTTGTAGATTTCATTAAACCGAGAGCGTGCATAAAAAGAACGCCCAAATCTGACTTCGTATGAGGAAGTTATGATTTTCCGAAGTTTCGACTTAGCGGTATGCAGCCCGAATACTCGATTTGAGATCGAGCGGTTTATGGCCAAAACAATCTAAACGAGAATCGAAGATCTCGTCGATAGTAGTCCAACAGTAAAAAGACAGACGAAAACGGACGTCGGATGAAGAAGTTATGAATTTATAACGGAGTTTTCCTGTCCCGGCCTACTAAAAATAATATAATAAAAATATAATAAAAATAAAGTCAAAATTAGCCGACGGAGTCTAAACGAGAGTTGTAGAGCATAATCTCACCTATGAGTGGATTTAAAGAACGTCGAAAACGGAGCTCGTATGCGAAAGTTATGAATTTCTGAAGTTCGGGGCGTGAACCCCAAGGCTGAGCCAGTTCACGAGGTGAACATATATGGTTCACGAGGTGAACAGATGATGGACGTCTTCCAGGGCAAGTGGCCATGACGAACGCAATGACGTATCGAGCTCGCGAGGTGAATATTAGAAACTCACGAGGTGAGCCAGTTCACGAGGTGAATATTAGAAACTCACGAGGTGAACTCAGAAAATTCACCCTATAAATAGAAATCGAGGGTCAGCCGAGTTTGGTTGCTCATCTCTTACTCTCCCACTCCCGATACTCTCTATAAGCCCTATTTTAACCCCCCCGAAGCCCCGGTATCATTCCCGAGACCCGAAGCAAGTCCCGAAGCCCGAAGATCCCGAGAAGAAAAGAGTTTCCGAGCCGAAGCACTGCCAGCGAGAAGCCAATTTTTGTGAAGATCTTCCAGATCTACCGAAGAATACTACCATTACAAGCCGTAGTGCTGTCCGATCATCTTCTGATCAAGTGAGTGTGTAGTTACTTTCTTCTAATACATAAATACGAAGTATTTACTATGAAATACGTGTTATGTGTTTATATATTGGTGTTGATTTGAAGGGGGTACATAATCTCTTTCAAATGCACGATTTTATACAAGTATCGATTTAACGTACTAAGTATATGTGTTATGCGAGTGTATCGATGTTATCTTCTAATCTCATAGATATGATTTACTCTCTATGAAATACGTGTTATGTTTATGTGTCTCATCTTTTATCTGGAATGTGTTTTGAATGAACATGTTATACAGGTTTTAAATTATGTATAAAAATTTATATTTTATCTACTAAAATGTTGGGTAGAACATGGGTAGATAGTTGTCTTGTGATAAAAAGATGAGAGGCCTCGATGTTTTTGATTTAGTCATCTAGCGGAGTTTAGATGACGACCATGGACTTTTTTAGACAGTCTTGTGGAACGCTAGCAGGCTCGCCACCTGTAGGTGTTAATGAACTTGGGTGTTCATTCGCTGTACTCCATCCCCCTCATGGTTGCCTTATTTGACATATATTGCTGGGAAACCCCCGAATGCATGTGTTGTCGCCCCGATGAAATATTCTTAGACTAGGTCCCTTATGTTAGTTGTCTTAGGGACGTAAAGTGAGAATAACGGGAATGGGTAATTGGGTTATTGTTGGTTGGTGGAATTAAATATAATTATTTATTGTGGGTTGAAAACCCTATATGCTCACCAGGCTCCCAAGCCTGACCCACTCAGTTTTCTTTGTATTACAGGTAGTGGCGCCAGAGCATAAGTTGGATGACTTGTCAAGTTATTTTTGGATTATAGACCTGCTGTTATATATAACTGTTGTAAGGTCTGTATTGTAATGTTTATGCTTTTAGTCTGTTTATCGGAACATGACATCCCGAGTTTTGTTATACAATGAAAATACATTTCTTTATGAAATGCTTTGGTAAATCTTATTTTATCATATTTCGTTTTGGGAACAAATTCCGCAACTCTTTTAATCAAAGGATTACTCTGAAATTGTTTTAAAAGCATAAATTAAACTGGTCTTTTCTGGCCGTGATTTTGGGGATGTCACATAAGAAGACTGCAGTTTCAGGGCTCTGGACCGTTCTTATGCACTTCATCATCCGTAGATTATCGGGCAAGCATGGCGGCACTGATACTCTAAGCAAGGACTGGCTGAATGTGGTATTTAGCATCTATTCCGGACGAAACAATGCAGTCGACCTTCCGGAAGTGTTGTGGCAAGACTTTTGCAAGTTTGCCATCAAGAGGAAACCGAACGAGATTTCGAGCCCTAGATTTTGGGCCCTGACGATAGAACAGATCTTCAAGGAACTTAACATCCCCATTCCGGTGAGCACCATTCCTCCGGAGGTATGTGTATCTTTCAAACTTGTTAAGACCTACAGAATTTCGGACCAATCATCTTTTGGTCCGGTCAGACGACTTCCGGACAATATGTTGGCCCTCATTCCTTCCGGATCTCCCTTTTTGAAACACCATCTTGAGACCTCGGTTGTGTTCGACCCAACACAACCTGCCCCGGTCTCAGTTGAGCCTATTCCGGAAGAGGCCACTCACACTAAGTTCGGACCCAGGGTTAAGCAACCGGCCAAACGAAAGGCCTCACCCACCAAACCCAAGACCAAAAAGAAAACCAAAGTCAGTGCCCCCTCTCAACAGGAGGGTACTCATGACATTCTGGCTGATTCTGGCCGTCCGCACACCCCTCCTGTCCACTCATTTGAGGTACCCCTCAATGTTTCATCAACACAAGCACACACTCACGGGGAGTCTACACATATTCCACCCTCACCCTCCCAAAAGGGTGATGTCGGTGTTGAACAAAGTTCCTTGCAGCCCCCTGGAACACACTCACGTGTCACCTTTGATAATCCCATTATTTCTTCCACACGCACACACTTCGGAACCGTTGTTCCAGAACCCAAGCATCCGGAAGGAGGAGCAGTCTCTCCAACTTCCGATGCCACAACTGGTCTGATACCCGGAAGGCGTACAGGACGACCAGGTTCTAATGACCCTTTGTGGGAAGATTATGTGAATAGGGCTACATCAAGGCGTCCGGACCTGACTCGTGCTCAAGTTGAATCCACTCTCATCTCCATGAGGAACCGGGCTATCCAAAGCAACATGCCCTATGTCCTTCCCTCAGACGATGACGTCATCAAGGAACTCACTTCGGAACTGCCCCCAATAGTCATTCACCAAAGCATCTTCCATACTGATCCGGAAGAAGAGATTTCCGAAGAGGTTATGTTGGAGGAAGAAGCAACAACAGTTCCGGATGCTCATCTCATGACATTCATTCATTATCAGTCCAAAGCATCTGTATCCAAGTCTGCCTTTGACTTCGGAACCTCATCCACTTCCACTCCGGACGACGGCTCCAACTTACATCTTTAAGAAGACGATGATGTTGCCAAACCAGGTCCCTCTTCCAATCCGGACGCTCACCAACCTCCTCCGCAACACTCAGATTCTGATTCCGAATCCTCCGCTGGTGACCATGTTGACCCATTCGCCCTACTGGAGATCCGCACAAATGTCTCTGACACTATGGCTAAAGTGTCATCTGTAGAGACTTCCGTAACAGAGCTAAATTCGAAGTTGGATCAAAAAGTCTCTGGACTTGATTCAAAACTTGATGCCATCCTTCAATCTCTCTCTCAACAGTCCGGACCATCCATAGCAGAAAGAGAAGCCCATCTTGACCAGCTGATCTCCATCCGGCTGAAACACACCGTTGAGCAGATTGATTCCAAGTACGATACTCTTGTCGACAACTACCTCAACACCATCTCTTCCATGCTCAAGGTTCATGACGATCTTGTGTCTACTACCAACGATCTAATCAAGCAGACTCACTCATGTTCGTCATGAGAAAAAATTCAACGATTGGAGAAGGAGATCCGGAAGAAGGATGAGATGAATCTGATCATCCAACAAGTCCTCATCAAACTCCTGCGCTCAACTTGGAACATTGTTGATGTTCCGAACAGGAAGTTTGATGAGATGATTGAAATCCTTAGCAGCACCTTCAAGCATCTATCCGAACAAGCTCCCACTTATGAAGCCTATGACACCCTGACTTTTCAACTCTCCACCGGTCTTCAGAAGGTGTTCTCCAAACTTGATGATATCAAGGAGGACTTATCGCTTGCACCGGTTTCCAGGGTCACTGATGCAAGAGGGGGAGAAGGCCCAAGCAGGAGATGGAAGCCAGCCTCAGAATTCTCACTCCAGGATGAGGACCTTGATTCCGAAGAAGATGTCCAATTTGTCTCCAGAGTCCTGGGTATTACTGAAGGAAATGAAGGAGATGAAGACTATGATGTTTACATTCCGGATGAAGCTCCCAAAGGGATTCTTGGCCTTCAAGCCCCAAAGCTGACTGCTCCGAAAGTATTATCAGAAGAACAGAAGAGGATCTGGTCCGCCGTCTCATGGCCATCCTCTCTTCCGGATGCTTTTGAAATGGCCGTTAAAATACTTCCTTACCGCTCAAGCCTTCCGAGCCACTCCCTCCATGATACCTCCTGCTCCCATTCCGGAACCAAAAATAGCCCCAATTGATCAAGGCTCTCCTCTCCGTACTCCAGATGAAATTCCGGAAGAACCACTTCCAACTCCTACTCCGGAATTCGTCATTGACGAGAGCATGAAGATGGTTATTGATGCTCTTTAGAGAGACAAAGGGAAGAAATCGATGACTTCCGAACCTCAAGCCTTTCACTCCGGACCTCCCCTCAAACAAAAATTTGGATGGTCTGAGGAAGAAATTCAAAAGGCACTAGAGGACAGCATCCGGATTCAAGCCTTAAAAGATCATCCTGATCCGATGCGTGGTATTTCTCCTCTTTGCCGTGAAGGCATACTTCAAGCAAAGGAAATCACCCCAGCTTTCTTCTATGAACTTCCCTCAAATGATGTTGATCAACTGGATCTTCCTCTCTCTCCTTTTAGCAAATTCTACACGAAGTTTGCTCCGCTCCACCCAACCGATGATCCGGAAATGATCATCCGGACCGAACGTGAAAGGCTCAAAACCTTTTACGACAAGAATGCTCAACCTTTCAAGGAAGTATGGACAAGAAAGAGGATCACTAAGGTTCATGGCTTCGGAAGAAAAATCTTGGTAAAATTTGAGCTGAACTGTCCTCTGTTCCATTTCCATCTTCTCCGGAACAAACCAACTCCAAAGACTGTTACTGATGCGGATTTTCCTTCTATGAATCCGAACGACATCCTTACTCTTGCTGCATACTTCAGAGAAAATCAAAAGGATGAGATCAGTATGGGTGCCTATCACGCAGCTCTCAGCTTTCTCAAAGACTATGTTGCTGAGTTTTGCAGATGTGATTACGAACTTGCTCACCTCTACGGAACAGAACAATTCGTGGCAAAGATCGACTTTGTTCTTCCGGAAGCTGAAATTTTTGCAGATGGTCCTATCGAAGAACCAGTTCTAGGGTTTGTCTACACCACCAGAAGAACAAACAAGAAGGACTTCTTCCGAGTCCTTGACAAACACCTGGTTCCTACCAAAGCTCTGCAGAAGTTCATATCCCGGGCGTCCAAGTCTGATGCTCCGGAATAGGTTAAGGCAAAGTTTGTAAGTCAACTGACTTGGTACATTGCAGTGCGAGAATGGTTGTTTCGAGCATACACCTTCATCAAGGAAGAAATGAACTAAGCTCGATGGATTGCTAAGTTCACTTAGGGGGAGATTGTTGGAACCTGAAAGTGAACCTCTAGCAATCCTAAGTACATATTCCGAAGGCTGTTGGTTCCGAGATGAAGATGTGATCTGGAACATGTCCGGAGCTGAAGAAAAGGAGTGAAGTATGTTGAAGAGGAACGCATTCCGGAGCTGATCCTGAAGTCCAGAATGCATGCTGATCCGGACGTAAACTTTCATCTCCGGAACATTACTTGTCCGGAATGAAGTTATTTTGTCTCTTATGCATTTATTACTTTTGTCTTGTATTTTGATGTAACGTTTCATAGGACTTAGTCTAAAGTTGATTTAGGACAATCAGAATGTCAGACTTGTATCTTTTGTCCAGTCCTATGTAAACACTTGGGTTAATTCACTGTAACATTCTCTCCTTTATATAGGAGCATTCAACACAAGTCAACTACGGATCTTTCTCTCACTTTTGGCATTTACACTTATCACATTAAAAACATTATTCTTGTTCCTCATTTATTAACTTTACCTTGATCACTATTTACTTGTTCTCAATTAATGTCTTGATCATTTGTTGAATCGATTATCTAAGATTTGACTGGTCTTTCCAGTCTCGACTTGAACATCCATTATTAAGCAGAAATTGATCTCAAGCATTCACTCAAGGTTTGAGTTCTCAAACCTTGTCCCTGCGCAAAGATCTTATTCTCACAAGACATACCATTGAGAATATGACCACGACATATATAATCATCATTTTCCCACTTTGATCTTCTTATGTTGCCTCCAAAGGTTCATCTTCGACAGATTCTGGTAAGAGTACCATGGGTGTACTCAGAACATACACCACTTTCAGAGTGGTAAGGAGAAACTTCATCTTCTTCTGCCATCTACGAAAATCTTGCCCTTCAAACTTGTTCAGTTTTTCAAACTTACTTGTCATTTCCTTCACAGAATCACCACTTGCCATGATCACAGATTACTTTGATTTTTGTTAGAAATATGGTCTAGTGGCACTTGGAAATCTGAGAATCGTGATAAAACACTTTCAAATCGAAGTATTTGGGTGGTACTCCCAAATCCTCAATTGGATAAGACTCAGAGAAAATCAGAGAGAAAGAAAGAGAATGAGATGGTGTAATTTCGTGAGTACCACAAAACTGACTAAAAATTGGTTATAAACCTTCCTTGTTTGAAAAACTGTCAAAACTGTTATATAACAGTTTTTCTCAACAGTCAAAACTGTCATAAATCCGGGTTTTGTATAAGGATTAATGCTAAGTCAAAAACGGGTCAAATATTCAAAATTTGGATTTTCTGATGCATTTTTAATACAGCAATATAAACCTTCCTCGACCCCAGCCAGGGGCTCTGCCCCTTGGACCCCGCTCCCAGGGGCGCTGCCCCCGGACCCCCGTTCGTTCAGGGGCTTCGCCCCTAAATGACAGTATACTTTGATACTTGATCAAACTTAAACAAGTGTGCACTCCAAACCTTCCTTACTTGTTTAATATTTATCAAGATCATTTTTAGTCAACAAAGTAATCCCATTACACTTAAATAACATTGATGATAACAAATCACCAACAAGTTACACCTTGCGATTATAAACAACTATTGTTTGATACATTAAACGAAGCTTTTACCACACAAGTCCTAGGGTTTTTAGTACTACCATTTTTATACATCAGAAAATATAGGATTTTCTGGGGAAAACGATTTTATACGATTTCGAAAAACAATAAAATAAAACACACACGCAACTATACTTGATTGGAAACAAGACTTATAACCATTTGATAAGAAAATATGGGATTTTCTGGTTTTCCAACTATCACAGATTTTTATACAAAAATGCTTATGAACTCACCAACATGTTTTATGTTGACGCTTTCAAACGATTTGTATTCTCAGGAAATCAATAAGCAGGTCAGTGAAATGCGGATTCAAGATTATTTTGATGTAGTTTGGAAATTATTCAATGTTGTCTCTTTTGTGTATTTCAAGAACATAAACAAGATGTAAAACAATGTAAGTTTGATATATTGATGTATGATGTTTGGATTTGCTATGTTTCATTTATATGCAATTGTTATGATACTGCACAATGACGTCACCCGCCTCCGGACGTTTCCGCCGTTCTGGTCCGGGGGTGTGACAGTTTTGTCCACAGCTGTTGAAGTTTCCAAGGGCTTCTAGGTTTTGTGAGATTCATTTTGTTGGGAAATGGCTTAATTCTACACGTAACTAGTTTTTTTGTCTGAAGAAGAACATATGTATGATGTAATGACTTATACTCTGTGTTTGGTGTTTGGTTTTACACTGTTTACAAATTACAACAAACTGCTAAAAATCTAAAATCACCAGCCATCAACCATGCGTAAACACAGTCCATAACACATGTTTGGGATACAGGACGCCTCAATATCAATATCTTAATTTTCAGGTCTTCAATAAGATATAAAGTACTGATGTAGTTCTGAACTGAAAAAAGAATCTCAAAACCGTACACTTATTCAATTTGCATCCAGAAATTAGCTATAAAGTATTCTTACTGAACTCCACCATGCCAAATCTAGCTGCTCGTGGTGCTAGTTGAACAATAACTTGATCTTTATTGTGACTGCCTATAAAAGGTTGAGGAAAACATGGTATTTAAGTTTCTTTATCAGAAAAGACTGAACGACTAATGGATCAACTATTAACGTGGACAACTTTAGGGTAGACGGAGTGGCTTTAGGAGGCTCGGCTTCTAACTTTTCACTTTTTTTTTAATTTTTAATTTTTTTTTGGGTTCTCTCTAATCAAAAGGTGTGCAAAAGTGACACATAACGAAAGCAAACAATAGAGATAAACTCAAAATATTTTTATTACTGAAATTGAAGATGAATCTAAAGGCTTACAATAACCTTTTATACAACAAATTTGGGAAACTGAATTTCAAAAAACAAGGAAAACGGATATTATGTCATTAAAACAGAATAACATAAAAAAAATTGTTCGAAATTATAAAAAACTGAGATTTGGGGGCCTAAACAGTGAAATTTGAGAGTTGACCGTTCGTTGACCTGTGAGGAGCTCCGGCTCGTCGTTACTTTTTCGTTGATATATCACATGCCTCAAAATTCTTTACGGATCAAAAGTTATGCTCATTTTAAGTTGGGCCTTTTTTGGTCATGTTTGTCTTTCTCCCATTTGTCCATAAAGACTTTAGCCAAATCATATATGTGCTCGGAATCAAAAAGGGAAAAGACAAAATAGGGGAAGATAATAATGAAAAAAGAACCATAAACAAGTAATTATAGCGGTTGGACTCTACACTAAGGTAGTGTTTGTTTTTTGTCTGCATATCTGCGTGGCCTCTTCTGTCTGCGCCGCGCAGACCACGCGCAGACATTAGCCTTCACAGACTGTTTGTTTTTTTGAAGACTGTAGACCTAAAAATGTCTGTGCGCCCTCTTCTTGGCGCAGATGTGGACCAGAGTCTTCTAACATCTTCAGACATCTTCTAGCCTAAAAAAGCATATATATATATACATATATATATATATATATATATATATATATATATATATCTTTATTTTTTTTAAGTTTTTTTTTAATTTATATTTTTTCCAACTTTATTAATGATAAATAATTTGAAAAAAAAAATTACAAAACTTAAAAAAAAAACGTTCGACGATACAAACATGATATTTTTGACAAATTTATAAATAAAGATTTATTACAATAATAGTCGTTGAAGTTGTTTATATAAATATGAAAAAAATCATAATATATTCTTATATTTTTTTGCCAAATTTTGTAAAACATTATTTAATACAGTATCGTCAATTTCTCGAGAAAATATTTATGGTACGTTTTTAATGGATTTAATTGAAAAAATCGAAGTTTATTTCCATCTATTTATGTATCAAATTCTTTGATCACTAATTATAATGTTTAGTTATAACTTTGCAACCAAAATTGTTGGTTTTTATCAAATATATACATTAATTCATACCATTTTTATTTTTATTTTTTATACAATAATACATAAAAGTTGATCTGGATTCGTTAATTATTTATAACAAAGTCATAAAAATATTAAAAAAATCACTTTGAAGTTTAAAAAAATCAGTTTATTTAGATTTCAGTTTATTTTAGTAGCCCGCAGATGTTAAAAAAGCAAACAATCTTCTTTTTTCAGACTGCAGACGTTTGGTCCACCTCTTCTACTGCAGAGGTCTACAGATGTGGTCCGCAGACTGCAGACATTTTGCCTCAGAAAAAACAACAGCACCTAAGAGTTTAACCACTTCGACGAAGATACTCTTTTCATCTCCACTGGTACACCATCGATGATTGATACATTAAAACAATATATTAAAAGTTTTAGGTAGTCTTAAAATCTTGTACAAGTTTTGCTAACTAGTACACTCAGACACAATTGCAAAAGGTGTGTATCACCTGTGCAAATGCTCTCACACTTATACAAAACTAATCTTGAATGGAGTCACACCACCAAGAAGTAGATCGAAAGAACTAAGTCATTTATTATACAAATATTTAGAATAACATCAATGTCATAATATATAATTTTTGGGATTTTGGTATTGTATACTATACTTGGTTCAACAATGAACATCCCATATCATATTGTTTTATTAGCTGGATATGGAATTGTGATATACTTATACTTTTTCTATAGACTTGTTTCATTAGCTGAATATAGAATTGTGATATACTTATACTTCTTCTATAAATTACACCATCTTGATCTTTAATGAGCAGTTATAACTAACCTTGTTTTCAACCATAATGAAGATGTAGTCGGATCTATTAATTAAGGATCTTCTTAATTTCTGGAAGTTTGCATCAGTACAATATTTATATTGGTCTCATTGTCAATGTATATTTATGTAAACAAAGAATATTTTTGAAAGTACGCATCAGTTGTCTATACATATTGGAAAACAAAATTAAATAAAAGATCAAAATCGTGAAAGAAGAGAAAAATGTTTGTAAAGTGAGTTTTGTCATTTCAATCGACTTAGAAAAATAACTCTAGTTTTCTAAAGAAATGAAAGACTTGCCATGATAAGATAGTTCTTGGAATTTTCTAAGAACCAAAAAAAAATTAGAACAAAAATAGTTTGTTTAATTTAAAAAAAACAATCATTTGTTAAGAAAAATGGAACACTAGAGATTAGAGAAGAAGAATAAACCCCGGTAATCAATGGTTATACAGGAGATTATTAAGCGTGATTCAGCTTTCAGGAGTAGCTGATGGGTATCAAGAGACCTAACATAATTCTTTTTTTATTAAAAAATACGTTTAAATGGTAAATAAATTCAAAAGTACTATACTTTCGTTAATATTTTTTTCAACTACAATATTTTGATTAAAAACTCGTAAATTCACGGACCACATGGTCATTCTATAATACCTGCTAAAATTGTGACTAATTTAATATATGAGCCTTCTTCAATTTATGATATTTTTAAAGAATAACAATATCTACGATCTTTTCGCCGTTCAAAAAAAAAAACAATATCTACCATCTAGAATATTACCCTTTTACCCTTTGCCTGTTTATAAAATTTGTTTATAGCAAAAGATTTTTTAAGGCCAGCCCTGAAAATAACACAACGTCACAACGCATGAATATTTTTTGTATCATGCTCTAAAATATATCTGGATTAACTTTTTATAAAACATTTTGATTTGCAGAAAATAACAAAACACATAAACCAATTTTGTATGTTACTCTAAAAATAAAATCCAACTTAAACATCCCAATAAAACATTCTGATACGCACTAAAAGCCACGCGCGGCCACGCAGTCAACAAACATCACCGCCCACTTCTCCTCAACATCGTTTGTATCGATGAAACACTGAAGTTACAAGTAGCAGCGCTGCGCTATTAATACTTCCACCATTTTTCATCATCGCCTCCTCTCCATCGACACCACCATGCAATCTCAAGCTCTTCTCCAATCAACCCAACTTCGGGTCTCCCCTCTCGACCCTCTTCGCCACCATTCATTCCACATCAATGTCAAACCCCTCGCACTCCCAGCCCCACGCAGAGCCACCATCGTAATGTCCGCCTCCGCACCTAAACGCGAAACAGACCCCAAAAAACGTGTAGTCATTACAGGTATGGGTCTCGTATCCGTATTCGGAAACGACGTTGACACCTACTACGAGAAATTGTTAGCCGGGGAGAGCGGAATCGGGTTGATTGACAGGTTCGACGCATCCAAGTTTCCGACCCGATTCGGTGGTCAGATTCGTGGGTTTACATCCGATGGGTATATCGACGGTAAAAACGATCGGAGACTCGACGATTGCCTCCGTTATTGCATTGTTGCTGGTAAAAAAGCTCTTGAAGATGCTGGTCTTGGTGGCGATAAACTCTCTAAGGTTCGTTAATCGTAACCCATTCCCGATTTATTCTCCCAAATCTGGTAAAGTTGTTTGTTTAATTGAAGTTTCCTTTTCTCTTTTTTTTTTTTTGAATTTGAATTACTGTTTATGCAGATTGATAAAGAGCGTGCTGGTGTCCTGGTTGGAACAGGAATGGGAGGTCTTACTGTGTTTTCCGATGGAGTCAAGGCTCTAATCGAAAAAGGTCCCAGAAAAATCACTCCGTTTTTCATTCCTTATGCGATTACAAACATGGGTTCAGCGTTGCTTGCTATTGATATCGGATTCATGGGACCAAATTACTCGATTTCAACTGCATGTGCTACTTCAAATTACTGCTTTTATGCTGCTGCAAATCATATTCGTAGAGGTGAGGCTGATATGATGATTGCTGGTGGAACCGAAGCTGCCATTATTCCTATTGGTTTGGGTGGTTTTGTGGCTTGTAGAGCTCTCTCTCAGAGAAATGATGATCCACAAACGGCCTCTAGGCCATGGGATAAAGATAGAGATGGTTTTGTCATGGGTGAAGGTGCTGGTGTTCTGGTATGTTAAATGCAAGAAATAGCAATGTAGTTTCATTTATCTATTTTCTTCTATAATATAAAAAGCAAGGTAGATGGATTTTTTTTTAAATAAGATAAAAAAAATTGAAATGGTGTTGTAGGTGATGGAGAGCTTGGAACATGCAATGAAAAGGGGTGCACCCATACTTGCTGAATATTTAGGAGGAGCTGTAAATTGTGATGCTTATCATATGACTGATCCACGATCTGATGGGCTTGGTGTTTCTTCTTGCATTAAGAGTTGTCTTGAAGATGCTGGTGTGTCAGCAGAGGAGGTTTGTTTAATTGTTTCTTTTTGTTTTTCATTTGGACGAAATTGTCTTTTACTTAATGACTGACTTAATCTGGTAAATAATATATTTAGGTTAACTACATCAACGCACATGCAACTTCGACATTGGTTGGTGATTTGGCTGAGGTAAATGCTGTAAAGAAGGTATTCAAAAGCACGGATGGGATCAAAATGAACTCGACCAAGGTGAATTACCTATTTTGTCCTTTGCAAAATTTTCACATGTCCATATTGACATCATTGATTGGATATTTGGATCTTTTTTTTTTCTATTGTTTCAGTCTATGATTGGACACTGCTTAGGTGCAGCCGGAGGTCTAGAAGCCATTGCTAGCATTAAAGCCATTCAAACCTCGTGGCTTCATCCTACCATTAATCAATTTGTACGTTTTAATTTTGTATATTTTAACTCTTGTTTTATTTTTCTATCTTTTTATGATTTCGTAACATGGCATGTTATTTATCTTTTGTGATATTGTAGAACCCAGAGCCTGCAGTTGAATTTGACACAGTTGCAAATATAAAGCAACAACATGAAATCAACGTTGGTGAGTTTCTTGTGGTTTATGCACCTTTTTTTTTTGTCATGATTTGTGGTGAGTTATGAGTTGACTAATTCAAACTAATATTATTATTATTATTCTGTGCAGCAATTTCAAATTCGTTTGGATTTGGTGGACATAACTCTGTTGTGGCGTTCTCTGCATTTAAACCTTGAATTTATGAAAGAACAATCTAGACGTGAGATTTTGAGTCAACAACATTTGGAGGCTAGCATTGAGTAATAAAAGTTGAGACAGTTTGTAGTGGCTTTTGGAAATTATGTAATTTGGTTTTTGTTTTTGAAAAATGCATTTTGTTTACTCATCTTATATGGACATGGATTATATATTTTAATACTAAATGAAGAGGGCCAAATGAAGAGGGCCTAATAGTGCCTATCATTGCTTAAACGATGAGTTAAGAAGAATGAAAGCTTTGGTATCGAGATAAAACTTTGTTCAATTCTTATGAAGAGAATAATTAAAAGATCCAAAATTAAGTCAACAAAGCATTTAAATTTTGGCACCCTAATTTGAACACCGTAGATACTTTAAACAAATTGAAAGTATATATTATGCTCACTGAGAGTTATGTCATTAATTAGTGTAACGATTTCAAGTTTATTTCGTCTTATAGAGGTTTTACCAGTAAATATGTGTTAAATAGTTTATTTCGTCTTAAAGAGTTATGTCATAATTTGTTTCGATTCATTGCAAACATATGATATCCATCTTGCTTTTCTAGAATACATTTAGTTGTTTATATTATAATAGTTTGGGTATTTCATACAAATCTGAGCCTAATATGAAGAATACCTTCTATTGAAAATCAGATATAGACAAATGTTCTGTTTGTTCATAGATGGTTATTTTGCAGAATTATTATTTCAATATAAAAACATGTTTATTAAAATAAAATCTAATTTATTATAAAGGTTTTTCACCAATCAAAGAGAGTAATCAAGATAAAGAGAGTCGAAGCATAATTTAAGAAAAATAAAGTCTCGATCTGTAACAAAATGTAATTCTCAAAGCAACAACACCAATCTCCATTTAAGAAAACCAAATATCCAAGATTAAGAGTAGAAACTAACATATAATTCCAAATGAAAAACAAAATGCGATGAGAAGGGTTGTGGTCACTCAGACAAACAGATTAGGCCTTGAAGCTTTGTAAGTGGTCTTCAGTTTTCTAGTTGGAGGTCTAACCTTCTTGAACACCAATGGGAACTTGATCTTGGAGTTATGGAATTGTTTGGTGGATTCTCTCTTGCAAAGCTTAGCAGGAATGGTAGCTGTCTTGATCACCTGAATGCAATGATGACGCACCCTGTGGCGAGAAGCCATCTCAGTGTACATCTGCTCAACTCCCCCATTAAGGGTTGTGTCCCTGTACTCCTTGTACATGTTATGGTATCCAGTTCTCGATTGATACCTCAACCAGATACCATAGTTCTTAATAGTCGTTGGGTTTTTCTCAAAAATCTGTACATGTAGAACAAATATTATGTAATGAAGTATATGATTTCAGCACAAAACCAATAAAAAAAATAGAGTATTAGTATTACCTCATTAATGGCAAGCATCTGACCATTGCTCTTCTTCACCTTCTTTAGTTTCCTGAGGAAGTACCTGATTTCCAACACCATACAATGATTATCGATCCATGTAATAAACAATCAAAATACAAAAGTATGTGTGTATAACATGTAATTCATTGGATCGAGAGCAAAAAAGGTGAAATGAGATTATCGATGTGTACCAGAACTTGCTCTTAGCACGGACTTCGTTGGTAGCCCAAAGCTTCATACGATAGATCTTCGGATGTTCATCTGTCTCCGTCGGTAGGGCTCTGCCTACAACCTGAAACTGATGGAACTGCAACGAAGACAACGGAATAAACAATCAAATGTCAGCATTCCATAACTCTGCTATACAAAATTGCAATCTAGAAAAGAAAACACCGTAGTTTGTTCAAGCGATAACAGGTAAAACTAAAAATTGAGATTAGGTTTAATCTGGAGAAATCAATTTAAGAGATAAACATGAAGAATACTAACTTTGTAACTCATTTTCCGAAGCTCGAGCTGCTCTCTCGATCGATCCTTGCACAATTTCTGTGCGTGTTGCGTTAGAGGCGCTGAAGAGTGAAGGAGATGAATCTAGGGTTTATATTTTATTAAATATACGAGCTTAGAAGTTAGAACTTACAAGGCTATGCTATCGTGGGCCGGCCCATTTCAGAAAATAGAAAAACAACATAAAAGTGTTTATAAAAGATATTAATTTTGTATTTATACTTTTGTTATAGTTATAGTTAGTTATGTTGGGAATAAACCTTAAATTAACGTAATCACCTATTCAGAATGTTCAATTTAATATCCTTGACTTAGGGTTCTAGCTTCAATCATTTATATATATATATATATATAGAGGTTCATTTGAGACCACTTATATTTTATGAGACATGGGGACCAAATCTTAACCTTTGATCAAAACTGATCTTGTGGCTCATAAAAAAACGTGATTAACCCTAATTAATCTAATTGATTAGTTAACGAGGGGTAGATTAGTCACTAGGTTAAATTTTAGATGATCAGATCTGATTCAATGTTAGCGTTATCTTCATGTCATCAAGAAATCACCGGCTTCGATTCTTCTACCAAGATATTCGCTGGATCAACATGCATTGTTCTTCAATTCACTCCGATCAATCTTCTATCTCCTTAAATCTTTTATTCTTTCAACCGATAATCAATTTGATTTGGACATTGATCGAACAATGCTAAATAATAGTTATTAAAGTTGCGATTTTTGTGCTTTTTGAGTTCATGTTCTTCATTCTTCTACATCTGCAATTGATAATCTGAGTGATTGAAGTTTATTTTCATCTATCGACACCAATAATTCATTACAAGATTGTTATCGATTTTAGCTCTGTGATCATCGATTTCATCCAAGGTAGAGGTTCAAGTGTTCAATCGATTTCTACTTATCTTCATCTTCAACAATTGCTAACGATCTTTCAAACTGTGATTTTTACTCTACATCACGATTTCATCAATTGATCAAGGTTTGAGTTTTCTTCTCTGTGTTTTCATTGCTTTCATTGTTACTTGCATATAACATGTTCAATTGTTAACCTTGTAACATGAACTGATTGACTCATCAAGCTACTAGTCATTTCTCCAATTAATATATATATATATATATAATTCATGATTTCAGCAATCAAACATCATATTGATTGATTGAAATCAATTATTGTTCTTGAGAAAATTCTCTTAAACTATACATGCATTCTACCTGTTTGATGAAATTTCTGAATGAATAAAGATTCTGATGTATCACCCCCTCCTTTCTATAAATAAAGTCCTCTTTAAGAATGAGTATACTTTCAAAATATGAGTTAGTATTGGAGTAAAATAATTCAATATTGACTAATCTTATTAAATTTACCTTAGTTTTGTTAAAGTATGTCATTTTCTTTAAACACAGATGGTTAGAGATGTATTTTACCACACTTTTTTTCAATATGCTCTTGTTAACCTGTAGGAAATGGGTTGTACTAAAAAAATATTAGATGCTATTAAATAAATTATTGTTCTTCTAAAGCTAGTATATGTTAACAATGAGTTATTTTATGATTAATTTCATAAGAATGTATATTGTTTTGATTATATCCATTGGATACATACCATCAGTGATATGTTATTACATGATGTGATTCTCTACTAGTGTATATTATTCTGATTAGACTAACTTAATTCTATCATTGAAATGTTATGAATATAATTTTGTAAATCTTAATCCATCTGAAGTTTGAATCACTTGTAAAAACATTGTATTTATTTTAATTCATATCTATTCTGAAATGTTCATTCATTTTTGTTGCAGAGAAATTTAGTTAATGAAGCTCAGCTTGAAAGGAACTTGAATGTTTCAAATTAGAAGTTCTTACGACATATGTTGAGATTAAAGAACATGTAATATCTTAGTGAAAGGTTGAGGTTAGTCACAGTCCTCCTTGTCAGTTGCATGTTAAGTAAAAGATGCATTGACTAGTTTTGCATGAAGTAGAACAGGTTCAGGTTAGTCATAATCCTCCTTGTCATGTAATTTTTTACTCTATTCATTAAAACCTGACTGAACTATAATGTTGACATTATACCATGTGTTAAATATATCTTATAGTATTAACCATAACTAGAATATTATGCTACAAACTAGAACATTACACCACGAAGTAGAATTTATGACTTTGTTTCAATAATAATTGACATCGTTAGTGTGTTTAATGTTATACATTTCTTTTATCTGGTTTTCTATAGAAACCAACTCTTTAATACAATGAAATGGTTTTTTTATTTCAAACAAAAAAAGATTTAAGATGTTTTTTTAGCATAAATTTGTTTAAATATATATAGCACTACATATTTTCATAATTAGAACAATACTATGTTTAGTGTTTTATGTTAAGTATTGGTGATTCATATATTCTCCATCATGAGGAAAATCAATCGGAAACCCAATGTAATTTTGTTACCAATATCAATTATTCAGTTATTCTTATAGAATATTGATCATAAATTTATTAATTCTAATTATCAACATCGTGTTGCTGATTAGTTCATGTTACCGCATATTTTCTTATAGAATATTGAACATACATTTATGATTAAAGTCATATGAATGCACATTATTTTTATTATATGTTAATGTGGTGGTATATTGTTTTTTGTAGTTCTAAGTGAAAAGGTTGCAGCGCAATATGGCTCTTGCAAACAAATCATTTGACCTCATGGTTATTTCTTTTGGATACCAGAAGTTGAAAGGAACTTGAATGTTTGAAGCTAGACTTTTTCAACTATAAGTATTGAGATTAATGGATATGTAATAGATTTTATATGTCACAAACATGTAATAGATTTTTTATGGTTTTTGGTGCATTGTTATTTGACTATAACTTGATAAGACTTTTTGAGATTCATATTCATCCTTTTGTCTAACAAGGTAACCAGATGATGAAGATTTATGATACTATCTTGAAATGTTGTTCTCAAATTATCAATGGTTTTCTAATCATTGAGATTCTTTGTTTTAGTTTCATTGACTTTTGGCTTTTGATTTTTCCATTTATTCAATTCATGTACATAAACAAAATTAATATAGATACTCAAGATTCAACAATATTATGAAAAATATGTCTTTATAAACAACGCATTAATAATTAAACTAACAACATTCTTGTAACGTTAACTCTTAATTCTATAATATTACATATTCTAAAATTATAATATGACACATAGTTTTAGAATATGACACATAATTCTAGAATATGACACATTACCTCAGTATTAATAAAGTGATATCACAATACTTTCCAAAGAGGTTCAGAACAAATTGTTTCCAAAGAAAAGAAAAATGTATAAAATCATATATTACATATTATTTAACAAAATGTTCGAATACATAACACAAATTGAATATCAACATTTATAGATCTTATATACTAAAATTACAACTATATTGTCATATATACTTGTTTCGTATTCTATTGATCCGTCTTCGGTCGGTTGACGATCTATCAGACGAGATACCGTGAACTAAGACTTTTTTCCTTATCTATTTTTGATGGTAAACATTGTTGTACATTCTTTCCTTTAGGACAAAAACTCATTTTGCCTTAAATTTGGTAATTTCTTCATTTCCCTGCATCAAAAAATAAAACATGCTTTTGTTAAAACAATAAAACTATGATATAAAGAAGAAATTTATTCTCAAACAAAAAATTATGTTCCAAACCTATTATAAAATAAAATGTAATGATACAATATTTCTAAAATCCTAAAAATTTAAAAGAATGAAAAATCATTTAACAAGCAATTTACAATTAAGGAATTGCATGTTGTTATTTCCAGGTACAATCACAATATGATAAAATACTTCACAAAAATTTCAAAACATGTTATTTCCAAAAAAATGTAAAGTCTAAAATCATATATTACACAATAGTTAACAAAAAGGTTGAAAGCAGCTTGTTTCCAACAAAATCAGAATGTTTAAAATTAGATTACGACAGACAATTTTAGAATATTTCACATAAGTTGATACTATATCAAATATTATCATAATATTACACATTACTTCACTAGAAGGTTCAAAGAAAATAGTTTCTAACAAAATATTAATGTCTAGAATACTTTATCTATACTTGGTTTGTTTATTAATACTGAATTTATCCGTCGAGCCTTACAATTATCTTTTCGTTAAGCCTTTGGCTATACCTAAATCGTTCCTGGTTTCTAATAAGATCAAAATGTCTAGAATATTTATACATAAATACCTATATCACAATATTTTTACGACAAAATGTCTCGAAAATTTAGTAAATAGTATCATAATCTTACAAAACCAGAATACATAATGCCTAGATTTTTCTAATAATACTTATCAACATGATACTATTGTGTTAAAGTTTGTACCTTTTCCTTGAAGTTGGTGTTCTAATGACATGCTAGATTTAAAAGTTAAATCCTTCTTCTTTGTTGTCTTTTTTTTTCTTTTAATTTCTTCATTATTTTAGTTTTATATGCATCAATAAATTATTGTTAATGTAAATAATTCCATAATATTAAGAATATAGATTCATATTAAAAGTTACAATTGCACGTCAATGAAAAATAAAACAAACCAATATACTATGTTGTTAAATCAATTAAAACTAAAGTAAAATATCTGAATACTTACGTAAATTGATTACTTATGTCAAACGTTATTAATACTCTAAGAGTAATTAGGATTATAGACCAAAATAGAATATCAGAATACTAGTGTTGTTATAAACCTGGACACATATTGAAACTTAACATTGTATAACATCAATGATATCCAATTAGTCTTGTTCTAAATTTTGTTCTAGAATATCTAATACATAATTTGATGCTATTCTTCAACAATTATATATAAATGTTTGGTTTAAACTTTTCTGGAATACTAACTCTAATTTCAAGGAATCAAAATAATAACTTTAAAATTTAATGAAATGATGCATAATTAGTTAGATTATCATAACAATTTTGTTGATTTTGAGTTTTCATAAGAACTCAAAATCTCTAATTAGAACACTTTTAAGTTACCTGTAGAGTTCAAATCTAAATGTAAATCTCTCAGGATTTATATTCTAGATGTAAATCTCTTTACAATTTCATATATTCTACATAAATATTCTATAAATATTTATAAGCATAAAAATTGAATATATAACAAGTAATATACAATGTTGTTAAATCAATCATATCTGAAAACAAACAAACTTAACTTAATCACAAACATCAAATATTAGTAAAATTTACAACTTTACAACATACAAGAGATTTCATTAGCTACCAAATCAAAAAAATAAAACCAATAGTCAATGGATTTATAGGATTCAGAATCATATAACAATGTCTAGAATACTATATCAATCCCTATTTTACTAATTTAGCACTAGATCATGTCATTAACATATTAACATCTTAAATTAAAATTACAGTTCATCAATAAACAAATTGAAGACTATTAAGAAATTAAAAAAAGATAAAACCTAATTTATCAATTACTGAAACCTAAAATACCTACAATAGTTTTAACTTCTTCATGTTTTTGGATCTTTTAATTTATCAACATCAAACATTCTCCTAATAACGTATAAAGAGTTGTTCTTTGAATAATACATAAAGTTATGATAAAAGAAAATGTAAAATATTAGAATATTCTATATATATACATTAACTTTACATAATAAAGTCATTGGTGTATGAATTGGTTTTACTTATCAAAGTAAGCAGTAACATCTAGTTAATCAATAAAATAACATCTGAAATCAAATAATGAAGTAACACCTAGCTTAACAAATAAAAATACCAAGAATATTAAGTTATCAAAGACTATTTTACTAATATTTTTACTAGATCATCTAACTAATCAAACAAAGTAACATTTGAATGAAATTAAGAAGTACAATATGAATTATCAAACCAGAATACTCAGAATATAAAGTTATCCAACAATATTTCACTAAATTTTTACTAGATAATCTAATTACTCAAACAAAATAACATTTAAAATCAATTTAAGAAGTAAGTTATGTCTTATCAAATTAAATTCATATAGAGATAAATTCGATGATTGTAACACATTAACTCAAAATCACACACTAAGATAAAATTGTGAAGAGATTATAGTATTATACATTACCTAGAATAACTCTAGATGCAAAATCTAAATCCAATTATCCAGAATAAGCCATTTGCTGGAATAACAAACTTTAATTTCTTTTATTTAGGAATGGTTGATGATCCAAAACTTGATATGGTTTCAGAATCAGAATCACAAGGTTGAAAATCCAAATGAGAATGAATCATAAATTGTGTTAAATCAAAATGCCTAGAATAGTTATGTATTAGACCTTATTTCAATGTATGTGTACTGCATTATCTAATAAATCAACAAAATAACATAAGAACTTAAATTTTACTAATCATAATACTTAGAATATTACATATTTTAAATTAGAATATGATATATAGTTTTAGAATATATGCCATTACTTCATTATTTTGACTAAAAACTATTCTATAATCAGAACACAGAGTTTTATAGAATATTTTATAGATGGATACATTAACTCAAAATTATACAGAGAGACAAATTTGCCGTTTATATCATAGTAACTCAAAATCACACGCGAAGATAAAACCATGAAGAGATTAGAGTATTATATGTCACCTAGAATAACTTTAGATGCAAAATTTGAATCTGATTGTGTATAATAAGCCATTTGCTGGAATAACAAGCGTTAGCTTCTTTTATTTAGGAATGGTTGATGATCTGAAACTTGATATGGTTTCAGAATCAAAATCACAATGTTGAAAATCCGAATGATAAGGAATTAGAAATTATGTTACATCATTTTGCCTATAATATTAATGTATTAAATCTTATTTCCATGTATGTACTGCATTATCTAATTAATCAACAAAATAACATTAGAACTCAAATTGTACTAATAATAATACTTAGAATATTACATATTTTAAATCAGAATATGACATAGAATTTCAGAATATATGACATTGCTTCATTATTAATCAAGAACTATCACAATACTTCACAAAAAGGTTCAAAGAAAAGTTGTTTCAAACAAAAGAAGAATTTCTAAAATCAGATATTACACATCATTTAACAAAAAAGTTCAAATCAAGTTGTTTCCAACAAAATCATAATGTCTAAAGCCATAATATGACACATAATTTCAGAATATTTCACATTAATTCATAGTAAAAGGTTTAAAGAAAGTAGTTTCTAACAAAATAACATCTAAAATCAACATAGGAAGCAAGACCTCACTTATCAAATCAAAATATGTATAATATCAAGTTAGCTAGCACAAATTTACTTGTCTTTCACCAGATCATCTAATTAATCAAACAAAATAACTTCTAAAATCAAATTATATTTAAAATACCTGCAATCTGAAATGTGCGATTTGGTTCAATCTTCTCCCCAAAATATGATTCATTTGAACCATCGATAATCTATGATGAATGTGCGAATTCTGATGTTCTTCACTGCTAAAACTTGAATAAAAGGCTAGGGTTTTTCAATCCTATGGTTTTGTCGATGCTAGGGGTTTTTTGAATACTGGTCCATTCGTTTTCTTGATGATGATGGCGATTATTAGGGGATTTGGTTGAAAATCTATTGGATGAAGATTGACGAATGATTTTGATCGAGAAGAATTTGAAGGGGGAGAAGTATATGAATGAACTCAAAGAAATTAGGGAGAAGAACGATGTGAACGCTGAAGTGATCAGATCTAATCTATTGATGCTCGAGCGATTTCACAATCAAAATCAAAATGAAAGGATGATAAAACCAGAGCTTTCAAATCCGAATATGAAAGAAACAGAAGATATTGATGATTGAAAATGAATCAAACGAGTTTTAGTGTTTGTCTCGAGGGTTTTTAGGGTTTTATGAATCAAAATGAAGAAGATTTAGAAGAATACCGAGTGTTTTTGCGATCTGAATGAAATAGAATGTAAATTTCCATTACTGCCCCTCCATGCCTTATTCTAATCCCAAAGTTCCATTTAATTACAAAAATACCACCGCCTACTTGTGGTTCCTTGTGGTTTAATATGATTAAATTCCAACCTTTGATTATTCAAGATGAGTGGTCAAGATTTGGTCCCCTTGTCTCACAAAATACTATTGTCTCATATGAACCTAACCCTATATATATATATATATATATATATATATATATATATATATATATATATATATATATATAATCTCCAAGTGTGTAAAAACTTAGGTCGTAGGGAGTGGGCTCGACATCACGTAGGTGAACTCGGTGCACATCGCGTCTCGTCTTCGGAAGGTGCAACTCAGCATGGGTAGTCAGCAGCTTATAACCCTAGCTTATAACCGAGTTCAATATCCTCCGACAACCAATCATCAAACGACTATATTTTTATTTATTTATTTTCAATTTTAAAACCCTATAGATCACCCCTAAACACCATTTCATACCACTTTAAAATTTACTTATTTCTTATCTCTAAAAATGTATTCGTCGTCATCTTCTGGAATTTTTGAGGCCGTGTTAGAAACGACTATGGAGGTTGTTCAATCCGTTGAAGTAAACATAGAAGAATTGCATCAGAATGTCAAAAATGTAATGTGGATTAAAAAAAGATACATACAAGAAATCGTGAAGCTACTCACCAACGCCTCATGCATAATTATTTGATGAGCATGTGATTTTTCAAGACTACTTTTTTGACAGCGATTATGTATGCAAAAACATGTGTTTCATTGTATAGTCAACAACAGCACGGAAGCATGTTCATATTTTCAACAACGCACAGATGTTAGATGTACAATAGGTTTTACTCACTTACAAAAACGCACAGCTACACTTCGTCAACTAGCATATGTCACTTCCCCCTTATGCAGTAGATGAGAATCTTAGGATGTTCGTACGTGCTGCACGAGAAAGCATTCACAATTTTTACAACTATGTCATGAGATTGTATGATACATGATATTTATGTAAACCTACTTATAGTCATGCCCAACAATTATATGATCATCACACAAATGTGGATGGCTTCCCAATAATGTTAGGGAACCTAGATTGCCTCCACTGGGAATTGGGCAATTGTATGAATGCATATCAAGGTCAACACATCCAAGTTGATCATGGTTACCCAACCATCATACTTAAAGTTCTGGCATTACAATATTTGTGGATATGGCATACCTTCTATGGTTCTACAGGTTCCATGAATGACATAAATGTCCTTAACATGTCTTGTCTTAATGATAAAAAGAAGTTGAAGTTTAAGAAAGATCAAGAAAAGGCGATGACAGATTTTGAACAAACGTTTGGTTCTCTTAAAAACGTTGACATATACTAAAATACCATGCAATGTTTGTTGATGAGAAGAAAATGAGTGAGGTGATGCATACTTATATCATATTGCATACTATGATTCTCGAAGATTAATGAAATACAATACGTGAGTATAACCAAAACAAGATTGTTCCGCGGACACAAACAATTGAGGTTGGAAACGGATATTAGTTGGAAAGAAGAGAAATAATTCATAATGTTGAGATCAATTGAAATATCATCACAATGAATATACATGAGACATAACACAATCATCACCAAACATTACATATCACAACTGGTATTGTTCACATCAAGTACATTGTCTTAGGTTACATAATTCCAAAATATTAATAGTACGATGAGTGACATTACACAAAATAAATCCACACACTTGAAGGTTCTTCTGCTTAACGGTTACCTGAGAATACAAGTTATTTTGAAAACGGTCAACATATATAATGTTGGTGAGTTCATAAGCATGTTTGATTGAAAAGTTTTGTATGGTTCGTAAAACACCAAAAATCCGATATTTTATGTAAAGTAGTTTGAAGGTAATGTATCAAAATCAAGTATTAATGCATGTGTGTTTGCTGCTTTTGGAATGTATCAATAACAACAATGTAATCCAGATAAAAACCCTGTATTTTCTTATGTAAGTAGAAGGTAATGTATAAATGTATTTCTCCCAGAAAATCCGATATTTTCTGCTTATAAAAGTATCGTAATCATAAAATTTCCAAGATCGAGTATCGTTGTATGTATGTTTTTAGTATCGTCTAGATTTGTATGAATATACCGAAATCTTTGATGAAGTTAGTCTCTAAGTGAGCCGTTACAACCATGCTTGATATTGACTAATTCACCTGTCTTGGCGTTTTCAGGCGCCGGTTTTGATGTAGGTAAGGTTTGTCGCCCTAGACTGGCCTAGTCTAGCTGTAGCGAACAGCTAAGGCGTGGGGGTCACCCTGTATAGATCTATACACAAACTCCCGCTCTCCCTCCAGGAAACTCTGGTTATAACTACAGGCTACGATTGTACACTCAAAAGTGCCAACCGACAAGTCTCACTAGATCCTTAACTTTTCACGATTGTTATGTGTTTCACCATGTTTAATGTTTACGTGAATGTTGTATGTTTTCAAATCCAAAGGTATGTATATGAATGTATGAAGTTCAATAATTCTGTAGAGGAATAGCTAAGATCCACTAAGCATGTGATTTTTAGTCCAAGCCCAATTAGCATGTAAATGGACCACTAAGGCCCAATTAATATGTAAAAGGGTAATTTAGGCCCAATAGGCATGAAAATGGAACACTAAGGCCCAATAAACATGTGATCCATAGTTCAGACCCAAATTAACATGTAAATGGGCCGCAGGGCCCAATAAACACGTCATGGAAAATATTAGGCCCAATATAGACTTAAATGGGCCCTTAAGGCCCATTGGCCATGTAACGAGAGTATTAGGCCCAATAAAAATTGTTATCGATGTATTTCGTCCATTCGTTATTATTTCGTTGTTTGTTTTAGCTCGAGGTTTAGCTAGACAATAAAAATATCTAATTTTTGTAACAGGGACACTTTTGGCCCACTAGACCGAAAATATACATTTTAGTCACATATTTGGAAAATTTGACACTTTAGATCCCTTAAGACTAAAAGTCTTCAATTTATGGGCTTACCTCAAATATATTGACCATTTGTGGCCCATTTTGGTTAAAGTTTTACTTTCGGCCCCAAAATTCATAATTATTTACAATTTCGGCCCAACCAAATATAATTTAACATTTTTGACCCAAATACATCTAAATGAATCTTTTTGGCACAAATATGTAAATTTTGCTGTTTTCGACCCATTTCTACAAAAATTACATTTTCAGCCCATTTTTCATAAAAATGACAATTTCGGCCCAATTTAAAATAATATTTTTGGTCCAATTTCTACTAGAGTGTCATCTTTAGCCCCTAATTCCGCATATTTACATTTTTAGCTCAATTTTGTATCAAATGACAATTTTATCCATAAAAATCAAGATTTTTACATTTTAGGCCCAAGGGAACCGTAATGGCCCATATTATGGCCCATTATGCGAAAATTTTACTTTTAGTCCCCTTTAAAGTCATAAATATCATAAAGACCCATTTTTAAAAGAAAATGACTCTTGTGACCCTTATAAAAACCGTAAGTGGTAAAAGTTATCCCAACCTTTTGTTTACTTGTCAAAAATGATCCTTATACAAGATTTTTGTTTTGTTTTTCACATCTTAAGCATGTATAAAACCTTTATATTTGTAGTATGTTGACTAGTATGTTTTAGTTTATGATTCACACCCATTTTTGTTAGAGATTTCGAGATATGTCAAGCTTTTGTACATTTTCACAAGAATAACCAAGAAAATCACACATAACATGCATAAATACATAGATCTACACATAAATACTTGTATTCTCCCCCAAAAACATGTAAAAACGGAAAACAAGGGGGTATGAACTCACCTTTGCTTTGATGTTTCGGTTTTAAAGAAGAAATGGAAGAAGATGATGTGATTTTCGATCCTAGCAAGCTTCTTGAGGGGATTTTCGAACTTAGAGGTGTTCTATAGAGTTAGATCATGAAGTAAAGCTATGTAAGAAAGGGTTCTTAACATTAATATGGAAAGTAGATGTTTGTGTTTAATAACAACTTACCAAAGGTTGAAAAACTTGATGAAGATCCTTGAAACACAACCCAAAATTTCGAGATTCTTGATGGAAGAAGGAGGATGATCTTGAAAGTATTTTGGAGAGAATTTGAAAGTGTGTGTGTGTGTTGCTAGCTCTCGGACATGAGTAGAAGAAGAGAGGGGTGAGGATGTGATGGATACCTAGATGCATGAGATGTATGGATTATTTAATGGTTAAATTGCATGGAAGTCCATCATGTAATAATGATGTGTCTAATGCTAGTTAATCCTCTTATTTCTTTTTTTTAAATACTATATGAGCCGAGAATGGGCTAGGAGGAAAGAGGATGAAGAAATTTGGGCCTTCTCTTGACTTGTTCGAATTTATGAAGCCCAAAAATAATTTTTCGGCCCATTGGGCCCTTAGGAGGGTTCACGGCCCAATATGGTACAAAGGAATGAGTTTATGGCCCATTAGGGCTAATTAATTCATTTATGGCCCAATAAGGCTCCTTAGGGTTAGAATGAATCAAACTAGGCCCAAATGGTCCAAAATGTTATAGATTTATGAATTGGGTCCAATTAGAATCCAAATAGGGTTTCTAAGCCCAATATAGTTGAATTGAATGCTTATTGGTTCATTAGACCCAATAAGGAAATCCTAGTCCATAATGAACTTGAACCGAGATCTCTAGGGTTTTCAACTCCCAGTTGACTATTTGAATACTTTGTATAGAGTTTTGAACTTTAATTGTGAATCTTGACTAAGTTTGTGGTCATAGAATGAACATAGTGTACGGTATCAAGTTAGAGTTACAAGTATCATCATAGATGACGTTTACATGATCACAGAATTTCCTGGCAAAAATGCCAATTGTGACATCATCCCCCCGTTAGAGGGAATTTCGTCCCGAAATTCTTTTGAAACTAGGATTATGAAGGAGAGAATAAGTGAGGGTACTTCTGCTTCATTTGATCTTCGCATTCCCATGTGAATTCCGGTCCACATTTTGCGTTCCATTGAACCTTCACAATCGGAATGCGGCTCTGCTTCGTACGCTTCACTTCCCTATCCAATATCTCAACTAATTCTTCGACGAACATGATATTCTCGTTGATCTCGATCTCTTCTAGATGAATAACAAGAGTTTCATCTGATAGGCACTTCTTCAGATTCGAGACGTGGAACACAGGGTGTACGTTGTTGAGCTCGGCAGGTAACTGCAACTTATAAGCCACTGGACCAATCCGGGCAAGAATCTCGAACGGTCCAATGTATCGCGGGTTCAGTTTTCCTCGTTTCCCGAAACGGATCATTCCTTTCCAGGGAGAGACTTTCAATAGCACCTGATCCCCGACTTGAAACTCCAGAGGCTTTTTCCATTTATCAGCATAACTCTTCTATCGGTCTCGTGATGCTTGAAATCGGGCTTTGATTTGGACTATCTTTTCGGTAGTTTCACGAATAATCTCGGGCCCTGTTAAAGTACTGTTCGGTGTTTGCCCTTTTGCTAGCTGAGAGTCACCTACCTCAGCCCAACATAGAGGTGATCTGCATTTGCAACCATAAAGAGCCTCAAAAGGAGCAACCTTGACATTTGTGTGATAACTGTTGTTGTATGAGAACTCGATTAGTGGTATATGGGTATCCCATGACTTGCCGAAGTCTATCCCACATGCTCTAAGCATATCCTCAAGTGTCTGGATGGTTCGTTCACTTGACCGTCAGTTTGAGGGTGGTAAGCAATGCTCATGTGTAGTTGTGTTTCCATAGCCTTCTGAAGTGACTGTCAAAATTCTGAAGTAAATCCGTTATCCCGACCCGGGATAATAGATACTGGTACTACATGGAGTCTCACGATCTATTTGATATAGGTCCATGTTAATCTTTCCATCTTGTTTGATTCCTTTATTGGCAGGAAATGGGCAGATTTGGTTAACCTATCGACGATCACCCAGATAGCGCCCAATTCAACTCTTATAACAATAAGCTTCGTCTTTTGACTTCGAGAGTTTTATCCCATCCACGCAATGTTCCCTTCGCGATATTCTCCAGCTTTGATACCTTCAAGGCTGGTCGTAGGTGTTGACAGTGTTTTGTTCTTGCTTCGTGAGCAGACGAGTATGTTATCGATGAAAATAATTAAAAAGGCTGACTAGGAATGGTTGGGAGAACTCGATTCGTAGGGTCCATGAATACCGTGGGGGCATTCGTTAGACCGAAGGGTATCACAACGGATTCGAAATGGTCGTATCAAGTTCGGAAAGCAGCTTTTGGAATGTCCTCTCCTCGGACTCGGAGCTGTTGATAACCGCATCTTAGATCTATTTTGGAGAAGTAACTAGCTCCTTGAAGCTGATCAAATAGGTCGTCAATCCGAGGAAGTGGGTATCGGTTTTTGATAGTGAGTTTATTCAAGTCCCTAAAACCGATGCACATTCTGAAGGATTCGTCTTCTTTGACGGACAAGACCGGAGCTCCCCAGGGTGAGAAGCTTGGTCCGATGAATCCTTTGCTCAACAATTTTCTTAATTGACTGGATAACTCCTGAATTTTCGGCGGAAGCTAACCTGTAGGGGGAATTGGCAATTGATGTGGCTCCGGGTATGAGGTCGATTCGAAATCCAACCTGTCTTTCTGGGGGTATTCCCGGAAGGTCTTCAGGAAATAAATCCGGAAAATCGCATGCCACTGGGATGTCTTAAATGTTGATTTCTTCTTTGGCTTTGTCTACAACAGGAGCGAGGAACGCATGGTTCTTCATGTGCAGGCACTTCTGTGCTTTGATGCGCAAGATGTGACGGAGATTGACGTCCGGCTTATCGCCGTTAGATGATTAGGGTTTCTTGGTTAGGGAGGTGAAGGCAAACGGCCTTCTCATGACATATAATGTCGGCATGGTGGGGTTAACCAATCCATGCCTATAATCACAATAAGGCTCCTAATATCTACTCGACATCGAATTGATTGAGGATGAATGATTATTTAACATGAGAGTGCACCCTATATATATACATTTTTTTGGTTAATTCGTTTTTCCCATTAGCCATTTCCACCATGACGGCTTCGTTTAGCTTCTGGGGTTGTTGTTTTAGCAAGTGTTTGAATTTGTTACTAACGAAACTTCGCTCGGCTCCACTATTGAATAAGATGTAAGCGAAAGAGTTGTTAGGTGAGAACGTACCAGTGACAACCGTCGGGTCTTGGACTGCTTCACCTTGACCCAAGGTCAGGACTCTTCTTGGTCCTCTTGCTCCTTGATTGTTAGCCTTGGGGCAATTGCGCCTGAAGTGACCGGTTCCTCCACACCCATAGCAGGTGTCACTGGCCCCCGAATTGGCGTTGTTGTTACTGTTATTGCGATTGTTGTTGTTGTTGTTGTTGCTTGGCTGTTGATTCTGTTGTGGATAAGTTCTACAGTATCTGGTAGTGTGACTCTTTCGGTTGCATCTATTACAATACGGATTCTGACAGGCTCCCTTATGATGGAGATTGCACTTGTTGCATTTTGGAAGGCTTCCAGCGTATGGTCTCGCTGCTGTTGATGTAGTAGGTGTCATGGTCGTATGGACAACAAAAACATGTTGTTTCTTCGAGGACCCTTGAGTTGGTTGTCCCTTTCTCTTACTCCCAGGCTTTTGCTTCCTACTCTTAAGCTTGGGGTTCGAAGTGCCTTGATAAGCTGTCACTTGTTGGTTTTCGTGCTCATTTCTTCGGCTGGAGTAGTCGATGCTATTTCCACCTCTGTTGGTGTTGTTTGCGTTGAGTTGTGCCATAACATCGGTTACAACAGCTGTTACAGCCGCTTGGAATGTAGCAGAGTCCATCTACAGGATTGGTGTCTCACGGGTGTGCTTGTTATTTCTGTGGGATGGCATTTTCCTGCTGCATGATGATAAGCCATATCGTAAGTAACCATCGTCATTCCTAGTTGTACTCTATAAATTTCGCGTTTTGTCGTATGATTCACATTGTTTCCATCTACATCTCTATGAGGTATTTACGGTAGTAGGTAATCGCAGTTTTTGCACAAAGTTTTAGTCTGTCCATAGAGTTTATAGATTATTTTGGTTTCGAGATCCTTGAGTAACTAACGGTTTCGAGGGTTCGGTTGTTCGTGAGTATGTGAGTGCATAGAATCAATATGTAATAAAAGTAGGAGAACGCATAACAGAATACAACATCATGCGAAAAATATATAGCCGTTTTCATTAATGAAAACCTTTCGGGTACATGAAAATTTGCCTACCTAAGGCATACAATACATGAAATGATGTAAAATACGACAGAGTAACGACTCCATGAGTAGTGTAATCACTTAATCATGTCGCCGATAGTACATATAGTAGGACACAACAAGGCATCCTAGCAGTAGTGGTAGTAGACGAAGTTAATCTTGGTCGAAACGTCAAGGGTCTGATAGGTGATCAAATGGCGAAGTGTCATGCCACACGGTCGGCGAACTCGCTCATCTCCCTATTGACCGTGTCCCTCTCATATTCTGCTAGCTCTGCGCGGCCTTCTGTTGCCCAGAGTTGCTGCCTGAGGGCGGCAACCTCCTCCTCCAATTAACGTACACGAGCGGCTAAATCCTCCGGTGCTGCGGGGTGGTCCGGTGTCCTCTCCGAAGTGGGAGGCTCGTTGGGGACTTCTGTAATGTTCTCCCTTTCCTCCATTTCTTCCTCGGTTTCCCCGAAATCATGATTGGTCTCCACATATTCCTCAGGTCCTAGGCCTGGATCTTCTCCTGGAATCATGACAGGGTCTCCATCAAGCAATCCATTGGCCACTAGAGCCTGGTAGTAAAGAACACCTTATTGGTAGTCTTCCATGCTTACTGCACGAGAAACGGAGGGGTAAGGGGTGTGTGAAGAGTGTATATAGATAGTATTTTCAAATACTCCTATAGTATTTTTAATTGTTTAAGTTTGGTTCTATAAGCTCTTTGGATAATTAGATGGTAAGTTTTTGATTCATTGTCCATCACGATTACTCCCGAACACATGTTGGTCGTATTTTGAATGAATGTAGTTGATCAAGCTACATTCACCCCCAATACGACTACATAACTGCCCGGGTTTAATAGCGATGTTCAAATCCTCCAAAGACTTTTAATGTTCTTGTTGTGTTATTACTCTAAAATGCACACATAAGTATGTATTTTAATTATTATGTTCAGAGTAGTTTAGTCCCATTGTATTTATAGTTGCATATCTTGTATAGTTGGATATGCCAGTTCACTATAAACAATGCTCGGATACCAACCTGTCACACCCCCGAACCAGACGGCGGAAACGTCCGAGGGCTCGTGTGACTATCAATTGAAATATCATCACAATGAATATACATGAAACATAACACAATCATCACCAAACATTACATATTACAACTGGTATTGTTCACATCAAGTATATTGTCTTAAGTTACATAATTCCAAAATATTAATAGTACGATGAGTGACATTACACAAAATAAATCCACACACTTGAAGGTTCTTCTGCTTAACGTTACCTGAGAATTCAAGTTATTTTGAAAACGGTCAACATATATAATGTTGGTGAGTTCATAAGCATGTTTGATTGAAAAGTTTTGTATGGTTCGTAAAACACCAGAAAATCCGATATTTTCTGTAAAGTAGTTTGAAGGTAATGTGTCAAAATCAAGTATTAATGCATGTGTGTTTGCTGCTTTTGGAATGTATAAATAACAACAATGTAATCCAGATAAAAACCCTGTATTTTCTGATGTAAGTAGAAGGTAATGTATAAATGTATTTCTCCCAGAAAATCCGGTATTTTCTGCTTATAAAAGTATCGTAATCATAAAATTTCCAAGACCGAGTATCGTTGTATGTATGTTTTTAGTATCGTCTAGATTTGTATGAATATACCGAAATCTTTGATGAAGTTAGTCTCTAAGTGAGCCGTTACAACCATGCTTGATAATGACTAATTCACCTGTCTTGGCGTTTTCAGGCGCCGGTTTTGATGTAGGTAAGGTTTGTCGCCCTAGACTGGCCTAGTCTAGCTGTAGCGAACAGCTAAGGCGTGGGGGTCACCCTGTATAGATCTATACACAAACTCCCACTCTCCCTCCAAGAAACTTTGGTTATAACTACAGGCTACGAATGTACACTCAAAGGTGCCAACCGACAAGTCTCACTAGATCCTCAACTTTTCACGATTGTTATGTGTTTCACCATGTTTAATGTTTACGTGAATGTTGTATGTTTTCAAATCCAAAGGTATGTATATGAATGTATGAAGTTCAATAATTATGTAGAGGTATATCTAAGATCCACTAAGCATGTGATTTTTAGTACAAGCCCAATTAGCATGTAAATGAACCACTAAGGCCCAATTAATATGTAAAAGGGTAATTTAGGCCCAATAGGCATGTAAATGGACCACTAAGGCCCAATAAACATGTGATCCATAGTTCAGACCCAAATTAACATGTAAATGGGCCGCAGGGCCCAATAAACACGTCATGGAAAATATTAGGCCCAATATAGAATTAAATGGGCCCTTAAGGCCCATTGGCCATGTAACGAGAGTATTAGGCCCAATAAAAATTGTTATCGATGTATTTCGTCAATTCGTTATTATTTCGTTGTTTGTTTTAGCTCGAGGTTTAGCTAGACAATAAAAATATCTAATTTTTGTAACAGGGACACTTTTGGCCCACTAGACCGAAAATATACATTTTAGTCACATATTTGGAAAATTTGACACTTTAGATCCCTTAAGACTAAAAGTCTTCAATTTATGGGCTTAATTCAAATATATTGACCATTTGTGGCCCATTTTGGTTAAAGTTTTACTTTCGGCCCTAAAATTCATAATTATTTACAATTTCGGCCCAACCAAATATAATTTAACATTTTTGACCCAAATACATCTAAATGAATCTTTTTGGCACAAATATGTAAATTTTGCTGTTTTCGACCCATTTCTACAAAAACTACATTTTCAGCCCATTTTTCATAAAAATGACAATTTCGGCCCAATTTAAAATAATATTTTTGGTCCAATTTCTACTAGAGTATCATCTTTAGCCCCTAATTCCGCATATTTACATTTTTAGCTCAATTTTGTATCAAATGACAATTTTTATCCATAAAAATCAAGATTTTTACATTTTAGGCCCAAGGGAACCGTAATGGCCCATATTATGGCCCATTATGCGAAAATTTTACTTTTAGTCCCCTTTAAAGTCATAAATATCATAAAGACCCAATTTTAAAAGAAAATGACTCTTGTGACCCTTATAAAAACCGTAAGTGGTAAAAGTTATCCCAACCTTTTGTTTACTTGTAAAAAATGATCCTTATACAAGATTTTTGTTTTGTTTTTCACATCTTAAGCATGTATAAAACCTTTATATTTGTAGTATGTTGACTAGTATGTTTTAGTTTATGATTCACACCCATTTTTGTTAGAGATTTCGAGATATGTCAAGCTTTTCTACATTTTCACAAGAATAACCAAGAAAATCACACATAACATGCATAAATACATAGATCTACACATAAATACTTGTATTCTCCCCCAAAAACATGTAAAAACGGAAAACAAGGGGGTATGAACTCACCTTTGCTTTGATGTTTCGGTTTTGAAGAAGAAATGGAAGAAGATGATGTGATTTTCGATCCTAGCAAGCTTCTTGAGGGGATTTTCGAACTTAGAGGTGTTCTATAGAGTTAGATCATGAAGTAAAGCTATGTAAGAAGGAGTTCTTAACATTAATATGGAAAGTAGATGTTTGTGTTTAATAACAACTTACCAAAGGTTGAAAAACTTGATGAAGATCCTTGAAACACAACCCAAAATTTCGAGATTCTTGATGGAAGAAGGAGGATGATCTTGAAAGTATTTTGGAGAGAATTTGAAAGTGTGTGTGTGTGTGTTGCTAGCTCTCGGACATGAGTAGAAGAAGAGAGGGGTGAGGATGTGATGGATACCTAGATGCATGAGATGTATGGATTATTTAATGGTTAAATTGCATGGAAGTCCATCATGTAATAATGATGTGTCTAATGCTAGTTAATCCTCTTATTTCTTTTTTTTTTAAATACTATATGGGCCGAGAATGGGCTAGGAGGAAAGAGGATGAAGAAATTTGGGCCTTCTCTTGACTTGTTCGAATTTATGAAGCCCAAAAATATTTTTTCGGCCCATTGGGCCCTTAGGAGGGTTCACGGCCCAATATGGTATAAAGGAATGAGTTTATGGCCCATTAGGGCTAATTAATTCATTTATGGCCCAATAAGGCTCCTTAGGGTTAGAATGAATCATTCTAGGCCCAAATGGTCCAAAATGTTATAGATTTATGAATTGGGTCCAATTAGAATCCAAATAGGGTTTCTAAGCCCAATATAGTTGAATTGAATGCTTATTGGTCCATTAGGCCCAATAAGGAAATCCTTGTCCATAATGAACTTGAACCGAGATCTCTAGGGTTTTCAACTCCCAGTTGACTATTTGAATACTTTGTATAGAGTTTTGAACTTTAATTGTGAATCTTGACTAAGTTTGTGGTCATAGAATGAACATAGTGTACGGTATCAAGTTAGAGTTACAAGTATCATCATAGATGACGTTTACATGATCACAGAATTTCCTGGCAAAAATGCCAGTTGTGACATCATCCCCCCGTTAGAGGGAATTTCGTCTCGAAATTCTTTTGAAACTAGGATTATGAAGGAGAGAATAAGTGAGGGTACTTCTGCTTCATTTGATCTTCGCGTTCCCATGTGAATTCCGGTCCACGTTTAGCGTTCCATCGAACCTTCACAATCGGAATGCGGCTCTGCTTCGTACGCTTCACTTCCCTATCCAATATCTCAACTGGTTCTTCGACGAACAGGATATTCTCGTTGATCTCGATCTCTTCTAGATGAATAACAAGAGTTTCATCTGATAGGCACTTCTTCAGATTCGAGACGTGGAACACAGGGTGTACGTTGCTGAGCTCGGCAGGTAACTGCAACTTATAAGCCACTGGACCAATCCGGGCAAGAATCTCGAACGGTCCAATGTATCGCGGGTTCAGTTTTCCTCGTTTACCGAAACGGATCATTCCTTTCCAGGGAGAGACTTTCAATAGCACCTGATCCCCGACTTGAAACTCTAGAGGCTTTCGCCATTTATCAGCATAACTCTTATGTCGGTCTCGTGATGCTTGAAATCGGGCTTTGATTTGGACTATCTTTTCGGTAGTTTCACGAATAATCTCGGGCCCTGTTAAAGTACTGTTCGGTGTTTGCCCTTTTGCTAGCTGAGAGTCACCTACCTCAGCCCAACATAGAGGTGATCTGCATTTGCGACCATAAAGAGCCTCGAAAGGAGCAACCTTGACATTTGTGTGATAACTGTTGTTGTATGAGAACTCGATTAGTGGTATATGGGTATCCCATGACTTGCCGAAGTCTATCCCACATGCTCTAAGCATATCCTCAAGTGTCTGGATGGTTCGTTCACTTGACCGTCAGTTTGAGGGTGGTAAGCAATGCTCATGTGTAGCTGTGTTTCCATAGCCTTCTAAAGTGACTGTCAAAATTCTGAAGTAAATCCGTTATCCCGACCCGGGATAATAGATACTGGTACTACATGGAGTCTCACGATCTATTTGATATAGGTCCATGTTAATCTTTCCATCTTGTTTGATTCCTTTATTGGCAGGAAATGGGCAGATTTGGTTAACCTATCGACGATCACCCAGATAGCGCCCAATTCAACTCTTATAACAATAAGCTTCGTCTTTTGACTTCGAGAGTTTTATCCCATCCACGCAATGTTCCCTTCGCGATATTCTCCGGCTTTGATACCTTCAAGGCTGGTCGTAGGTGTTGACAGTGTTTTGTTCTTGCTTCGTGAGCAGACGAGTATGTTATCGATGAAAATAATTAAAAAGGCTGACTAGGAATGGTTGGGAGAACTCGGTTCGTAGGGTCCATGAATACCGTGGGGGCATTCGTTAGACCGAAGGGTATCACAACGGATTCGAAATGGTCGTATCAAGTTCGGAAAGCAGCTTTTGGAATGTCCTCTCCTCGGACTCGGAGCTGTTGATAACCGCATCTTAGATCTATTTTGGAGAAGTAACTAGCTCCTTGAAGCTGATCAAATAGGTCGTCAATCCGAGGAAGTGGGTATCGGTTTTTGATAGTGAGTTTATTCAAGTCCCTAAAACCGATGCACATTCTGAAGGATTCGTCTTCTTTGACGGACAAGACCGGAGCTCCCCAGGGTGAGAAGCTTGGTCCGATGAATCCTTTGCTCAACAATTTTCTTAATTGACTGGATAACTCCTGAATTTTCGGCGGAAGCTAACCTGTAGGGGGAATTGGCAATTGATGTGGCTCCGGGTATGAGGTCGATTCGAAATCCAACCTGTCTTTCTGGGGGTATTCCCGGAAGGTCTTCAGGAAATACATCCGGAAAATCGCATGCCACTGGGATGTCTTAAATGTTGATTTCTTCTTTGGCTTTGTCTACAACAGGAGCGAGGAACGCATGGTTCTTCTTGTGCAGGCACTTCTGTGCTTTGATGCGCGAGATGTGACGGAGATTGACGTCCGGCTTATCGCCGTTAGATGATTAGGGTTTCTTGGTTAGGGAGGTGAAGGCGAACGGCCTTCTCATGGCATATAATGTCGGCATGGTGGGGTTAACCAATCCATGCCTATAATCACAATAAGGCTCCTAATATCTACTCGGCATCGAATTGATTGAGGATGAATGATTATTTAACATGAGAGTGCACCCTATATATAGATATATTTTTTTTTGGTTAATTCGTTTTTCCCATTAGCCATTTCCACCATGACGGCTTCGTTTAGCTTCTGGGGTTGTTGTTTTAGCAAGTGTTTGAATTTGTTACTAACGAAACTTCGCTCGGCTCCACTATTGAATAAGATGTAAGCGAAAGAGTTGTTAGGTGAGAACGTACCAGTGACAACCGTCGGGTCTTGGACTGCTTCACCTTGACCCAAGGTCAGGACTCTTCTTGGTCCTCTTGCTCCTTGATTGTTAGCCTTGGGGCAATTGCGCCTGAAGTGACCGGTTCCTCCACACCCATAGCAGGTGTCACTGGCCCCCGAATTGGCATTGTTGTTACTGTTGTTGCGATTGTTGTTGTTGTTGTTGCTTGGCTGTTGATTCTGTTGTGGATAAGTTCTACAGTATCTGGCAGTGTGACTCTTTCGGTTGCATCTATTACAATACGGCTTCTGACAGGCTCCCTTATGATGGAGATTGCACTTGTTGCATTTTGGAAGGCTTCCAGCGTATGGTCTCGCTGCTGTTGATGTAGTAGGTGTCATGGTCGTATGGACAGCAAAAACATGTTGTTTCTTCGAGGACCCTTGAGTTGGCTGTCCCTTTCTCTTACTCCCAGGCTTTTGCTTCCTACTCTTAAGCTTGGGGTTCGAAGTGCCTTGATAAGCTGTCACTTGTTGGTTTTCGTGCTCATTTCTTCGGCTGGAGTAGTCGATGCTATTTCCACCTCTGTTGGTGTTGTTTGCGTTGAGTTGTGCCATAACATCGGTTACAACAACTGTTACAGCCGCTTGGAATGTAGCAGAGTCCATCTGCAGGATTGGTGTCTCACGGGTGTGCTTGTTATTTCTGTGGGATGGCATTTTCCTGCTGCATGATGATAAGCCATATCGTAAGTAACCATCGTCATTCCTAGTTGTACTCTATAAATTTCGCGTTTTGTCGTATGATTCACATTGTTTCCATCTACATCTCTATGAGGTATTTACGGTAGTAGGTAGTCGCAGTTTTTGCACAAATTTTTAGTCTGTCCATAGAGTTTATAGATTATTTTGGTTTCGAGATCCTTGAGTAACTAGCGGTTTCGAGGGTTCGGTTGTGCGTGAGTATGTGAGTGCATAGAATCAATATGTAATAAAAGTAGGAGAACGCATAACAGAATACAACATCATGCGAAAAATATATAGCCGTTTTCATTAATGAAAACATTTCGGGTACATGAAAATTTGCCTACCTAAGGCATACAATACATGAAATGATGTAAAATACGACAGAGTAACGACTCCATGAGTAGTGTAATCACTTAATCATGTCGCCGATAGTACATATAGTAGGACACAACAAGGCATCCTAGCAGTAGTGGTAGTAGACGAAGTTAATCTTGGTCGAAACGTCAAGGGTCTGATAGGTGATCAAATGGCGAAGTGTCATGCCACACGGTCGGCGAACTCGCTCATCTCCCTATTGACCGTGTCCCTCTCATATTCTGCTAGCTCTGTGCGGCCTTCTGTTGCCCAGAGTTGCTGCCTGAGGGCGGCAACCTCCTCCTCCAATTAACGTACACGAGCGGCTAAATCCTCCGGTGCTGCGGGGTGGTCTGGTGTCGTCTCCGAAGTGGGAGGCTCGTTGGGGACTTCTATAATGTTCTCCCCTTCCTCCATTTCTTCCTCGGTTTCCCCGAAATCATGATTGGTCTCCACATATTCCTCAGGTCCTAGGCCTGGATCTTCTCCTGGAATCATGACAGGGTCTCCATCAAGCAATCCATTGGCCACTAGAGCCTGGTAGTAAAGAACACCTTATTGGTAGTCTTCCATGCTTACTGCGCGAGAAACGGAGGGGTAAGGGGTGTGTGAAGAGTGTATATAGATAGTATTTTCAAATACTCCTATAGTATTTTTAATTGTTTAAGTTTGGTTCTATAAGCTCTTTGGATAATTAGATGGTAAGTTTTTGATTCATTGTCCATCACGATTACTCCCGAACACATGTTGGTCGTATTTTGAATGAATGTAGTTGATCAAGCTACATTCACCCCCAATACGACTACATAACTGCCCGGGTTTAATAGCGATGTTCAAATCCTCCAAAGACTTTTAATGTTCTTGTTGTGTTATTACTCTAAAATGCACACATAAGTATGTATTTTAATTATTATGTTCAGAGTAGTTTAGTCCCATTGTATTTATAGTTGCATATCTTGTATAGTTGGATATGCCAGTTCACTATAAACAATGCTCGGATACCAACCTGTCACACCCCCGAACCAGACGGCGGAAACGTCCGAGGGCTCGTGTGACTATCAATTGAAATATCATCACAATGAATATACATGAAACATAACACAATCATCACCAAACATTACATATTACAACTGGTATTGTTCACATCAAGTATATTGTCTTAAGTTACATAATTCCAAAATATTAATAGTACGATGAGTGACATTACACAAAATAAATCCACACACTTGAAGGTTCTTCTGCTTAACGTTACCTGAGAATTCAAGTTATTTTGAAAACGGTCAACATATATAATGTTGGTGAGTTCATAAGCATGTTTGATTGAAAAGTTTTGTATGGTTCGTAAAACACCAGAAAATCCGATATTTTCTGTAAAGTAGTTTGAAGGTAATGTGTCAAAATCAAGTATTAATGCATGTGTGTTTGCTGCTTTTGGAATGTATAAATAACAACAATGTAATCCAGATAAAAACCCTGTATTTTCTGATGTAAGTAGAAGGTAATGTATAAATGTATTTCTCCCAGAAAATCCGGTATTTTCTGCTTATAAAAGTATCGTAATCATAAAATTTCCAAGACCGAGTATCGTTGTATGTATGTTTTTAGTATCGTCTAGATTTGTATGAATATACCGAAATCTTTGATGAAGTTAGTCTCTAAGTGAGCCGTTACAACCATGCTTGATAATGACTAATTCACCTGTCTTGGCGTTTTCAGGCGCCGGTTTTGATGTAGGTAAGGTTTGTCGCCCTAGACTGGCCTAGTCTAGCTGTAGCGAACAGCTAAGGCGTGGGAGTCACCCTGTATAGATCTATACACAAACTCCCGCTCTCCCTCCAAGAAACTTTGGTTATAACTACAGGCTACGAATGTACACTCAAAGGTGCCAACCGACAAGTTTCACTAGATCCTCAACTTTTCACGATTGTTATGTGTTTCACCATGTTTAATGTTTACGTGAATGTTGTATGTTTTCAAATCCAAAGGTATGTATATGAATGTATGAAGTTCAATAATTATGTAGAGGTATATCTAAGATCCACTAAGCATGTGATTTTTAGTCCAAGCCCAATTAGCATGTAAATGGACCACTAAGGCCCAATTCATATGTAAAAGGGTAATTTAGGCCCAATAGGCATGTAAATGGACCACTAAGGCCCAATAAACATGTGATCCATAGTTCAGACCCAAATTAACATGTAAATGGGCCGCAGGGCCCAATAAACACGTCATGGAAAATATTAGGACCCAATATAGACTTAAATGGGCCCTTAAGGCCCATTGGCCATGTAACGAGAGTATTAGGCCCAATAAAAATTGTTATCGATGTATTTCGTCCATTCGTTATTATTTCGTTGTTTGTTTTAGCTCGAGGTTTAGCTAGACAATAAAAATATCTAATTTTTGTAACAGGGACACTTTTGGCCCACTAGACCGAAAATATACATTTTAGTCACATATTTGGAAAATTTGACACTTTAGATCCCTTAAGACTAAAAGTCTTCAATTTATGGGCTTAATTCAAATATATTGACCATTTGTGGCCCATTTTGGTTAAAGTTTTACTTTCGGCCCCAAAATTCATAATTATTTACAATTTCGGCCCAACCAAATATAATTTAACATTTTTGACCCAAATACATCTAAATGAATCTTTTTGGCACAAATATGTAAATTTTGCTGTTTTCGACCCATTTCTACAAAAATTACATTTTCAGCCCATTTTTCATAAAAATGACAATTTCGGCCCAATTTAAAATAATATTTTTGGTCCAATTTCTACTAGAGTATCATCTTTAGCCCCTAATTCCGCATATTTACATTTTTAGCTCAATTTTGTATCAAATGACAATTTTTATCCATAAAAATCAAGATTTTTACATTTTAGGCCCAAGGGAACCGTAATGGCCCATATTATGGCCCATTATGCAAAAATTTTACTTTTAGTCCCCTTTAAAGTCATAAATATCATAAAGACCCATTTTTAAAAGAAAATGACTCTTGTGACCCTTATAAAAACCGTAAGTGGTAAAAGTTATCCCAACCTTTTGTTTACTTGTAAAAAATGATCCTTATACAAGATTTTTGTTTTGTTTTTCACATCTTAAGCATGTATAAAACCTTTATATTTGTAGTATGTTGACTAGTATGTTTTAGTTTATGATTCACACCCATTTTTGTTAGAGATTTCGAGATATGTCAAGCTTTTCTACATTTTCACAAGAATAACCAAGAAAATCACACATAACATGCATAAATACATAGATCTACACATAAATACTTGTATTCTCCCCCAAAAACATGTAAAAACGGAAAACAAGGGGGTATGAACTCACCTTTGCTTTGATGTTTCGGTTTTGAAGAAGAAATGGAAGAAGATGATGTGATTTTCGATCCTAGCAAGCTTCTTGAGGGGATTTTCGAACTTAGAGGTGTTCTATAGAGTTAGATCATGAAGTAAAGCTATGTAAGAAGGAGTTCTTAACATTAATATGGAAAGTAGATGTTTGTGTTTAATAACAACTTACCAAAGGTTGAAAAACTTGATGAAGATCCTTGAAACACAACCCAAAATTTCGAGATTCTTGATGGAAGAAGGAGGATGATCTTGAAAGTATTTTGGAGAGAATTTGAAAGTGTGTGTGTGTGTATGTGTTGCTAGCTCTCGGACATGAGTAGAAGAAGAGAGAGGTGAGGATGTGATGGATACCTAGATGCATGAGATGTATGGATTATTTAATGGTTAAATTGCATGGAAGTCCATCATGTAATAATGATGTGTCTAATGCTAGTTAATCCTCTTATTTCTTTTTTTTTAAATACTATATGGGCCGAGAATGGGCTAGGAGGAAAGAGGATGAAGAAATTTGGGCCTTCTCTTGACTTGTTCGAATTTATGAAGCCCAAAAATAATTTTTCGGCCCATTGGGCCCTTAGGAGGGTTCACGGCCCAATATGGTATAAAGGAATGAGTTTATGGCCCATTAGGGCTAATTAATTCATTTATGGCCCAATAAGGCTCCTTAGGGTTAGAATGAATCATTCTAGGCCCAAATGGTCCAAAATGTTATAGATTTATGAATTGGGTCCAATTAGAATCCAAATAGGGTTTCTAAGCCCAATATAGTTGAATTGAATGCTTATTGGTCCATTAGGCCCAATAAGGAAATCCTAGTCCATAATGAACTTGAACCAAGATCTCTAGGGTTTTCAACTCCCAGTTGACTATTTGAATACTTTGTATAGAGTTTTGAACTTTAATTGTGAATCTTGACTAAGTTTGTGGTCATAGAATGAACATAGTGTACGATATCAAGTTAGAGTTACAAGTATCATCATAGATGACGTTTACATGATCACAGAATTTCCTGGCAAAAATGCCAGTTGTGACACATAGATCTTAACATGGAATCGGTCGATGATTTAGAAGGCCAATTTTCAGATGAATACTTCCTTTAGATTGTAGTAGTTATGATGTTTTAAGTTTTTATTTCTTTTTAGGTGTTTAAGAGTACTTATGTTTGTATGTTTTTTTTCAAAGTTTGTAAGGTTGTAAGACTTTAAGTTTTTTAATTATTATTATTATTATTATTATTATTATTATTATTATTATTATTATTTCTAGCAATTAAAAAAATTGTTAATTTTAATTTATAAAAAGTGTGGGAACCCACCCCTCATAAATGATAAGATGTTGAAGAGGTGTGGCAAATGTACATGATGATGATGTGGCAGACAAAAAAATACAGCAAAAATGACATCACTTCTTCTAGTATGATATAACCCAAAGTAGTTCATTTGTTCTAATTTTATGTAATTATATATACATATTAATTTTGCATAGGCTTATGAACATTAACTGGTTGAGCCAATTACTGTTCATCAGCTTCGGCTAAAGGATGTACAATCATCGACTTCTTTTGTCTACCAGATCACGTGTTTTTCTCTCTTACTCTACCGTTTTCTACTCCAATGGAATATTTTCGCCTCTTCCTTGTGTCTCCGCTCTCTTCTTGTCATACCACTTCGTCGTTGCTATCTTAAAATGTTAGAAGATGACCACTGTTGCCTCCCCTGCTCGATTAACGGCTAATGTGCACAACGTAAACCTATCCCTTTAACCCACCACCGTCTTCGTCATACCTTGCCACTACGAATATAGAAAAGCTTAAATTGGATAATTTTTGACCATGGATACTTTTGTTTTCATCTTCAAATTTCCATTGTCACAATCGAAGATAGGGGTTTCTAGGGTTTTGAAGCAGATAGATATCATCCAACATCATCATCGATATGTACATGCGGCACCCCTGGATTGATTTTGAACCATAGGCGCAACACCACTGGATATAGTTTGATTGATTCAAGGTTTGGAGTCGGTCTAAGTAAAGTGCTTGAACTGTATATCCATTTGTTTTTGTGTTTTTGTAAGTGTACATAAAAATCTTTGTATGTATAGGTTTTTCCCTAATATCATTTTCTTGCGCCTTCTTTATCGATGTAACGACTTCCACTTTCAGGTTTCCAACTTGTGTAAAAGACATCCAAACCAACCACTTGTTATTATTTCTTGTTGTGTTTCTCTTTCTATTTTGGAATTTCTTTGCACGAAAGGTTTTTGTTTCTTAGCAATTTCTTTGTGTCAAAGATTTATGTTCTTTTAAGGTTGATTTTGCATAAACATGATGGTTATCTATCTGGATCAATGGTTGATTTTACATGTGATGCCAATGGAACTCCCATATTAGCAGTCAACATTTTACCAATTTATGTCAAGGTTTTCAAACATCACTGGATTTTAAACTCATACAAATACAATGAATATTCTGCCTTCAAAGATCATCATTTGAATTAACTTATTTTTGTAGGATCTAATTGATAACCCTAAATACTCATTGCATGTGGATAAAGATCCAGAGGATAAACCATATTTACTTATAACCATACATGGTGATATTGTTTCTGTAAGCCCACACATTCTCTAATTATTTTGAATTCTTTTAATAAATTGAATACTAGCATCCATATATCTTTTTACAAATTTAAAGGTTCCGAATGATTAAAGATATGTTATACGTACTGCATACTTAGATAAACATCATGATGCATTTTGGTGAATCTTTTCATAACCTAATACAATAATTACCTCATTTGAGTTTTATGTTGGCACAGAAGAGCCTTTTGTTGCTACCTCAACAATTGTGGTTGTTTTTTTTGCCATGCTAAGTTAAGGTGCCACTCGTATTGGAAGAATTTTCATGGATAAGATGGCTTACGAGTCAAATACATGATGCATCCATAATATTTTTTCAATTTGCATAACATAGAAAAATATCTTATAGTAATGTTTTGGGCAGCATAAATGGAGAAAATATATGTAAGCCTGTAGATTCGGGCTAGACATTTATGGTATAATATATAATCATAGCTAAAGATATAGTAGCCATAATGACTATCTCGGGGGTATAAGGAGCGCTTAAATCCAACTTCATATGAAGAAGTTATGTTTCTTCGAAGTTTCGTGATCAAACCGACACGGCTATGTGTATCATAAAAAGTGAATCAGAGATCGATTGCTTATTAGTCAAATTAATCTAAACGAAAGTCTTAGTAATCGTACAACCGAGAACATGTACATAGAGAACGTCCAAATCTGACTTCATATGAGGAATTTATGATTTTTCAAAGTTTCAGCGCAGCTGTGTTAACACAAAAATCGAAATTAAATGGTTGATTGTTAGGTAAAACAATTTAAAGGAGAGTTGAAGATCTCATGATTAAGAGTCTGTCGATATAAAGACAGTTGAGAACAGATGTCGTATGGAAGAGTTATGATTTTTGCATGGAATTTAACAGTCTAAGTTTGTTAAAAATATAACTTTAAAAATAAAGTGAAAATTAGTTGATAGAGTCAAAAAAAAGTTGTAGATCTCGTGGATAGCTACGCGTGGATATAAACAACGTCAAAAGCAGAGTTCGTATAAAGAAAATACGATTTTTCAAAGTTTTTAAAATTTGAGCGTGCCTGAGCACATGCAGTGCGCGGCGCCCAGTGACAAGCGGGTGTGGACCAACAGAAAGTTGACATGTGTCACAAGGCGAGAGAAATGAAGTGGCCGGAGAGCGCGGGACACAAACTTTTGCCCTATAAATAGAGCAACACCCCTCATTCATTATTCACTCCACTAGATCTTCTCTCTGGAAATATCTCTCTAAAAAATTTGAAATTCTCTAAGTACTTAGGGTATTTAAGTGTAACGCCCCAAAAAAATCAGGGGTAAAATTTTCATTTTTCATATAGCCAAACATTCCAAAACTTCGCTAATTAAAACAGTTATCAGAGTCAATCCCAAAATCATTCATTGCGGAAAAACATGGGTGTGTGCACTGCGATCAAGCCGGGCCCTTCTTTTCCAAACTGATGATATCTGAAACAATAAGCAAAACTGTAAGCACGAAGCTTAGTGAGTTCCCTAGAGCATACCCCACACCATCCACATAACCACATAATCCATATTAGCTATAACAGCTACATAAACCATATCGATCACATAAGGCATACATACAAACATATAGGGATGCCGTGGAAACCGTCCAAGGTCTTACTCTAGGACGTCGTGGGTTCCCCCCAGGGTCTTATACCTTCGTGTCATGGGCTCCCCCCCACATGGTCTTTACGAGGAATGCCATAGGCTCCCCTCATGATTTGATATCCAACTACCACGGGCTCCCCCCGGGGTTTTCCATGTAAATGACACAGAGTCACAAGCATACTACATATCACAGAACATAACTATCCTACTACATAACACATATATATAAACATATGAGGATGTCGTGGACTCCTTCCAGGGTCTTATACCTATGTGTCATGGGCTCCCCCACATGGTCTTAGCTATTTGCTATGGGCTCCCCCATGGTCTTTACCTGGTATGCCATGGGCTCCCCCATGGTCTAATAACCAACTTCTACGGGCTCCCCCCGGGTCTTCACATATCTAGTCAATAATATACTAGCACATCCACATATACATGCATATCATACATATCATTAGTGAATCCACAATAACACTACAACTAACTGAATGGGCCGGCCTTAGTGCCTTAGACCCATTGGTATGGTGAGGAGACTCACCTCGAATGCAGAAGCTTCCCGAATGACATCCTTAGCTGTTGCGCTGCCGACTTTCCGAGCTATCAATACCAATCAATATACCCAATTAGCAATTGGGTTTCATACTATAATCCCTAATCCATACATGGGGTAAGATGGCCATTCTACCATTGGCCCAGTATGATCCAATACTGAGGCCCAAGCCCAAACAAAATCCCAACACTATAATGTCCATAAATCCATTAATGGACCTGATCCACGAAGGCCCAATACCAAAAAAGGCCTAAAATACTGAATGGTCAACTCTAGTCAACTCCTGGTCAAGTCAAAGTCAACGGTCAAGGTCAACAGTCCATGTTGACCCAACTCGTCAAGTGCATCTAGAAACTCGTCGAGTTCCTTCATTGTTCAGAAAACTGGGTAAAACCCTAGCCAACTCGTCGAGTTGTCTTACCAACTCGCCGAGTTTACTTAGTATCCAGAAAACGGGAAAACCCGACCCAACTCGTTGAGTTGTCAGGGCAACTCGTCGAGTTTCCCCCGTCTTAACATATTCATCCCCTTTTCAGTCGAATCTAAAGCCCCAAACTACAGATCCAACCCCCTAGGGTTAACATACCACGTAAAGTTGCTAACTTTACATCCATGCAAGGCATCAAAGGGCTAAAACACTTAATCAAATCTTGTCAAGGGACCTAGAGCATGAAGGAGGGCCAAGACTTGATAAAGTTGGCAACTTTAAGTCCCCAAAGGCCCTGAGATGTCCAGATCTAAAACCATATCTTCATATCATGCTCAAAACCAAGAATGGTACCAAACTAGGCTAATAATGGCCATAAACTTTCATAGAAGGAGATCTAAGCAATAGAAGGTCAAGGTTTCGACTTTATACCTTAAAATGGTTGCCACACTGGAGGAAATCCAGGATCTACTACCTTCCACTCAATCCAACCTCTTCAAGCTTCAAGTTCCTTCCAAAAGATCACCAAGAATCACTTTCCAAACTCACATACACACAAAATGGGAGATGAGACACGATTTAGTATTTCTCTGGACAAGGGGGGTGATAAGGGAGGCTACAAGTGAGGATTAAGGCCTTTAAATAGGGTACAAACCCTGAAAATTAGGGTTTTCCTTCCCAGTGTCTACTCGTCGAGTTGGGGCCTTCCAACTCTTCGAGTAGATCCTTCATCCCGCGTCCAAAATGATCTCTACTCGACGAGTTGGAGCTCCCCAACTCGTCGAGTCCCAACCCAAAACTCTAAAAATGTTGAAAATTGACCAATACCTAAACCAAGCATTACATTAAGTGAAGCTTTGAGGTCTCTGAGAGCCCGAAAAGTAGAAGCTTTCGAGGCAAAGTTCCGCCAGTGCAATTTTTGGACTTTTATGAGGAAAATCTCTATAAGTTAAGCTACACTTATATTGATTTTATTGTAACTTATATTTATATTCATAGTCGTTGTTATGAATTTACAAATAAAATTTATCAGTAATTCCATGTTAAATGTTGATTCATCTACTTATGGGGATGATGTCTAGGCTAGATTTAGTGAAGTGTTTAAAGTGGTATTTCTAAATAGTATAGTCTGTATACCAAATGGACCCTACCTTTTATATGATCTTACCTGGTTATTCTTTACTTGATAGATCTTGATGTAGACAATGGGCTTGTTGAGGAATCTAGACTATCATTAGTCACGAGGAACATTACACTAAGACTTAGTATTAATCGTACTTAGGTCGCGTCAAAGGAAAAACCTAAGGTGTTAGGCGAAGCTCTGCCCAAATCACCGGTCATCGACCTAAGTCAGGTGAGTGTATAGCCCCTTTCATGAACATGACTTTAATACATGTATCAATTAAATTATTAAATATATGTCGAAAAGTTTATATGTGAGCTATATGCTTATTGCCTGGAATATGTGTTAGAAATGTATTTGATGATATACGATCTGTGAACCAGATATGGTTCTATATATGTTAAGATATATATATATATATATATATATATATATATATATATATATATATATATATTATTACGTGATAACAATAATAGAAGTATTAATGAGAGAAAGATAAAAGTATATTATTAGCTAATTACTATGTGTTAAATATATACGCTGAATTAGGATAGTGTTGCCTAAACATAGTTGGTATTGGAAGCCTAGTATATTTTCCCGTTAATAAGATAAGACTTATTATAGATGCTTAGTTCAATTACGTTTGACATTGGGTAGTCTCGTTTCGAGAATATGCGTAAGTTAGGAACAGAGAGTAGAATTATGTTCCATGACACTTTCAGGTGTTGATGGTACAAAATACATAGTGAAGTACAAATACTATTCCTTTTTGGATGACCATTCGTGGTGGGTCCAAATCAGGCAGCTATAATGGTATGTCTGGTCATCTCCCAAAGTAAGACGACAACACTTGATCATTTTAGATGGTCTTATAAATTATGTTGTTGGTGTGGGTTCATAACCCATAGATGTAGATGACATGGGATACCATATTCATCAAATACTCTGATAGCTCATGTGCCTTTATGATTTTTACCAGCAAAGGAAGCCACTAGTTGTGTAGTCAAACCCTTGCTCTAAAATGGTTTATCTTACCGACAGTCGTGGACTAGGATTTGTGAGGACCAGTTAGGGATGGGTATTTTTGGTTTATAGGTATCTAAGTTTGATACTTAATCTACTGGAACTTGATTAGGATGCTGAGTGATTAAGAGACAACCTGTAACGGTGTTCATGACCATTAGATCTTTACGTTGTAACTTATATATATATATATATATATATGTATTGATTATGTCATCCTTATGATTTTATTTGAGACAATCTTTGTTCTCAAAAAGATTTTATATACTGGGATTTTCAGCAAATGAAGTGTCATGATTTTTAAAGCGTAAAGAATTTTCTTTGTGGTTCTAAAAATTAGAGGATGTCGGAGTTGGTATCAAAGCATTAGTTTAAGCGAACTAGGAATAAGGATTCATACCTAGACTTAAACTTAGTGATTAAGTGATAATGGCGAGATATGTGTCTAGTATATTTTAGGTTGAATGCCTAAATAGACACAAGCACTAGAATATTTTAGGGTATAAGCCTTAAATAAAATTATGTGATAATAAAGTTATTATATAACATAACTTAGGTTGAATACATTACTTTCTAGGTAAATCACTAGCTTACTTTATAAGAGATACCTAATTTGCTAATATGTGTTAAATGATTTATAGCATGCCTTTGGTTACCTACCTAGATTGCTATTATTAGAAAGGGTCTATGTTTTGTTGCCGACCTTGATATGGAAACTTTATGTGTTCAGGCTTCTAAACATATAAATTAATGTATTAGAACTGGCATGTAATTTTTTAGAGTGATAAGGAGAATAATGCGTCTAAATGTAAATAAAACCTTCCTTATCATAATATACTCGAGATTCCGGTACACTGAATGATTGTTCTGGGGTACAGAACATCATGGTGAGAACATGTAGCAGACTAGGAAATAGTAACAGAGATCAACAACTTGAACCTCAATGTGCAATCGAGAGTGCATCAAAAGTCATGCCAGCAGTTGAACCAATCACGATGGAAGGAGTTCAAGCCATGATGTGGGTGATGCTAGTTGAGCGAATGGAAGAGACCAGACAAATGCTCCAAGAGAATAGGAGAGAATTTATTGCACCAATTATTGAACCCTGTGCTGAATAAAGTTCAGCCCAAAGAAGGAAGATGTAGTAAAGTTGTAAATCAAACTGAACCACGAAGGGTTTGGAGAAACAACATCAAAGAAGAGGTTGACAAAAATAGATGCAAGTATGAGGACTTCATGGCATCCTAACCACCAAGTCTTTCTGGAGAACCAAAACCAACGACAGTTATGGATCAGATCTATAAAATGGAAATGGTGTTTGAAACTTGTTACTGTAGCAACAAATAGAAAACAATCTTCACAACCAAACAACTAAAGACAGGAGTGTTAAGCTGGTGGAAACGATTGGCTAACACTATGCCAAAGGAAGACACAAGGCAGATGTCGTGGGAGGATTTCCTCGTGCAGTTAAAAAGGGAATACTGCTCAAAAAGATACATTTTCGAAGTAATCAAGGGTTTTCAAGATTTGAGGAATGGAAAGATGAGTGTTAGCAAGGACGTTCTAAACTTTACCGAGAAAATGAAGTTAATTCCTTACTTGGTTCCTATTGAACTCTCCAAGATAGAAAGATTTGCTAATAGACTACTAATGGATTTCGGTCAAATGGTGAAAGTAGCAACTACTTTGGAAGCAGCCGTCCGAGTTACCAAATCTCTTTAAGACTTGATCAAAGGAAAAACCACCATCCAAAGAATTAGGAAGCTGCAACACCAAATGTATCGTCGAACCCAAAGTGACGAGCAACGTCCAACTTTATGCAGGGCCACCAATAGTTCTCCCGTAGGTCTCAGTACATCTTTATTGCCCCCGGGTGAATGGAGAACTTGGAGTTTTGAGCCTCATCTATCAGTATCTGCTTGTTCCCTCCCATGAAAGGAACCCACACCCATCTGTATCAGGTCAATAAACCTCTACTATCTCGGGTAAAGATTAGAATCTCACCCAAAACTCTCTCATGCTTAGCATTCTCATCAAGAAGCACCACTTCCTAAGCATTTCCAATCATCTCGAGCAATAGGGTAACCATTAGCATTCGAAAACAAATCCCCCGAATTGGATCACTAGCTAGGTTTCGACTAAGAGCATCTAAAAACTACATTTGCTTTATCCAGGTGGTAAAGTATCTCGTAGTCGGAGTCCTTAACCATGTCCAACCACCTCCTTTGATGCATATTTAAATTCTGTTGATCCATTAAGTACTTCAAACTCTTATGGTCGGTGTATATCATGCACTTCACTCCCTTGAGATACTGCCTCCAAACCTAGAGAGTAAAGATAACTACTCCCAACTCCATATCATGTGTCAGGTACCTTGCTTCGTGGGGCGTTAGCTGCCTAGAAGCATATGCCATAACCTTACCGTGTTGCATGAGCAAGGCTCCCAATCCTTGATGTGACACATCACAATAAATTACCATATCCTCCATCCCATCAGGTAGTGTCAGAATCGATGCCTCACACAACCGTCTACGCAGGTCCTCGAAAGTTGCATGTTGCTTGCTGACGTCTTCCTTGTCAGTCGGGTCAAAGGCAGTTCTATTTTGGAGAAGTCATGAATAAATCTTCGGTAATATCCAGCCAACCCAATAAAACTATGAACTTCAGTAGGTGTCTTTGCAACCTCCCATTACATCACTGCCGAGACCTTTGTCATATCGATCATAATACCTTTCTGATTCACAACATGTCCAAGGAACTACACCTCCATAACCAGAGCTCACTCTTTGAGAAATTTGCGCAAAGTTTCTCCTTCATGAGTGTCTCCAACACCTCCCGAAGGTGCACCATGTGATCCTCCGTTGTCTTTGAGTAGAAAAGAATATCGTCTATGAATACTATCACCGAGCGATCTAACATCGGTCTATACACCCTATTCATGAGATCCATGTATGTTGTGGGTGCATTGGTGAGGCCGAAAGGCATCACCATAAATTCATAGTGACCATAACGTGTACGGAACGATGTTTTCTCAACGTCTTCGGCTTTCACTCGCATCTGATGGTAGCCTGATCTAAGATCGATCCTGGAGAACCAAGAGGCTCCCTGTAACTGGTCAAATAAATCATCGATTATTGGCAAAGGATAACGATTCTTCACTGTAAGCTTATTCAACTCACAATAGTCGATGCACATCCTATGCGATCCATCCTTCTTCTTCACAAAGAGCATCGGGGATCCCCAAGGGGAACAAATAAGTCTAATGAACTCCTTCTCAAGAAGTTCCTGCAATTGTTCATGTAATTCATTCATCTCAGGAGGGGCAAGCCGATAGGGTACCTTGGCCACCAGTGCAACACCCAGTACCAAGTTAATGCGAAACTCTACCTGTCGATTGGGAGGTATCTGTTGAGTCAAGAAATATTGAATCTGAGGATGTGGCATTGCTGGTTAAGAATGCCAATTGAGAAGCGATTAAGAATGCCAAATTGAGAAGCGGTTGAGAAGGCTAATTGGGAAGGCAATAGAGAAGGTGATTGGGAAGCTTCTCTATTAAAGTCCATGTAGCGACCCAACTTCTCTATAGAAGGTCATAGATGTTTTCTATATCGAAGGGAAGGTCCTTCATTATATCTATGTATTTTAATGCGCATTTTCATGTTGTACTTTAATAGTTTAGTCACACTGTACATTTTGAGTCTGTTGAGGGCATTACTCTAAATAGTGGTATAGCCTTACATGTAGATCGAGAGAGTTCTTAAACTTTCTTTTTTGTACACTTGAGATTACCTTCCAGACATCAATTGAGCTTAAACAAAATTATTTACACCTTCTGTTCTTATTATTACCGTTTGATTCATGTTGATTGCTATTAATTCTACAATGTAATTTCCATGGGATCTTACATGTGGTATCAGAGCTTAATCTTAGAGGTTTAAGCAACTATTTCAAGAAAACGATCCTAAATGACAATTTGATCTCGTGAATCTTACATCGATCTTTGAGTTTTGTAAGTATTCTAGTTTTGGAAGGAATTCTTGTTCCAAAAATCGAATTCAGTTCTTTGATTCATTTAGATTCAATTTTCTCTCTCTAGAACATTGTTCAAATCTATTTTATCTTTCTAGAATATTATTCAGATCTACCTTCTCTCTCTAAAACTCACTTCATATCCATTTTCTCCCTCTCTGAATTCTGATTTCTTGTTGAAGATTTAATGGATTCTACAGATTTGTTGTTATCCTCCATTAAAGCAATTGGATTAAAAGTTACAAATCCAATTTATAATGTTAATAAGGGACATTATTGACAACTTTTTGGTGCATCTTATTTGAAGAATGTTACTGAGATCTATAATCTTTTTGTTGATGGAGAGATATTTGATGACACATCTTGTGATCTTTGTCGTTGTTGTTTAAGAGATAATAAGAGATTGAAGAAGCAATTTCGTATTATCAAAGATCATTTGGATTGGGAAAATAAACAATTGATGTTAGATGTTTGTGTTCCTGGATGTGTTGAAGATGTTCTTGAAGATGTTCATGTTGGATTTGATGTCTAAGCCCATAACTATAACTGGTATGTACTTGACCCGATTGTAGCATGGTCCTTTTGGGTTGCCTTCACCAGTGCAATTTGATAGGATGGATTTTGAGAATAAGGTTATTTATGGTTTATTAATATATTACAAGTATAATATATTAATACGAAATTATTTAATTAGTATTGATCAAGAATTAATTTATTAATTTTGAGATCAAAAGAGACTAATTAAATATATGGGGATTGATTATGTAAATCAATCATTCTTGTAGTGTGGGCTAATGATCCATGATTATGGGCTAAACTAATCCATAGATAGTCCATGGAGGTTAAACCCATGGAGCATGAGAATGTGGAAAGTCATGGGTTATTAGGGTTTACCAAGTGTAACCCTAGCATGTCCAACACTATAAATAGAACCCTCCATAGACCAAAATCGGTTGCCTCTTCTCTTGGAGTAAATAGATTATTCTCTTAAATCATCCTCTTGCATATTGGTGTTTGTCAACCATTAGAGGCATCACACTTGAGGTGCTCAAGCTTTCAAAGGTCAAGAACTACATGTCCTTCAAAAGGTATGTCATCTATCTAGATGTATTATTCATTTGGCAATTTGTACGCTAGTTAGGACAATGCTTTGGAAAAATTGAAAATATGCATGTATAATAGAGAAAACATAGATCCAAAGCATTTAGGGTTTCATGTGCACCATAGGAGTGTTATAGTGCTCAAAACCCAACAGTGGTATCAGAGACTAGGATTGTTTTCTATTATATTTGATGCTTACTAGTTTTTCAAAGCTGGGAAAGTCGAAATTTTTGCCTCTGACTAGTGAACTCGCCGAGTACATGAACAGACTCGACGAGTCCACTCAGTAACAGAGCAACTCGCCGAGTCCAGTTCATGTACTCGACGAGTTGAAGGCTCTGTGTGCAGAATTTCGAGTTTCTTGGCCTGGTTTGGATTTGGAACACTACCACAAACTGTTTTGGATCATTGGAAATGTTTTTTATGATATGGTAGTGCTTGTACTCATCCAGCCACAAGATAATTGTCAAAGTTTTAAAATAATTGTTGTTTTTATGATAAACAAAATTGCTTTCAAATTGTTGACTATAAATTATCTTGATTATGAGTTTAGTTCGATCATAGATTATGTGATAACTTTAGTTGTTAGAAAAATGAACTAAATGAATTTTAATGACCTCCATAATTTGTCCTCAAATTATGGAAAATGAAAGGTCCCATACATTAAAATCCAATTAAACTCATAAGTTATGAATGTGAAGAGTTTTGACAAGTTTCAAAACTTGCCCTCAAGTTTTGGAATTTGTAAAGTCACACTAATGAAACTTTAATTCCAAACCCTAGAGTTTTAAAAGTTAAAATTCAACCCTTATACTTTATAATATTATAAGTTTAATAATATATATATATATATATATATATATATATATATATATATATATATATATATATGTATAAGACAAAGTCGGTCTTACCGTTAGTAGGCCTCATTCACGAAGCCGGTCTATAAGGGGGGTATAAGGTTACTGCCTATAAAATGGTAGTTTAATGGGTGTCCACTCTCACCCACCGCTTCCTTGACTGGTGGAAGGTCGTTAGCCGAACGGGTAGGATAGGACATTAATTCTCCCTCATTAAATGTATAATGATAAAAATATAAAGTAACTAAACTTTTATTAAAATTCCCAATCTTAGTTACTTTAGGAAAAATGTGAAATGGTGCTAATCCATGAAATTACACTTTGCACCTTGTTAAGTCGTTAGTGGAGCGTGTGTGGTTAACCGACACACTAATTTGGGACTGACAATGTGTGGCAAAGGGTAACTTGATGTTAATCATAGATCAATGGAGCGTGTGTGGTTAACCGGCACATTGATTAGGTGATTTGTAACATTGGGTGTACCAAGCTAATTTGCATGGTTATTCACACCTTGTTTGTGGTCCTCGGCATCCCAGTCACAAACTTGAAGGGCACAATCGAGATTTAAACATTCCATTGAAAAAGTTCAATGAATCTCAAAGATCTAGGAATTTCAAACCAATTAAAACTTAATAATCAATTTCGTTTTTCATGGTGGAAATTGGTAAATCGTCATTTACCTACCTTCAAATATTTTACAATTGGATTACAGCATCCCTCTTCGCAATTGTAGAATATTGTGTTGGGTCCTAGCCTTAATATTTCATATTGGGTGTAATATTAAGGATTATCATCTAATATAAATTTTGTTCTTCTTCTTTTACAGATGTCTATCCCAAACAATGCTTCCAACCCAATCCCTTCAGGCTCTTTCTCCCTAATGAATCTATGTGGGAGGGTCATTTTCGATGGCTCGAATTTCAATGTCTGGAATCGAAACATCAGGATGGCTATTCGTTATAAGGACAAAGAATATACCCTAGATAAAGAGCTCAAAGAGATTGATGTCATCACTGCTACCCCTGAATAAATCGTTGAACACACTACTCATGAGAGGGATACGACAAAGGTATCGTGTCTAATGATTGCAACCATGACTGCTGAGCTGCAGAAGTCCTATGAGGACTACTACCCCTATGAAATGTATCATGATTTGATGGAAATATACCATCAAAGTGCTCGGCAAGAGAGGTATGAGATCATTGCCTCCATGATCACAACCAAAATGTAGGATGGTGAACCCATCACGACCCACTTGCAGAAGATGTAGAGATTCGTGGACCGCTTGCTTAAATTGAATGTCAATTTTGATGAAGAGTTGACCATAGATATTATTCTACTCTCTTTACCTTCTTGTTATGATCAGTTTCATATGACTTATCATATGAACAAGGAGGAGGTCACTCTTAGCAAGATTCAAGGCCTTCTTAGGACTGCAGAAAACAATCTGAAAGGAAAGTCGGTTGTGTCTACTCCTACTACTACTTCTGCCCCTGTTCTGGCAATCGGACATGGAAAGGGAAAGAAGAGGAAGGCTCCCTACAAGAGCCATAATGGAAAGTCTCTTGATGGATCCTCTTTAAGTGGGACCAAAGCTGGTTCTGCTAATCCCTCTTCCAATCCGAAGGAAGCAGAGTGCTTCCACTATCATGAAAAAGGGCACTGGAAACGAAGTTGCCCCAAGTACCTGCAAGACATTAAGGATGGGAAGATCAAACCCTCATTTGCAGGTATTTACACTATTCAATCTAATAACTCATCACATGCAAATTCTTGGGTCCTTGATACAGTTTGTGGTATTCACATTTGTTTTGATTTGCAGGGACTAAAAAGAAGTAGAGATGTGGAGCACGGAAAGATAAACTTAATCATGGGAAATAGGAAAGTGTCGCCTATGACCAAGATTGAAGTTTATTCTTTATTGCTTAGTATTGGTTTAAATTTAGATTTGAATAATTTTTGTTACTCGGCCGATATGGTGAGAAATGTTATTTCCTTTCACAGTTTGTATAAAAAAAGTTTTACCTTTTCTTTCAATAATGAAAATGGTGGTATTTATGCTTATTATAATGGTGTATTTTATTTTGAAGCATTACCTTGCAATGGTATATATGAAATTGTGATGATTGTAGATAACTTAGGAAATAATGTGTTGGATATTGATTCTTCCAATGAATTGGACAAATCGTGCTTGTGGCATTGTCGTCTTGGACATGTCAACAAGAAGCGCATAACTCAACTCCAAAAGGATGGAGTTTTGGAGTCATTCGACTTAAAGTCGGATGACACTTGCGAATCTTGTTTACTTGGAAAGATGACCAAGTCACCCTTCACTGGTACTTGTGAAAGGGGTGAAGGTCTATTGGATCTCATACACACTGATGTGTGTGGACCATTCAGAACCGCCACAAGGGATGCTAACCGCTTCTATGTGACTTTTACTGATGATTATAGTAAATATGAGTATATTTACTTAATCAAGCATAAGTCGGAAACTTTTGAAAAGTTCAAAGAGTTTAAGCAAGAAGTGGAGAATCAATTGGGCGGGAAGATAGAGATGTTGCGGTCCGATCGTGGAGGAGAGTATCTTAGTATCGAGTTCCTAGACTATCTTAAGGAATATGGACTTGTTTCACAATTGACACCACCTAGGACACCACAACTTAATGGTGTGGCTGAGAGGCGCAATAGAACCTTGCTAGACATGGTTCGTTCCATGATGAGTCGAGCTTCGTTACCTATCTCATTATGGGGGTATTCCTTAGAGACTGCCGCCCATATCCTTAATCTAGTCCCTACCAAAAAGGTTTCCAAAACACCTCACGAGATATGGACAGGGAAAGTTCCCACTTTAGACAACATCAAAGTTTGGGGTTGCGAGGCTTTTGTGAGAAAAGAAACTCATGACAAGCTCGAACCTCAGAGTGAGTGATGTATTTTCATCGGATACCCACATAAATCCTTTGGATATCTCTTCTACAGACCAAGTGACAATGTTGTCTTTGTTGCGAGGAGAGGATTCTTTCGCGAGAGCGAACTCATATGCCAAGGAAACAGTAGGAGGCAAATTGACCTTGAAGAGCTTTAAGAGTCAAGCGGTGAAGGAACCTCAAACACTAGCAATCAACTTGATGAGGAAACTCCAGTTGATCCAATTGACGAGTCCTTACCTCTGAGGAGTTTCAGTAGAGTTAGAAATACACCTGAGTTTTATGGTTTCCATATTACTACTGAAGGTGATACATTTATCAGTGATTGCACAATGGTAAATTTGGATGAACCTAACAACTACAAGGAAGCCATGGGAGACCCCGAGTCTGCAAAGTGGAAAGAGGCTACGGACAAAGAGATTCAATCCATGTATGACAATCAAGTTTGGAACTTGGTTGACAATGTACCGGGTCGTAAGACAGTCGGGTGCAAATGGATCTTCAAGAAGAAGACCGACATGGATGGGAAAGTACACACATATAAGGCGCGACTGGTTGCGAAAGGCTTTACTCAAACTTCGGGAGTTGACTATGATGAGACCTTCTCACCAGTAGCGAAGATTAAATCTATAAGGGTTATGCTAGCCATAGCTGCATTTCATGACTATGAAATATGGCAAATGGATGTCAAAACCGCTTTCCTTAATGGAAAGTTGGCTGAAGATGTTTACTTGAGTCAGCCAGAGGGTTTTGTCAATGCAAAGTACCCCAATAGAGTGTGTAAACTTGAGAAATCCATTTATGGATTGAAACAAGCATCTCGCAGATGGAATCTTTGTTTTGATGTGAAAGTCAAAGAGTTTGGGTTTTCAAGAAGCGAGGATGAGTCATGTGTATATGTCAAAGCTAGTGGGAGTATAGTGAGCTTTCTAGTATTGTATGTAGATGACATACTACTCACAGGAAACGACATCCCAACCTTGCAGGAGGTTAAGTCCTGGCTTGGGAAGTGTTTCGCTATGAAGGACCTCAGAGAAGCTGCTTATATCCAAGGGATAAGGATATTGAGAGACAAGAGTAAAAGGCTAATAGGACTTAGTCAAACCACATACTTGGACAAGGTGTTGAAACGTTTCAGCATGTAGAACTCCAAGAAAGGTGATTTACCTATCCAAGGCAATGCCAAACTGAGTAAGACTCAATGTCCGAGTACAGAGGCTGAGATAATAGAAATGAGTCATATACCATATGCTTCCTGTGACATCCCCATTTTCATGGCCAGAAAAGACCGATTTTGTTTATGCTTTATAAAAATCAGAGTACCCTTTTTAATAAAAGTGTTGCGGAATTGATTCCGAGAAAAACATGATAAATACGTTATCAAAGCATTTCCTAAGAAATGTATTTTATTCATTTTAAAACATTTGGGATGTCATCGTCAATACAGAAACATAAGCATAAACAGAACTTACATTTATTTACACTAGTGAGCTACATCTCTTTAATCTCTCAGTGTAATGTAACTTCATATCGACACCTGTGATACAAATAAGCTTGAGTGGGTCAGGTTGGGAAACCTGGTGAGTACATAGGGTTTTCAACCCACAATAATATAATTATTATGTTAAACATCAAACAATCAACCCAATTACCCATCCCCATTATCTTATTTACTCTTAAGGATCTACCCTAAGAATTAGCTATTCCTCGTTCATTCATTCCTAAGGATCATCCTAAGGAATCGACACGAAACCCATCGTTGCCAGGGTTTACTCAACAGGCACTGAGTCGCATAGTCGTCAGGGTTTAGGCACTAAGTCTCATAGTCGCAAGGGTTTATACAACAGGCACTAAGTCTCATAGTCGCCAGGGTTTAGGCACTAAGTCTCATAGTCGCCAGGGTTTATACAACAGGGTACATCTGGTGAACACGCAGTTCAAAACATCTGGTGAACACTTAGTTCAAAACATCTGGTGGACACTTAGTTCAAAAATACCTAGTGAATACGTAGTTCAAAAACACCTACAAGTTACGAGCCTGCTAGCGTTCCACTGGACTGTCTAGAATAGTCTGTGGTCGTCATCTATACTTCGCTAGATGGATAGATCATCTTAAACATTGATGCCTCTCATCATTTTATCACGCATCAACTATTTCATCTACCCATGTTTTACCTAACATTTTCGTAGATATAAAATACATATACAGTTTAAATCATTTAAAACATGTATAAATCGTTCATGCATCATAGATATCAAGAACACAGATAATATGCACACATAGCACGTAATTTATATTAAATACTTAATATCTATGTGTAAGATGAAAGTAACTATGCACTCACTTGTTAAGGTGGTGATTCCGAACTCAGACAGCGCTTCACTTCTTAAAAATAATTTCCTTCGACGAAACCTAGTATTATTACCACTAGATTTTAGTCTAATATTTACCGTGACTAATTATTAGTCTTATTATTATTATTATTATATAAGCGTTTAAACAATATTTTCCAACCACTATGTACAGACAGGGGCTAGACATAAAACACCGGAGGGCAGGACCATTTTGGCATATAGCACTTCTGAAATCCAACAACCCTATGCGGCCCTTTAAACCAGATTTCCCGTACCGCGAGTAGTTAAAAAGATATTATAACGACACTTATATAAGTCATAATAATAGCCCAAATATTTATTATAAGTTCATAATAACAATACTAATTTTAAATATAAGCTATATTAAAATAGGGTAAGCATAACTTACTTACAAGGGGGTTTTAGCTAGGAGTCGGGCTCTGCAGGGGTAGAACTTCGTCGCTGAATCTTTCTAAGAAAGATTCGTGCAGCGTTTCAGCGCTCACCTTACTATACTAAAACTACAGAAAGAGAAGTCGAATCACGAGGGACCGAAATGCTCGGGGGATAAGAAGAGAAAGACTTTTGAATCAAGAGAATGGTGCAAGAAATATGAGAGCCCAAGCCTCTTATTTATAGTAATTGAATTGACAAAAACTACCCTCCATAATTACTTAATGACCTTATAGTTATATAAAAGACTAAACACCCCTTCATAATACTATTTTAAATAGATTTAATGATATTTATACTAAACTAATGTCGAAAGTACTCAACACTAGTCTTATAATAACCGCATCGTCGATACCTTTCTAATGATATATACATTTGTATATATATGTGTACGTATATATGATTTATACTTTATTTTAATACGTAAATATGCTATTATAATTTGTAACTTGTTCATACGAACTCCATTTTTGACGTTCTTTATATCCACGCATTGGTATTTACGAGTACTACAACTTTCATGTAGACGCCGTCAGCTAATTCTCATTCTATCTCAGATTTACAAAACTGTATCCAATTTATCGCGCTCGAAGAGTAGGGACCAAGTTTCGTCCATATCTTTAACATACGAGCTCTACTCTAGACATTCTTTATATCTACGCGTAGGTAAAAACAAGATCTAAAACTTTCATTTAGACTCCGTCGGCTAATTCTCGACCGATCTTAAATTTAACAGTAGGAGGAGATTATACTGTTAAATGTCCGCGTAAAATTCATAACTTCTACATACGGACTCCGTTTTCGTCTGTCTTTTTACCGTTGAGTTCCTATTAATGAGATCTTCGACTCTCATTTAGGTCGCGTAGGCCAAAAACCGCTCAAACTAAAATTCAAGTTTCGGGTCGTGCACTGCTATGCGAAATCTTAGAAAATTCATAACTTCCTCATACGAAGTCATATTTGGGCGTTCTTTTTTTGTGTGTTCTCGGTTTAACGTATACTACAAATTTTGTTTAGATTAATAAGGCTAAAAAGTCTTCTACCATAAATTCACTATTTACGTCTCCCGGTGCCGTGCCGGTTTTGCCGTAAAACTTCGACGGGCCATAACTTCTTCATTATAACTCGGATTTCGGCGTTCTTTATATGTACGGAACCCTTGTAACATATACTACAAATTGATTAAGATTAATCCTTCTAAATAATCTTCCATCAAAAACTCATTTTTGATGATCATCGTCTCTAAATTGACTAGCTCGGATCTGTGGGCGTTACACTTCCGCAGTTGGTTCGATCATGTATGCTATGACTTGTACTCGCCCTGATGTGGCCTTTGCTTTGAGCATGGTCAGCAGATATCAAGGGAATCTTGGTAAAGCTCATTGGACTACAGCTAAGAACATTGTTAAGTATTTACGGAGGACTAAGGATTGGATCCTTACCCTCGGTGGGAGTGATGACTTGAGAGTGACAGGGTATAGTGACGCCGACTTTCAAACCGACAGAGATAATTTCCGCTCTCAGTCGGGCTGGGTGTTTACCCTGAATGGGGGAGCAGTGACATGGAAAAGTTCCAAGCAGGAGACTGTAGCTGATTCCACGTGCGGATTAGAGTACATAGCAGCAAGCGAAGCATCGAAAGAGGCGATATGGTTGAAAAACTTCATCGGAGACCTTGGAGTCATTCCATCCATAAAAGAGCCTATGGAGATTTTTTGCGATAATGAAGGGGCGATTGCATTAACCAAGGAACCAAGAGATCATGGTAGATCCAGGCATATCGACAGAAAGTACCACTTCATAAGACATCAAGTAGAAGAAGGGCACCTCGTGGTAAAGGGGATATCGTCAGAGGACAACCGATCAGATCCTCTTACAAAAGGACTGACTAGGGTTAAACACTTGTAGCATGCGAGGAGCATTAGGCTAAAGGACGATATTAGTTTTGGTAATTAGATAAATCGAAACTTGTAATAGCTAAATTGTAATTGACATTTGATGATTAAATAAAAGGAGTTTTATTTATAAGTAAAGTTACTGTCTTGTGTCAATTATTTACTATTGTTTCACTTTGCATGTTTTGACTTCCAGCATAATAAAATTATGATTATTATTATTATTCAAACTATCCATAATCGATCATTCGTTGGAAGTAAGTATGAAATAAGACTGCCATGAGTTGGCTTGTAGATTGTCTAAGGAGTTAGGCATAGCAACAGTTTGCTACACCATTCATGAGTGCTCTTGAAATAAGATTTGAGTATTGGATTCAACCCGCGCTCACCTGAATCACTTCATGGAATTTATCACGAGTGATTGTGAGACGATAATATCATATAATCTTCAAACCAAGATATATGAGTTGTTGACTACGAGTTGGTTGTGCATTGATGACATGAAAACACATCAGTAACTTGATGTTATAAAACGTGTCGTTGTGCATGATTTAATGAGTAGTTAGTACAAGCATATAATGTAGAAGTTTATCTGTTCCTTTTATCCTAAGAGGATTAAAAGCGATATCTTGGGCCCCTCGATGATTCTGTTTTGACTAATGTGCCGGACCCGGTCAGAACTAAATTGATGTGTTCAGTTATGTTCTATGTCAGACGAATCATAAATCGGGAAACAAATTGCAGGACAATAAGTATGACTATGTTCCATGTGTTTGTCTGCATATATATCTTGAGAATAGAGGAGTATATGATCCTTTATCTAAAGGACGCGTCACTGACTAGGTCAGAGTTCGACAGCGGCTTTTGAAAGCTTACGATTGCTAAGTCGGATCCTGAAGTGCATTAGCAGTAATAGTTATTAGACTTATTGTAATGCCCGTGTTTCTAGGCTAGGCATTAATATTGACATTATAGTCTAGGTTAACCTTTGTAACTCATTTTGAAGAAATAAAAAGGAGTTATGTGAATATTATGTAAATTATGTGTTTTATGCTTAATTATTAGGGCTTAATTAATTAAAAATAAAAATGAGCGTCAAAATTAAATTTTAGAAAAAGCCGATATCTATTAAGAATCTTGTAGTGGGTGTTACAAGGATTACGGATATATAAAGAATGCCGAAATCCGAGTTGTAACGAAGAAGTTATGACCTGTCGAAGTTTCGCGACAAAACCGGCACGGTGCCGAATGTCGTAAAAAGTGAGTTTTTGATAAACTACCTTTTGGCCTTAGTGATCTAAACGAAACTCGTAGTGTTCGTTAAACCGAGAGTAGGTATAAAAAGAACACCCAAATCTGACTTCGTATGAGGAAGTTATGATTTTTCGAAGTTTCAGCTTAGCAGTAGACAACTAAAAACTCGAATTTTAGATCGAGGGATTTTTAGCCGACACGACCTAAACGAGAATCGAAGGTCTCCTCATTAGTAGCACAACGGTAAAAAGTCTGACGAAAACGGACGTCGGATGAAGAAGTTATGAATTTTTAACGGATTTCCTGTCCCGGTCTGTTAAAAATAATAATATAAAAATTAAAGTCAAAATTAGCCGACGAAATCTAAACGAAAGTTGTAGAGCGTAACTTTACCTACGCGTGCATATAAAGAACGTCAAAAACGGAGCTCGTATGCGAAAGTTATGGAATTTAGAAGTTTTGGCGCGAAAACCGAGAAATTTCGCATAGGTGGCTTCGGCCACGTCACCTTCGCTTAGAGCATGCCACGTGTCCGAAAAATGGCTGAGTCATCCGAGCTACTGAGTCATCTGAAGCGGTCCAATGCCTGTCCGACGCGTGTCCTCTTTCACGTGTCCGAGCCTTCGCGAGAGAGCCACGAACCCCCTACTTCGCACCCTAGGCCGCGATCCAATCAGGAGGCGACACCGAGACCTCGCACGCGCAGCCCATGTGCAGCCACCTGCAGACCGTCTCCTGCGGACCCCACCTCCCAAGCGGACTTCGGACTCCTATAAATAGAAGGGTCATGCGAGCCTTCTCGGGTAGTTTTGGAATTTTGCCATATTTAGCCCCTTTTTCCATATTTTCTTCATCTTAACATTCCCCAAAGCCCCGGTATCGATTATAACCCCCGGAATACGCCACGAAGAGCCCGAGAAGCCCGGGAAATTTATTTTTTTGATTTTGAAGCCCGACCCTCGCAGAGCCCGGTTTCTCAATAAAACTCCCAATTTTATTAGAAACGATCGTTTTAGGCAACGAAGTGCTGCCCGGTTATCGTTAAATCATGTGAGTGTGTAGTTACCTTCACCTTACACATAGATATGAAGTATTTACCTTAAAATACGTGCTATGTGTAAATATATTAATTGTTTATTTGAGGTGACTGTTGAATTGATGTTTTATACAAGTTTTAAACTGTATATATATTTTTTTCTACAAATATGTTGGGTAAAACATGGATAGATGAATTAGATGATGTGTGATGAAATAAAAGTGATGAGAGGTATCGATGTTTAAGATGATCTAGTCATCTAGCAGAGTATAGACAACGGACACAGACTATTTTAGATAGTCCAGTGGAACGTTAGTAGACTTGTAATCGGTACGTATGTTTGAACTATATGTTCATAAAGTGTTCTTGAACTATATGTTCCTTAGGTGTTTTTGAACTATGTGTTTATCCGTTAGTTCTTCTTTTTTACACTATTACGTGTCGGGGTATGGGAGCGTACGGGAGTACTTTATCAGTATTTTCCCTATACTTTTATTTGTAAGAGCTTTTGAGTCTTTGTTCTTTTATGAAGTGATCGGACGAGCTTCATGAGTTAGTGATATAGATCATGAGTTAAATAGTGGGTGTGTGATGAAAGGTGAGTTGGATAGATGAGATGATCAGTGATATACATCATGAGTTGAGAGTGAGTGGTGAAATATGAGAAAAGCTTTTACCCAAACGTTGGCGTGAGTGGTGCAATATGAGAAAAGCCCTTACCCAAACATTGACCCTCGTCATTCAGCAGAGTATGGATGACAACCATGGACTGTTCTAGACGGTATGTGGAACACTAGCAGGCTCACAACCTGTAGGTGTTAATGGACTTGAGTATTCATTCGCTGTACTCTATTCCCCTCATGAGTGCCTTTAGGGCATGTATGGCTGGGGAAACCCCTTAGTATGTTCATCAGCTGTATGGAAAACCTATTGACATGTATTGTGGGGGGGGGGGGGGGGGAACTCTCGTGGGAAATACCGTCGATGATTAAGAGCTATGGACTTAGCATATGGAAAACCCATTGACATGTATTGCGGGGGGGGGGGGGGGGGGGGAACTCCTGTGGGAAATACCGTCGATGAATAAGAGCTATGGACTAGCACATGGCGACGATGTGACTTCGTGCCTATTTGACATAAATTGCTGAAGGAAAGCAATGTTGTCACCCCGGTGTTTGTCTTATTTGACATATATTGCAGAGGGAAGCAATGTTGTCACCTTGTTGGTTGTTTTATGTTAGGATGTCTTGTTTGACATAAATTGCTGAGGAAAAGCAATGCTGTCACCCCTTGTGAAAATCCGTAGGTTAGGTCCCTTGTGATAGTTATTTTAGGGACGTAAAGTGAGGATAATGGGAATGGGTAATTAGGGTTATTTTGGTTGATGAAATTAATAAATTTATTGATTGAGAACTTAATAAGTTTATTATTTATTGTGGGTTGAAAACCCTATATGCTCACCAGGCTCCCAAGTCTGACCCACTCAGCTTATTTGTATCACAGGTATCGATACGAAGTTGTTTTACACTGAGAGATTAAAAGAGAAGTAGATCACTAGTGTAAATGAATGTAAGTTTTGTTTATGCTTATGTTTTTGTATTGACAATGACATCCCAATGGTTTAAGTGAATAAAATACATTTCTTCGGAAATGATTTGATAACATATTTATTATGTTTTTCTGGGAACAAATTCCACAACACTTTTAATCAAATGATTACTCTGAAATTATTTCAAAAGCATAAATTAAACCGGTCTTTTCTGGCCGTGAATTTGGGGATGTCACAGTTGGTATCAGAGCATTAGTTTAAGCGAACTAATAAATTGTAGGATTTCTAGACTTAAACTTAGAATGCCAAGTGATGATTGTGAGATGAGTGTCTGCTATATTTTAGACACGAGCACAAGTTTATTTTAGGAAAGATGCCTAAAATGTTTTATGTGTTAAATATTTTATGTTATAGCTATAAGGATGCCTTATATGCTATTATTTGTTCGGATCTATGGTCTGTTGCCGACCGGATCTGGAAACCTTATGTGTGTAGGATTCTAACGTATGAGTACTATGTTAGAACTAGCATGTAAACGTTTCGAAGTGATAAGAAGATTTATACGTTTATCGTAAATAAAGCTTTCCTATCTTAAATTCTCGCCTGGTACACCGAACGTCTGCTTGGGTGTACAAAATGTTATGATGAAGACTCGTAGAGAATTGAGTAGATGGAGGAAATGAAAAGCTTATGATAGTGAATGATACCTATCAAAAGATATTGTAAGAGTGGTATCTTTCCTTTAGAATATGTTTGACAAAATAATAAAATGTTTAGAGGAGTATGGTACGTCCGAAGTACACCTTCGATTGGCAGGATGATGGAACGATTGGTGTAATTCTTGAAGTTGTCCCATCATTTGGAATTTCCATCACCAACCAAGTTGAAGTAGAATTGATGACTGAAGATATGCATGGAAGAAGTCCTAGTAGAGTCTAGGAAAATTTTATGATTAATTGGACACATTCGTATGTGTTAAATTGTTTTGTGATTTTAAGACTTGGGGACTACGAGACAGTACTTGGGACGAGTATGAGTAGGTGTGAATAATAGTAGAGATGTATACTACTGGAAGCACATGACTCACACTTGGATCAGGGAAAATCACAAGGTTACCAAGGAGTTAGTAATTGATTCCGTCTTATTCTAATCTGTCGTTACCATCGTTTCGGTAATGACTAAGAAGATGATTGTTATTCCGACCCTAGTGGTCATATCAAATTAAGTCCGACTACGATGAGTTTGTTACGTGGTTCAGAGAACCAAGTTCGATGTAGTAATTGACTTAAGTCGAATTGAAGTAAAGGATGATCAAAGCGATCAATAGAAGTATCGCATTCGTTGTTAAAGAAGTTGGGTTAGGTTGTGTTCTGACCCAAAGGGATAAAGTGATAGCATATGCATTGAGGCAATTGAAGGAGCATGAAAAGAACTACCCCACTCAGGATCTGGAGTTAGCAGTGGTAGTATTCGCCTTAAAGATAGGGAGGCACTATCTTTATGGTACTAAATGCAAACTTTTCACTAATCATAAGAGTTTTCAATATCTCTTTAATCAGAAGGAACTGAACATGAGGCAACGACGCTGGCTAGAGTTACTCAAGGACTACGACTGTGAGATACTTTACCACCTTGGTAAAGCAAATGTTGTTGCTGATGCTCTCAGTCGGAAGGTAAATCTTGAGAAGAAAAGGCTAAGAGCGTTGAAAATTGAAATTGTCTTGACAATTGTGGAAAGTATAAAGAAAGCTCAAGAGGAAGCTTTAAAGAAAAATGACCGAACGGAAGAACGTTTGGGCAAAACGTTGGTGTTTGATACAAACGGTCAAGGACTGAAGGTATTCAAAGATAGGATTTGGGTACCTAAGACGGGAGGAGTAAGAGATCTTCTGATGGAAGAAGCTCACAAGACCATGTACTCGATTCATCCCGGCAGTACAAAAATGTATAGGGACCTAAAACCCTATTACTGGTGGCCAACGATGAAGCTCGATGTTGCTAAGTATGTGGCTGAGTGTGTAACATGTGCGAGGGTTAAGGCACAACATCAGAAACCGTATGGGAGTTTAGAACCTTTACCTGTACCCATGGGTAAATGGGAGGACATTACCATGGATTTTGTGACTAAACTGCCCAGAACAAGGAACGATCACGACATGATTTGGGTGGTTGTTGATCGCTTCACTAAGAGTGCACATTTCATAGCCGCTAACGAGAAATGGTCTATGGATAAACTTGCGAATTCTTACGTGAAGGAAATTGTGAGGCTACACGGTGTTCCGTTAACGATTGTATCCGATCGTGACAGCCGTTTTACCTCAAGGTTTTGGAGAAGTCTACAAGCGGAATTGGGTACCAAATTATGTTTGAATACAGCTTACCATCCACAAATCGATGGTCAGAGCGAACGAACAATTCAAACATTGGAGGATATGCTGAGGGCATGTACCCTGGAATTCCAAGGTAACTGAGGTAAACACTTACCTCTAGTAGAATTTTCCTATAATGATAGTTTCCACTCGAACATCTAGATGGCACCTTATCACGATTTGTATGGGGAAAAGTGTCGAATGCCGTCATGCTGACTAGAAGCTGGGGAAAAGCAGTTTATGGGACTTGAGATAGCCCATCAAACTGCTGAAAAGTTGAAAGTGATAAGGGAAAGGAGGTTAGCTGCTCAAAAGAGCTATGCTGACAAGAAAAGACAACCGATATCATTCGAAGTTGGAGATTCGATTTTACTTAAAGTCTCGCCGTGGAAGGGACTTATAAGATTTGGTAAAAGAGGAAAGTTGAGTCCAAGGTTTATTGGACCATTTAAAGTTCTTCAGAGGATCGGGAATCAAGCTTACAAGCTAGAATTACCGGAAGAACTAGAGGGTATTCATAACACATTTCATGTGTGTTATTTGAGAAAGTTCACGGGAGATGTGCCCAACATAATTCCGATTTCTGAGTTAAGGTTGGATGAAAACAAAAGGTTGATCGAAGAACCTGAGGCAATCGTTGACCGTAAGACTAATAAGCTGAGACGCAAGATGGTCGATTTAGTGCTTGTGCGTTGGAAACATACGAATGGGCCAAATCTCACTTGGGAAACGGAGAGTGACATGATGAGTCGCTACCCGCATTTGTTTGCTGATGTGTGATTCCGGGGACGGAATCATCCTAAGGGGGAGAGAATTGTAATGCCCGTGTTTCTAGGCTAGGCATTAATATTGAAATTATAGTCTAGGTTAACCTTTTTAACTCATTTTGAAGAAATAAAAAGGAGTTATGTGAATATTATGTGAATTATGTGTTTTATGCTTAATTATTAGGGCTTAATTAATTAAGAATAAAAATGAGCAACAAAATTAAATTTTAGATAAAGCCGATATCTACTAAGAATCTTGTAGTGGGCGTGACAAGGATTACGGATATATAAAGAATGCCGAAATCCGAGTTGTAACGAAGAAGTTATGACCTGTCGAAATTTCGCGACAAAACCGGCACGGTGCCAAATGTCGTAAAAAGTGAGTTTTTGATAAACTACTTTTTGGCCTTAGTGATCTAAACGAAACTCGTAGTGTTCGTTAAACCGAGAGTAGGTATAAAAAGAACACCCAAATCTGACTTCGTATGAGGAAGTTATGATTTTTCGAAGTTTCAGCTTAGCAGTAGACAACTAAAAACTCGAATTTTAGATCGAGGGATTTTTAGCCGACACGACCTAAACGAGAATCGAAGGTCTCCTCATTAGTAGCACAACGGTAAAAAGTCTGACGAAAACGGACGTCGGATGAAGAAGTTATGAATTTTTAACGGATTTCCTGTCCCGGTCTGTTAAAAATAATAATATAAAAATTAAAGTCAAAACTAGCCGACGAAGTCTAAACTAAAGTTGTAGAGCGTAATTTTACCTACGTGTGCATATAAAGAACGTCAAAAACGGAGCTCGTATGCGAAACTTATGGATTTTAGAAGTTTTGGCGCGAAAACCGAGAAATTTCGCATAGGTGGCTTCGGCCACGTCACCTTCGCTTAGAGCATGCCACGTGTCCGAAAAATGGCTGAGTCATCCGAGCTGCTGAGTCATCCGAAGCGGTCCAATGCCTGTCCGACGCGTGTCCTCTTTCACGTGTCCGAGCCTTCGCGAGAGAGCCACAAACCCCCTACTTCGGACCCTAGGCCGCGATCCAATCAGGAGGCGACACCGAGGCCTCGCACGCGCAGCCCATGTGCAGCCACCTGCGGACCCCACCTCCCAAGCCGACTTCAGACTCCTATAAATAGAAGGGTCATGCGAGCATTCTCGGATAGTTTTGGAATTTTGCCATATTTAGCCCATTTTTCCATATTTTCTTCATCTTAACATTCCTCAAAGCCCCGGTATCGATTATAACCCCCGGAATACGCCACGAAGAGCCCGAGAAGCCCGGGAAATTTATTTTTTCAGTTTTGAAGCCCGACCCTCGCAGAGCCCGGTTTCTCAATAAAACTCCCGGTTTTATTAGAAACGATCGTTTTAGGCAACGAAGTGCTGCCCGGTTATCGTTAAATCATGTGAGTGTGTAGTTACCTTCACCTTACACATAGATATGAAGTATTTACCTTAAAATACGTGCTATGTGTAAATATATTAATTGTTTATTTGAGGTGACTGTTGAATTGATGTTTTATACAAGTTTTAAACTGTATATATATTTTTATCTACAAATATGTTGAGTAAAACATGGGTAGATGAATTAGATGATGTGTGATGAAATAAAAGTGATGAGAGGTATCGATGTTTAAGATGATCTAGTCATCTAGCAGAGTATAGACAACGGACACAGACTATTTTAGATAGTCCAGTGGAACGTTAGTAGACTTGTAATCGGTACGTATGTTTGAACTATGTTCATAAAGTGTTCTTGAACTATATGTTCCTTAGGTGTTTTGAACTATGTGCTTATCCGTTAGTTCTTCTTTTTGACACTATTACGTGTCGGGGTACGGGAGCGTACGGGAGTACTTTATCAGTATTTTCCCTATACTTTTATTTGGAAGAGCTTTGGAGTCTTTGTTCTTTTATGAAGTGATCGGACGAGCTTCATGAGTTAGTGATATAGATCATGAGTTAAATAGTGGGTGTGTGATGAAAGGTGAGTTGGATAGATGAGATGATCAGTGATATAGATCATGAGTTGAGAGTGAGTGGTGAAATATGAGAAAAGTTTTTACCCAAACGTTGGCGTGAGTGGTGCAATATGAGAAAAGCCCTTACCCAATTTAATTTATGCTTTTTAAAATAAAGTCAGAGAATCTTTTTAAAAGATATTGCGGAATTGGTCCCCAAAAACAAATATGATAAAAGTTTGTCAAAACCTTTCTTTAAGAAATATATAATTTCCTTTTATATTAAAACCTCGGGATGTCATGTTCCGATACAGATCAAAAGCATAAACAAGACATTATAAGCCTTACAACAGTTATTTATAACTACTGGCCTATAATCCATAAATCACTCATCATCATCATCCGACTATGCTCGGGGTCCACTACCTGTAATCATAAAAATCTGAGTGGGTCAGGCTTGGAAGCCTGGTGAGCATATAGGGTTTTCAACACACAATAATTAAATTTATTGTACTTAAACATCAATCAATCAACCAAATTACCCCAACCCCATTATCTTATTAATTTCTTAAGGGTTTACCCTAAGATTCAACTATCACTCCTTCCTAAGGATTCATCCTAAGGAATAGGCACAAGGTCACACCATCACCTGGGTTTATACAACAGGCACTAAGTCCATAGCTGCCAAGGTTTATTCAACATGTGCTAAGTCCATAGCTCTCATTTATCGACAGTATTATTTACAGGTATTCCCCCATGCAATACATGTCAATGGGTTTTTAGAGTACATCAAATGAACATATAGTTCATTACACCTACAGGTTGCGGGCCTACTAGTGTTCCACAGACTGTCTAGAATAGTCCATGGTTGTCATCCATACTCCGCTGAATGACGGGGGCCAACATTTTGGGTAAGTGATTCTCTCAAATTTCACCACTCACCCTCAACTCATGATCAATATTACTGATCATCTCCTTTATCCAACTCACCTTTCATCACACCTACTATTTCATCTACCCATGTTTTACCCAACATTTTTCGTAGATAAAAATACATATACAGTTTAAATTATTTAAAAACCTGTATAAATCATTCCTTCAACACCCATCTCAAATAAACAGACAATATATATTCACACAGCACATATTTTATGTAAAATACTTCATATCTATGTGTAAGGTGAAAGTGACTACACACTCACCTGATTTAATGAAAATCGGGCAGCAATTCGTTTCCTAAAACGATTGTTTCTAATAAAACCGGGAGTTTTATTGAGAAACCGGGCTCTGCGAAGGGTCGGGCTTCGAAACCGAAAAGATAAATTTTCCGGGCTTCTCGGGCACTTCGTGGCGTATTCCGGGTGTTAGAATCGATAGCGGGGCTTTGGGGAATGTTAAGGTGAAGAAAATATGGAAAAAGGGGTTAAAAGTGGCAAAATCCCAAAAGTACCCGGGAGGGTTCGCATACCCTTCTATTTATAGGGTCCGAAGCTGCTGATCGGACGGTCAGGAGAGAAGCCACGCGGCAGCAGATCCGAAGGAGGCAGCACCTGCTCGCACGTGGGTTGCGCATGCGAGGGCCTCGCTGGAGGGCTCTGATTGGACCGAACTTCGGATCCGAGGTGGGTGGCTCGTGGCTCATGCGAAGGCTTCAGATGCGATGAGTCACTGTACACGCGTCGGATGTGCGAGGGCCGAGACTTCGGTCGAATCCGGAAGTGACACGCGACTGCCAGCTGCTCGGATGACTCGACCATTTCGGACACGTGGCACATTTTGGGCGAAGGTGACGTGGCTTTTCCGGGTGAAGCTCATCCATGCGAAATTTCTCGAATTTTGTGCCAAAATCTTCTAAAATTCATAATTTTCGCATACGAGCTCCGTTTTTGACGTTCTTTATATGCACGTGTAGGTAAATTACGTTCTACAACTTTCGTTTAGACTTCGTCGGCTAATTTTAACTTTAATTTTTATATTATTATTTTTAACAGACCGGGACAGGAAATCCGTTAAAAATTCATAACTTCTTCATCCGACGTCCGTTTTCGTCAGACTTTTTACCGTTGTGCTACTATTGACGAGACCTTCGATTCTCGTTTAGGTCGTGTCGGCTAAAAATCACTCGATCTAAAATTCGAGTTTTTAGCTGTCTACTGCTAAGCTGAAACTTCGAAAAATCATAACTTCCTCATACGAAGTCAGATTTGGGCGTTATTTTTATACATAATCTCGGTTTAACGAGCACTACGAGTTTTGTTTAGATTACTAAGGCTAAAAAGTAGTTTATCGAAAACTCACTTTTTACGACATTCAGCACCGAGCCGGTTTATCGTGAAACTTCGACAGGTCATAACTTCTTCGTTATAACTCGGATTTCGGCATTCTTTATATATCCGTAATCCTTGTCACGCCCACTACAAGTTTCTTAATAGATATCGGCTTTATCTAAAATTTAATTTTTGACGCTCATTTTTATTCTTAATTAATTAACTCCTAGTAATTAAGCAGAAAACACATAATATTCACATAATTCCTTTTCATTTCTTCTAAATGAGTTACAAAGGTTAACCTAGACCATTATGTCAATATTAATGCCTAGCCTAGAAACACGGGCGTTACACTGTTCTAGACGGTCTGTGGAACACTAGCAGGCTCACCACCTGTAGGTGTTAATGGACTTGAGTGTTTATTCACTGTACTCTATTCCCCTCATGAGTGCCTTTAGGGAATGTATGGCTGGGGAAACCCCTTAGTATGTTCATCAGCTGTATGGAAAACCCATTAAAATGTATTGCGGGGGGGGGGGGGGGAACTCCCGTGGTAAATATCGTCGATGAATAAGAGCTATGGACTAGCACATGGCGACGATGTGACTTCGTGCCTATTTGACATAAATTGCTGAAGGAAAGCAATGTTGTCACCCCGGTGTTTGTCTTATTTGACATATATTGCAGAGGGAAGCAATGTTGTCACCTTGTTGGTTGTTTTATGTTAGGATGTATTGTTTGACATAAATTGCTGAGGAAAAGCAATGCTGTCACCCCTTGTGAAAATCCGTAGGTTAGGTCCCTTGTGATAGTTATTTTAGGGACGTAAAGTGAGGATAATGGGAATGGGTAATTAGGGTTATTTTGGTTGATGAAATTAATAAATTTATTGATTGAGAACTTAATAAGTTTATTATTTATTGTGGGTTGAAAACCCTATATGCTCACCAGGCTCCCAAGTCTGACCCACTCAGCTTATTTGTATCACAGGTATCGATACGAAGTTGTTTTACACTGAGAGATTAAAAGAGAAGTAGATCACTAGTGTAAATGAATGTAAGTTTTGTTTATGCTTATGTTTTTGTATTGACAACGACATCCCAATGGTTTAAGTGAATAAAATACATTTTTTCGGAAATGATTTCATAACATATTTATTATGTTTTTCTGGGAACAAATTCCGCAACACTTTTAATCAAATGATTATTCTGAAATTATTTCAAAAGCATAAATTAAACTGGTCTTTTCTGGCCGTGAATTTGGGGATGTCACAGTTGGTATCAGAGCATTAGTTTAAGCGAACTAAGAAATTGTAGGATTTCTAGACTTAAACTTAGAATGCTAAGTGATGATTGTGAGATGAGTGTCTGCTATATTTTAGACACGAGCACAAGTTTACTTTAGGAAAGATGCCTAAAATGTTTTATGTGTTAAATATTTTATGTTATAGCTATAAGGATGCCTTATATGCTATTATTTGTTCGGATCTATGGTCTGTTGCCGACCGGATCTGGAAACCTTATGTGTGTAGGATTCTAACGTATGACTACGATGTTAGAACTAGCATGTAAACGTTTTGAAGTGATAAGAAGATTTATACGTTTATCGTAAATAAAGCTTTCCTATCTTAAATTCTCGCCTGGTACACCGAACGTCTGCTTGGGTGTACAAAATGTTATGGTGAAGACTCGTAGAGAATTGAGTAGATGGAGGAAATGAAAAGCTTATGATAGTGAATGATACCTATCAAAAGATATCGTAAGAGTGGTATCTTTCCTTTAGAATATGTTTGACAAAATAATAAAATGTTTAGAGGAGTATGGTACGTCCACGTCACCTTCGCTTAGAGCATGCCACGTGTCCGAAAAATGGCTGAGTCATCCGAGCTGCTGAGTCATCCGAAGCGGTCCAATGCCTGTCCGACGCGTGTCCTCTTTCACGTGTCTGAGCGTTCGCGAGAGAGCCACGAACCCCCTACTTCGGACCCTAGGCCGCGATCCAATCAGGAGGCGACACCGAGACCTCGCACGCGCAGCCCATGTGCAGCCACCTGCGGACCCTCTCCTGCGGACCCCACCTCCCAAGCCGACTTCGGACTCCTATAAATAGAAGGGTCATGCGAGCCTTCTCGGGTAGTTTTGGAATTTTGCCATATTTAGCCCCTTTTTCCATATTTTCTTCATCTTAACATTCCCCAAAGCCCCGGTATCGATTATAACCCCCGGAATACGCCACGAAGAGCCCGAGAAGCCCGAGAAATTTATTTTTTTGATTTTGAAGCCCGACCCTCGCAGAGCCCGGTTTCTCAATAAAACTCCCGGTTTTATTAGAAACGATCGTTTTAGGCAACGAAGTGCTGCCCGGTTATCGTTAAATCATGTGAGTGTGTAGTTACCTTCACCTTACATATAGATATGAAGTATTTACCTTAAAATACGTGCTATGTGTAAATATATTAATTGTTTATTTGAGGTGACTGTTGAATTGATGTTTTATACAAGTTTTAAACTGTATATATATTTTTATCTACAAATATGTTGGGTAGAACATGGGTAGCACATGGCGATGATGTGACTTCGTGCCTATTTGACATAAATTGCTGAAGGAAAGCAATGTTGTCACCCCGGTGTTTGTCTTATTTGACATATATTGCAGAGGGAAGCAATGTTGTCACCTTGTTGGTTGTTTTATGTTAGGATGTCTTGTTTGACATAAATTGCTGAGGAAAAGCAATGCTGTCACCCCTTGTGAAAATCCTTAGGTTAGGTCCCTTGTGATAGTTATTTTAGGGACGTAAAGTGAGGATAATGGGAATGGGTAATTAGGGTTATTTTGGTTGATGAAATTAATAAATTTATTGATTGAGAACTTAATAAGTTTATTATTTATTATGGGTTGAAAACCCTATATGCTCACCAGGCTCCCAAGTCTGACCCACTCAGCTTATTTGTATCACAGGTATCGATACGAAGTTGTTTTACACTGAGAGATTAAAAGAGAAGTAGATCACTAGTGTAAATGAATGTAAGTTTTGTTTATGCTTATGTTTTTGTATTGACAATGACATCCCAATGGTTTAAGTGAATAAAATACATTTCTTCGGAAATGATTTGATAACATATTTATTATGTTTTTCTGGGAACAAATTCCGCAACACTTTTAATCAAATGATTACTCTGAAATTATTTCAAAAGCATAAATTAAACCGGTCTTTTCTGGCCGTGAATTTGGGGATGTCACACTTATCCAAGTGGGAGACTGTTGGATTTGGTGTCTAAGCCCATAACTATAACTGGTATGTACTTGACCCGATTGTAGCATGGTCATTTTGGGTTGCCTTCACCAGTGCAATTTGATAGGATGGATTTTGAGAATAAGGTTATTTATGGTTTATTAATATATTACAAGTATTATATATTAATACGAAATTATTTAATTAGTATTGATCAAGATTTAATATATTAATTTTGAGATCAAAAGAGACTAATTAAATATATGAGGATTGATTATGTAAATCAATCATTCTTATAGTGTGGGCTAATGATCCATGATTATGGGATAAACTAATCCATGGATAGTCCATGGAGGTTAAATCCATGGAGCATGAGAATGTGGAAAGTCATGGGTTATTAGGGTTTACCAAGTGTAACCCTAACATGTTCAACACTATTAATAGAACCCTCCATAGACCAAAATCGATTGCCTCTTCTCTTGGAGATAAATATATTATTCTCCTAAATCATCCTCTTGTATATTGGTGTTTGTGAACCATTAGAGGCATCACACTTGAGGTGCTCAAGCTTTCAAAGGTCAAGAACTACAAGTCCTTCAAAAGGTATGTCATCTATCTAGATGTATTATTCATTTGGCAATTTGTATGCTAGTTAGGACAATGCTTTGGAAAAATTGAAAATATGCATGTATAATAGAGAAAACATAGATCCAAAGCATTTAGGGTTACATGTGCACCATAGGAGTGTTATAGTGCTCAAAACCCAACAATTCATAGTGTTCTTCATGTTCTTGATGTTCTAGAAAAGGAGATAACTCCAAATGCTCATATTGAGGGGGAGTTAGGTGTTTTGGGAAATTCTTGTGATTTAGAAGATCTACACTCCGAATCTGATGTGTCAACCGAAGAATTTCAAAGCAAATCCCCTGAAGTTGTGAAAGTGTTTTGTTCAGCTAGAACTCAAACTGAAGATTGTTCATGTTCTTGTGTTTCATTTAAAGGAATGGTGCCTTACAGAAAGCCCAAAATTCAAGATGTTCAAATGTATCAAACTCCAAAGGATGTGATTCAAAAGTGCAATTTCGTAGTTGTGAAGAAAGATGTTGTGTCTTTTGATTTCGAATCTTTTAAGTCGAAAAAGTAGAAGAAGAAGAAGAAGAAGAAGAGCAAAGTCAAGAAAATTTGGGTGCCTAAGCAAAAATCGTCAAATGTTGCTAAGGTGTCGAATTTCAAAGCCAAAAATGTCGAAGGTTCTCAAATTCGATATGATGACGAATTTCGATATTGGAGTAGTGAGAAAAAGTGTCATGATTGGTATAATGTGATGTTTGGTAATTTTTCAGTTCCCACCAAAGAGTCAATAAGTCGTTTTATTCTCAGAAGTGTGATATTGGATCTTCGTTATTCAGTTCATATTTTTTGAAAGGGAAAAGAATTTTCAAGGCATTTTCTCAAGTTTTCAAGTCCAAGTGGGTTCCTAAGAATTCATGTTAATTGGTGAAACTTATTTTGAGGGGGAGCTCTTATTATTGGAGATAATTCATTTCGTTGGTGGTGAGATATGAATGGAGTTAAAAGAGATTTGTAGTTCTTATGGATTCACATCATTGAGTTGTACCATGCGTAATTCAAATGGGTTTATTAAAAAGGTGAATTAATTCATTCAAAAAGGGAGAATGCAAGTTTAAAGTACCAAAAAAGCACGTGTCTAATAAAGACAATGTTATTGCTTTTATCCACCAGTTAAGGAAATGATGGGATAGATATTAAATAAAAAGTTGATGAGCTTTTAATGTCTTGATGTATGTTGCATATAAATCAACAAGCCAAGATATATTGAATACAACAGCATACGCGTATCTCAAGATTTAGATAAAAAAAAATGTATAGTTGGAAGTGAGGCAGCCGGTTGTTGACTTTTGCACATTTGAAAAAGTAAGAGATCAGAAAAAAAAGTTCAATTGCGACGAGTCTACAACATTTTGGAAATCGTATTCGTCAGAAAAATATAACCTGTAAAGTTATATGCTCTTGGAAGCCGTGTTTTGCAAAAAAAGAGAGTTCCAATGCGTGTCTCATTAAAAGGTGAAAAGCATTTCTTGGAAATTGAAGAAAAATTGTTGACTGACGTGTTTTGGGGCTCGTGTCCAACTAAAAAGTGCTTTGGGAAGAGTGTTTTGTTGGAAAGCAAGATTTTAGGCTCCGTGTCTTTGACGTTAGTGAGTTGTAGGGAAGCGAAAGAGTTGGATATCGAGATCGAAAATATTTGGTGTTCGTTATGGATGGTTTGTAGTTTAAAGGCTACCCATTGACAAAGTGTTTTTAGTGATTTGTCAAGCTTTGTTTGGGATAGGGTTTGCATACAGATTTTTTTTTTCAAATTTTTCGACATCAGAGTGCAAGTCAAACCTTTTGGGAAGGTTGGAAAAGATGTGTATGGGAAGGCACAAAAAGCTTCGATTTTGATGACGAAGTTTAGCCTTTGCCTCTGACCTTCGCTTTTGATAGCAAAACTTTCTCAAAGAACATTCTCTTCATTTCATTTTTGTTTCTTCTCTTTCTTTTGGTCTAATTCTCTAGAAAATCGAAAAACACAAAAAGATTTTCGTCTTTATTCTTTGTTCTTTGTTCTTTGTTCTTTGAAGCCTCACAAAACTTTGAAAAACTCAAAAAGATTTTTGTTTTGTTTGTCGTTTTGTTTGAAGCCTCAGAAAAAGTCGAAAATCCAAAAATATTGTATTTTAGTTTGTTCTTGGAGGTTTTGGGTGTCAAACTTTGCTCACAGTTTTTGATTAATGACGTTTGTTCAGACACTTCTCACTTGCGAAGTTTGCTTCAAGATCTCACTTACGGATTTCCTTCAAGATCTCACTTACGAAGTTTGTTCTGCCACTTCTCACTTGCGAAGTTTGCTTCAAAGGTCTTACTTGCGAAGTCTACTCAAAGATCTTGCTTGGAAAGCTTGTTCAAACGTCTTACTTGCGAAGTTTGCTTGGTAAGTTTGAGTATCAAAGCTTTAAAGACCTGACTGTCGAATATATGAAGTCTTGGGTGTCGAAGTGTTGAAGCTTTGAAGAATTGAATGTCGAAATGTCGAATTTTTCAAATCTGGAAATTTTTTTTTGACATTGATAATGAAGGTTCATTTCTTTCGACATTGATAGCGAATGTTCATTTTTCCGACATTGATAGTGAACAACTTATGCAAATATTAGATGCCACAGTTGACATCATGTTGGATTGTGTACCAGTTTACACAGTTGAAATCTACCCGAATTATGTAATGAGAACCCGAAAAAAATAAATTATTGGTCCACTGAATGCAATTAAAAGATAATTGATAGAAAGTTATATATTATTATTTGTTATTTTATGACATTAATCCTTTAAACAATTGTCAAAAAAACGGGTTTTATTCTAATCTAGTCGATTTGATATATATAATACCATCATCAAATTTATGTAAAACCGATATGGATTAACATAACGATCTTTCAAAACCACAATCATAATGAACTTATAAATACCACAATCCTCATACATTTGCTAGCTTTGCAACACTCTTCAACCCTACCAAATCACTAGCGCACCCCTCATCCCACACTAATCATCCTTACGCTACAAATAGAACCATGTTGTGTGCTAGACCAAAATATAGTTTAGGTCATGTGCAATTTTGCTAAAATTATTGGCAAAAAATCTCATATTCACCAAACTAATGAATTTATTTATTTAGAAACAGCTGAATTGAAACGGTATTTTGGTATGAAAATATATCTAACAAGGAAAATAATACTAGCTTTACATGTATTATTTAATGATTATAAAATAGTTTTGACCAAAGGTATCAAATGTATTAAGGGATGTTTGTTAGCCGTATAAGAAAATATATTCCAAACAAGTCACTTATGTCGTATGACAATAAGTGGCAAATAGTAAACAAATAAATGGCTTTTGTAGGGAATAGAAGTATACAACCAATTTTTTTCATTAAAGTTGTTGAGTAGAATCTTATAAAGAAGGTTTTGAGGTGAAGTACCAACTTTTGATTGTTCCTATTTCACGGTTTGGTTTACCTCTAATCATGGGACAACATATGATTTAGTTTTTTTTTTCCCTTATTTTGTAATATTGATACAATATCAACGCTTAGTTTGGCTCGCTAGTTGAAAATCTAATTTTTAGTTTATAAGTTTATCAAAAACTAACTCGCTTACATGCTAGTTTATAAGCTACGATAAGCTACTTTTATGGTCTTATCAAATAATAAAAAGGTTTGGGGTGTAATTTCAAAACTACTATTTATTGGCTTAGTGTTTGGCAAACTTAAAAATATAGAACTTAACTTTTTGAACCTTATTTTATTTTTTAAACCATAATATTTTAAAATAGAAAATTTTAAGCTAAACACTTTTAATTTATTAATTTATTGGCTTTTATGGCACCATCATAAATCAATAAGACTTTTGTCCATAACCACTTTTGAAGTTAAAAAATCAATTCTAAACAACCTATAAATTACAATAAAATCAAAAAATAAACTAGTTTATATGTGGCAAACAGAACATTAAGCATCAACTAAGCAAAAAAAAAAAGCCTAAACTATAGAGCATCAACTAAGCAAGATATCAACAACCCGACACCAATCAACACAAACTTGATCAAAAGCATCATAGTCAATGGACTATTCATAATTATATCACCATAAACCAATTGTAAAATTGTCCAGAGACAAAACTAAAGAGCATCAACAGCAACATGAGTCTCAGAATCTATGAAATTTTCCCTACTACAATATATAACCACACCAAGTGACAGATACATGATCAATAACACGATCCATTGTCGAGCAATCGAAGAAGACGCTAACTGCTGCGATTTAGGGTTGGAAGGCTGACCAAATTCGTTGTGAGTAGTTTCCGAACATTGTCGATTAGTCTTCTTAAACGAGTAAATAGGATCCACTGACCAAGAATGTGGGATATGAATTTGTAAATCTTGATTTAAAACAGGAATTGGATCTGAACCCACATTCGAATCTGAACAAGAAGCAAAGGGTTTCGGGGAATCACTAGAATTATCAATATTCTCTCTAAGATTTAGGGCATCAACTTCTTGTGAAGACGATTTAGAAGAATCAAATATAAGCATATCTTCAAATGCCGGAATGGAGATTTCATTATCTTCCGGTAGATTGCAGAATTGCGACGGTGTTATTGGGATCTTCGAACACGATGGAATAAGCGGTTCCTTTTCCATCAGGAATTCCTCGAAAACACTTCAATTCAACAAATCAATCAAGGGTGTTTCCCAATGTGGGTATTGTACTAAACAAGAACAAAGAACATGAAATTAACAACGAACCTTATGATACATGCAAATCGATTCAGGACAAATTCTGATTATCTGATTGGAGTGTTAGTTGCGTATGTATATGGATTTTATTCAATTTTTTTTTTCTTTCAAAAACTAGTATTGTGTAGATTGAAGACGGAGAATGAGGGGTGATTAAACTGGTGTTGATCGAGTCATTCTCTAATGTTTAGGGTCCTACGAATGCTCCCTGAACCTTTTTTTTTTTTTTTTTGGAGTAAACTACAAATTTAGTCATTTGACTATTTTCAATTTACATATTTACTTTGTTCATATAAATGATATTATTATTGCTATTTTTATAGAAGCCAAAAAACAGATTTAGCGGACTATGTTCATTCATGAAAATTATTAGACTACCATGTCATGAGATATAGACCGTTTAAGTTTGAAGCTTGTGATATTCGAAAATATATGGCAATTTCATTTGAGGTATTTAATTTTCAAATGATCAATGCTATATATTAACAGATCTGTAACATCCCAAAAATTCATAATAAAATTTTCATTTTTAAAACAAATAACCATACAAATGAGTTGTTCCAAAACCGGTCAAAGTGAATATATTGTTTAAATATCTGAGTATAAATCACAAATAGACAATGTGGAAGACTCTGAGGATGCGGTGCAGTCACATCGGGTCTTTCTCTTTCGTATCGGAAGTATCTGAAACCATAAACATAAAATCATAAACACAAAGCTTAGCAACTTCCCCAAAATACCACATATCATACATATCATTGTGTCTGGCCCTGAGGTATATTCCAACCCAACATACAATCATGGGCATAGGCTTGGGGCCCAACCCTGGGGTTTCTTTCAACCAGTGACGAATCTAGAACCAAAAACCACATGGTTCCTTATGTAAAAAAAACTAAAATAGATAGGTCTTTTAACAAAAATAGGTAGGTCATTTTAGCAAAAATGAGATAGGTCCTTCATATTTTCTATATATATTTGTTGTAATTTAAAAAAAAGGTAGGTCCTAGGACCTACCTTCTACACACTTAGCTACGCCGCTGCTTTCAACCCAACATACAATCATGGGGCCAACCCTAAGGTTTCTTTCAACCTAACATACAATCATGGGTCCATCCCTAGGGTTTATTTCAACCCGAACATACAACAATGGGCCCAACCCTAGGGTTTATTTCAACCCAATTATACATACATGCAAGAGTCACAAAGATATATAACATCATACATACATAATCCAGTGGGTCGACATTGATGCCTTCGACATACAAGTAAAGTGAGAAAACTCACCTGATTCACCACATCGACTAAAAACCCAGCTCAATGTCGCGCCGACTGCAACTAATAGTTCTCACCGCCAAAAGATGGGTGTTAAACACTTCCTATCAATCCACACAAGACAAACCCTAAGTTTACCTTCTAAAAATAAAAAATTAACCAAAAGTCAACCCATGCCAAAAGTAACGACCAATGTTGACTTTAGTCAATCTCACGTCGTGGCCTTCCTTGGCCACATCGTGGTCCTCATGCGATCAAACATACGGGAAATTCCCAGTCGCCACACCGTGGGGACCTAAGGCTACACTTGAGATTCCAATAGCTTAATGGATTAAGCTGTTTTCTTCAATTCCAAGAGCTCCAAAGCTCAGATCTTGTCCATACTATGGTCTAAATGGATAAAGTTTCCGATTTTATCCATTAAAACACCCAAAGAGATCAAGATCTCAAACCTTAGGTCCAAATAAAGCTACAATCCATAATGTCTTAACCATTTAGTCCTTAATCTGAAAATGTCCTTAACCCAATCACTCCAGAAGGGTTTATAACACCAGATCTATCATAAAGATGGAAGCTTTATAGACATCATACCCAACATGTTTAAAATCCATTTTAGGTAATAATAAGCTAAGAATGCTCAAAACTCATGCAATGATAAAACCTCCGACCAAAGTCTAGATCTACTATATATATATATATATATATATATATATATATATATATATAAGCTTTTGGAAAAATACATCAAGCTGACTTTCATCATGATGATGTAGCCATGGATGGACCTAATATATAATACAAGGTAGCATGAACTACCCCTCAAATTATCCCGTCAAGTGTAAGTTTAGTGTAATTTCATCAAAATACGTCGGAAATCTGTCACGAATCCGTTGGAAATCTGCCACAAAGTCCGATATATTTAGTATGAATTTGTCGGTAAAAACCTTTAGTGACTGATTTTGTGACGGAAAACTGTCGTTGTAATGAGTTATTTTTTCTTGAAGTGCAGCCCCTTAAAAATTATACAACTCCTGATTTTTCTTTATGAATCTTTTAACATCCGTGTTCCAAATGGGTTAAGCTTACTTTTATCAAGGAATAAAAATAAAGTTTTGGAGGAAGTTCTGCGCCACAACGTGGGCAAGGATGCCCACGACGTGGCAAAGGTTTGGAGGATCGCGTGTTTTAAATATATATATATATATATATATATATATATATATATATATATATATATATATATATATATATATATATATATATATATATATAACACCCAGAATCAGAAAGGTCAAGAAAGGAAAGGAAAACCCTAAGTCAAAAGGGGGTCAACTCGTCGAGTCCAAGGAATGACTCGGCAAGTCGAAGCGGACTCCGTGTCGCAGATTAAGTGACCGACTCGGCGAGACGGTGGGTGGACTCGGCGAGTCTGGTCTGGGTTGGGAAAGCCCTAATTCCGGGACTTGGTACCCTATTTAAGCATCTTATTCTCTTCCCTAGGGTTCATTACAGCCCCTCTCGTCCAGAACCCCAAAACCCTAGCCACCCAACTTCATTTTTGGAGCTTTTGGTGAAGATTAAGGTCCATTGGAGTGGATTTTGAAGGCTTGGAAGAAAGGAGCAAGGAAGGAAGTGTAGATCCAGCCTTCATATCGTTTTGGCAACTGTTAGAAGGTAAAAGTCTGAACCTTGAGCTTTCAATTGATAGATCCCCTTTCTAGTTTGCTTTTGGTCACATTTGGATCATTTCCAAGGTTAATTTAAGTATTAAACCTTTGAGGATAGTTTGGACAACAGATTTGGACACTCTTGAGCTTTAGAAGCTCAAAGTAGTTGGCTTTATCCAGCTAAGGTCCCATTTCATGACCTAGGTTTTCTTTAAAGCTTGGATTAAGTGTTTTAGCCCCATAACACCTTGCATGCACGTAAAGTTAGCAACTTTACGTACAATGCTAGCATAAGGAGTCCATATCTATGAGTTGGAAGTGTTGGGATGGACTGGAATCAGCAAAATAGAGTTGTCATAAGATGGACTCGGCGAGTCAGTTCATGGACTCGACGAGTCGGGTTGCAAACCCAAAACCCTTATGTTTATGAGTCGGATCAGTGAGTGGGGTTAGAGAAGGACTCAACCAGTCTGTGTCCGTAATGGACATGAAGATCATGGTACTCGACGAGTTCAAGGAGGAACTTAGCGAGTCCAAGGCAATCTCCTTAACTTATGAAGATGGACTCGACGAGTTGTTCTACAACTCGGCGAGTCGGTTGAAGATGGTCCCGAATGTTAGTTGAAGGAGAACCCGTCGCGTTGTTGCTAGACTCGACGAGTAGAGTCGAGGTTGTTTTGGGATTTAAGGAGCATGGACTCGACAAGTTGGTAGAACAACTCGGCGAGTTGAGTCAACTGGAAGTTGACTCTGACCGTTGACTTTGACCTTGAGAAGGACCTTGACCAGAGTTGACTTAGTTGGCTTCTTGAGGACAATTAGGCTACGTGTTGTTATTGGTATTAGTAGCTCAGGGAGCTAGAGGAGCAGCAGTTCGGGGAGTTGTCGGATAGCAGCCAGAGGGTTATCAGCAGAGTTCAACAGTGCATGTGAGTCTCCTCACTGTGTGCATGGGTCTACGGCTACAATGCCGGCCCATTATGTTCATGTTCATGTTTATGATTATGTATAGAAGGAAGACCCGGGGGTTAGCCCTAGGCACTTATTGATTGAAGAATCAAAGAATCGAGTATTGAATTAATCAGAGTATGAATTCAGATAAGAATGCGAGATTGAACACATGATGTAAATATGATCTTGTTTAAGCTTGATTACGCTTTCAAATGTTTACAGAGTACAATAGACAGGTCTGTAAAAACTCTTTTCTAACTCTAGTAAATAACCCTATTTATAGGGAACCGAAAGCGTACAAAAAATATACTAAGGCATAGACACTTAAGCTTCGAATAAAAGTGCCCTAGTAAAATACATTACAAAATATTCGAAGAGATCAAAATACATTTCGACTAATTACAAAAATTCGACCCTTACAATCTCCCCCTTTGTAATCATAGTCGAAGTCCTCAATTAGTAAGAAGCTGGATGGAATACAACATCACTCTTCGAATCTCCGTGTACCAGGAGATAATCTTCTTCAGCTCTTTCTTATCCCCTTCATTGTTCTTCTTACAGTGATTCATACGAACAATTAAGTTCGTATATTGAGACGTAGAATACCTTTCCACTTTGCATGCCTGGAACAAGAACCGTTTAGCTTTTCCAGCTTTGTCTTTTCCTACGAATACCATTCCAAAAGGCTTCAAGCAGATTTCACCATCAGCAAACTTCTTCAATTCCGCCTGAGTCTTCGTAGGAGCCATTGGAACTTTAATTTCCATACCCTTGGCCGTAGCTAACTCCACATCTGTAAGAGCCAAGCACTCATAGTAATTTTCGATGAAAATCTTGATGTGAGCAACCCCAAGCTTGAATTTATCAGGTTCTGTGTTTTGAAGGTATGAAAATGATTTGTCTTTTAAAAGCAATGCAACTTGTATAAGATCATACAAGTTCATTAATGGAAAATCTGCAACAGTAAACTCACAAATATTTCCATTTGCCCTGGCAACCACATACTTGAAATTTTGGACTGTGTTTTCGAATACCACATCCTTTTTCATACTGATCACTTTCTTGATTTTGATCAATGACCATACTTCCTCAGGGGCTTTTGCAAGAACAGCATGAAAATGAATTTTCATGTCTGTACCTTCATCCTTTCCTTTAAAATTTCCTTCAGCTTTGAACTGAGGCATGATGAATATCATTTCGTTTATCGGAAAATCCAGCTGGCTTGCATCAGTATTCGTGACCAAATAACTTTGTTTTGGTTTCTTCTCAAATGAATACATGTGATTATATGCTACCTTAGCCTTGATTGTTTCGTAATTGTAGTGTTTGGAAGGATCACCTTTATCCATTCCCTTCGGATCACTACACACTGAGCCATAATACTTTGAATCAACCTCAGTTTTTCGATTTCAGCTTCTGCTGCAGCCTTCTTTTCTTCTTTTGACAATTCCACTACAATTGATTTCCCTTTATCTTTCAAAGCTGGATTGTCAATTTCCTCTTTTGGTTTCGAACCACTTTCACCAGTCTCCGTAGATTTACCAATTACAATTCCTTTCGATATAGGTCTTGTAATAGGTAGCGTTGTAACGACTGTTGAAGTAACCATCCCAGCAGAAACTATAACTGGCTTTGTTGTTGGGATCTTCGAAGAAAAAACTTTTCCTACAACTTTCGCATCTTCACCACTAGTCTTCGACTCTCCAGTTTTTCTTTCTCCCCCTTGCACCCCTGTGAAAACAGGTGGGGCATTTGCTGTTGGAAGAAGGCTTGATATGCGAAAGAGAGGAGCAAGTTGCTTATTGAGAATGGCTTCGAATTGGAAACTTTTGAGATAAAAATTCAGGAGTAATCAGAGAAGAAGAAACCGGCCTTTCAGAAATTTCTTTTAACTCCTTGAGCAAAGTAATCACCTCCTCAAAGTTTGTACTTTCGGATGTTGAAAGTTGAGTAAGTTGAGGACTCAACTTTTCATACAATTTGACAAATTTGGTGACAACGTCACAAATTATATCAACCTTTTGATTCAAGGATGCATAATCTTGTTTAACAGAAGCAACTTATTTTTGCATGTCTTCACGAAGTTCACGAATTTGCAAATTAACATCCTCCCTTACTTTCTTCACTTCCTGAACAAAAAGAACATGCCTTTCCTTTATGACATTCTTCATCTCTTTCACATCACTTGTAAACTTTGAATTTTGAGAATTGATTCGAAGTTCATTATTTTGATCATTATAATCAACTTTCTCCAAAATTCTTGATTCAGAGTCAGTAAGCATTCCAGATACTTTGTTCACAACTCTGGCTTCGAACATCTTCAACATAGTGTCAACCTCCAAACTTGAAATAGATGAGCCACCCCCCAAATCAGCTTGAGATTGAATTATCGAATTCTACTTCTGATTCAGAATTTTAAATTGCTTCATGGTCATTAACATATGATCTGGAAACTGCTCTTCTTCGTCATGAAATTCCAATTCCTCAAACGTGCCTCCAAACCCCTCTATATCAGTTTCTGTCTCCATAAAAATGGTTTCTTGAACATTCGAAGTCGGTTTGGGTGTGTTAGTGGATTGAGAAGAAAAAATAGAAGTGAATGGTTGATTGATAATGTGTTCGAATGTAGGAGAATCGGTGGTTGAAGTAGTGGGAATAATGAATGGTGGTAAAGAAACAAGACTTTTGAAGGTAGCAGAAGTAGATTGATATGGATCGTCATTCTTCGCATCTCCATCACCCATATTGACATTTGCATCCGTATCAGATACATTTACAGGGATGCCTGAAGTTCGTACCTCCTCAGAAACTGATTTGGCAACCGAATCTTCGAGTGGTATGACAACTGTCTGCTCAGGAGTTGAACTTCCTTCGTGAGGAGTGAACTCTGGCGTTTCTGGAATTCTTTCCTCATCATCTTCTGTTGACTCAGTAGAAATCACGAGTTTTCGAGTCTTCTTCTTCTTCTTCTTCTTGGAAAAATGTTTTGCCATATCCTCAGCCCTTCGTTTCTTGGACACCGGAGAAACAGGTACTGGTACTTCTCTAATTAAAACACCTTGATGAGTGATTTGAGGTTTTCGAACCACTTTATGTATAGGAGACTTGCTTCTATGAGTGGACTTCATTTTTATTCTTCGAAACATACTAGTCTTCGAAGGAATAACTACATTCTCTTGTGTTTCTTCAATTATAGGCTCAATCACTTGAGTTTCAGCAACAGACACTTCAACTGTTTCAGGCTTCTTCTTTGGAGATTTCGAAGATTTTAACTCGGTTTCAGTCTTCTTCGTCTTCTTGGATTTCTTATCATCTCTTCCTAATAAAATTCCAGTTTCGACTGTAGAATCAAAGGTCTTCAAATATGCCACCAGGATAGAATTCGAAGGATCAACTCGTTTAAGCATTACATCAGGAATACGGGCAACTGATGGAAAAACTTCAGCACTATCTGTGACATCCTTCGGATAATGATACGATTGAAAAACGGCTCTTTCTTCATCATTGGGCACCAAAATCCCTTCCTTGTTGTAAAAGTGTTGCAAAATTAAGCTCCAGTATCTGGCACACGAAATACCATGAATAGCATTCGTATGTTCTACACCCTTTTGGAATTCCTTCCATAATTGTGTAGAATAATCCACTTGAAGATCATAATAGATTCCAGCAACCATTGCATAAACCTCCATTCTTCCTTTATCAAGACCAACTGTTCTCCCAGTTAAACATCTTAGAAAGATTCCAAATAAGAAATTCCATAGGCGTGGAAGACCAGATTTCTTGAAATCACTGATCTTTGACAATGGAGGCTGATATCCCATCTCATTAAACATATTGACAATTTGAGGGAATGTGAGAGCAACATATGGAGGTGAATTCGGGATTTCAAGAATTTGACAAAAGAGTTTCTTGGATAGCCTAACCTTTTTGTCGTTACCAGATGGAAAGTAATCGTATCAGAAGCTTTGTTGTAAGTAGCAGTTGATCCTGCTTGAGAAAGCCAGGACATTGGAACAGAGAATGAACTGAACATCGCCTTAGACAAAACAGAGTTCTTCAAAGCAACGATTAGCATCTTCAGTTCTTCCGGGTATTGAGAAACATCACCCTCCAAGTGATAGTTTGATGCTTGAATCTTCATTATTGGTAATGAAGAGGCATCTTCAGTTGTATGAGAATCAACATGAGCAGAAGTCGCCATTGTTAGGGTTTGAAGATTTTGAAGATCAGAGAATTTGGGAATTGTTCTTTTTGATCGCGTAAACTAATAATGAACCCTTGAATGCCCTTTTATATGTAACCGTGAAGTTTGAATTTGAAGCGGGATAGGTATTTAATGATATCCGATGTGGCACCTTGAAAATCGGACCATTACTGCGTAAAAGTAGCCATGCGTCAAAAAGTAGCTGTCACATCGCCTTGAAAAACGGACATAATACCATACGTCATTTATAAACAGCCTGTCTTGTTATCCCCATGATGATTGTAACCGTCAGAACCCTTCGTATGGAAGCAATGCTCTTTCACTTTTGGGATGAAAAGCGAAGTCGTATGCCAGATGTTTGAAATCATCAGCCTGAGTTGGTATTACTCAGAACCTCAAGGATTTCGTGAGTGCAGTGTTCCAAAGAATGTAGACGAGAAACAATGATAAGAAAAATTTGGGATATTGTGATGTCAAATAATTGACACAAAAGCAGATGAAATCCCGGGCAAAGATTACTTCATTAATCATTAAGAGAAATGATCAATAGCTTGTGTGGGCTCCCGTGAATTACAATCGAATACTTGTTGATAAGTATCGAAGGGTTTCTTTTATAATGCTTCGTGGGTAGGAAAACAAAATTTCGTTACATATCAACCTAAACATAAGGTGAGAAAATGTAACAGAAATTACTTGTTTAACCAGTGTAGTCATTGACAAGTGTGTTTTGGAAAATTTTAAGTGACATTGATTTTCGAATGAAACTCACACGGAAATCATATTCAAGAAAAAATTTGTGCTGGATCTTGTTGGGAAACAAACATCATGGTTTTCAAATGTTTGATCAAGACCACTCATTTGAAATGAATATGATTTGGAGTTTCGAATTTTGGTACTGAAACAAATGTTTCGTGAAAAACTAGAACATTGTTCCCCGTCAATTCTTTAAAAGTATATTGAAAATTGGGTTTCACTTTCATCACGGTCTCATGATGTTAGATCATAAACACAGATTTTTGATATGTCTAATTCTCGATGGGTTTG